>NC_090222.1:35672500-35985000 GCF_024489055.1 Chanodichthys erythropterus
AAGTCAGCAAAGTGTTTTTATAATCATTGTATTAAGTTGTTTTAAGTTCTTTTCATGCCTTTTAGACATTCCTATCACTCATAAGGCAGTGGAAGACTTTATTATATATTATACTGGTGTAGATATTGGTCTGACAAAGGCTTCCATCACACTAGGCTTCACATTTGCCCTTCAGTGCATGTAAGGAGCAGAAGCAATCCTTCAAACTCTTGATCTGATTGCTGTTGACAGTACGGAAGGGCGTCTTTGTGTTGCCGTCATCACTCTATTGAACTCGGTAGTGCCCCAAAGTCTGACCTAATGGTTCCTGTTTACTCATCCTCACGTCACTTCCAACGTGACTGTGTGTCTTAATAGATTACACAGCCTCGCCGGGATGACAATAGCTGTAGTAACTGCTCATTTTGGACTCATTAGTGAGCTAATACAGTGGTTTATTAATAGATTAACTTTACGGTTTCAGTCTTAATTGTGGTGCATATATTATATGATATGAATATGGACCATATCATTATTGGATTGCAGTGTATTATATTTTTAAGTAATTATATTTATTTTAAAAATATTTTAATATAATGTATGATTTAAAAAAAAATCCTTCTTTTAAAGCTGATAATTTTAGTGCTTGAACCATTTAAACCTGGATAGTTTTTTTGTTTTTTTTTACTTACATAATATTTAACATGCTTACATTGTCTATAATGTGTTTAATTTACTTTTTATTTAAAAAAAAAAATAATTATCAGGTTTGCAGATGAATACATGAGGGGAAATTTGTTTTTATTTTTATACCTAGGGAAAAAGTCATGGCAATTTCTATAGTGAATATAATTGTTTTTTAGTTATGTTCCACTATATAATATTTTATATATTGTCCTATTGGGAATTAGTAAGTATAATTACTCAAAACCCCCTACACTAATTATATATTATATGCATGTATTATATATTTTAAATTCTACATAAATATAAATGTATGAATATAATATTTCAGATACTCCTATACACAATGTCTTAATAAGTATAATTAAACTAGGGCTGTCAATCGATAAAAAAATTTAATCGAATTAATTACATACTCTGTGATTAATTAATCTAAATTAATCGCATACATAATTTTTGCTGTGAAAGTACAAAATATTTCAATTCAAATGAATCAATGCAGGGTTTTTCCTGGGTAAAAAATTGTTTTCGGTGGTGACAGACATGGTCATCCACACAAACAGTAAAAAGTGCCCTACCCACGTGATCTGCGAGCCCGATACTGACAATAAAGTACCCGTCACTCTCACTGTAATTCTTTCTTGCCCTCTTTGCAAAAAAGAATTTATAGCTTTGTAAGAGAAGATGCTTTTTTGCTAAACCTGAAAAGTATTAAAAAGTAGCATTTAGAAGTTATATTAACTAATAATATAATATAACATTAAATTGAATGCACCTAGCTAACAACAACTTGCTTTGTTCTGGTTTCACCTCACTCCAGTCTAAACTAACTGATTTTATAGGTAGGCCTAATTTAGTACACATTTAAATAACCTGAAAATATTGTGGATTTTTAAGGCTAATTTTACTAACCACTCCTGCTAAATGGGGTAAGCACACTTATGTTCTCATTTCAGAGTTGTTCGAGTAAATGATTCATTATAGACCGTGTGGACAGATCAGTTGTTGTCATGATTCATCCGTTCAAATGAGTCATTAGGTGGCGAATTGGATATTAGCGGATGTTGACTTATTGCGTGCGAATCGCGACTGTTATTTGGACATCGCAAAAGATTTGTCAACACAGAAAACACTTCACCACTGGATAGGATTTTCTTTTTGTTTACTGAAAGTGTGGTTTATGTCAGGTGCACGTGCAGGGCGCCTGTCAGAGGAGATGAGGTGACGTTCTTTTGAGCGCTATTCACACCCAGCGGTTATTCAGGAAAAACATTCTCCGAATGTGCCTCGTGAAACATGGATTCGGTCTTAAGAACTTTCAGCATTGTGTCAGTTGATTTAGATTATTATGTGTGAGGTAGAGAAAGTGCAGAGATGGTGCTTTGAAGACAGAGAGAGCTCGCGCGCACGAGGGAGGAGCTCTAAACGTTCTGTCCGTCAGAGATAGGACTAACTGCAGAACCACAGAACCATACGTCATGACAGTCTGAGGACGACAGTGCCAGACTAACAGCCTGAGGGCGGAAGTGGGCGGAGCCAATTTATCTCCGTAGGCATCGCTCCATTTGGAGCATTTTAAAGTTTAAAACCATGTTAATGTGAAATATTGTATTAAAACGATCTAACTGAAATTATATAGATTCACATTGTGTTAATAGCTTAATCATATACACAATCACGTTAAGATATATATATATAGCCTATGTGTGTATTAAAATCCCCTTGTAACCTTTTAATATTTTAAAAGTTCATAAATTTGTTTTATGTCTTAAATGATTAACTGAATATAAATTGAACACAACAAAGCTTAAACACTAAAATCGATAAACATTTATTAATTTGTCATAAAATAAAATAAAAAGCATTTCAGAATGAATCATTGTTTTTCATAATATATAATACGCATTACACGGTTGTACACTAGAATGCATGAATTAAACACATTCAGATCCATCAAACCCAAAAACAAAAGATATTTATTTAATTTTAATAAAATGTACTAAAATGTAAGAGCAAAAGCATTATATAGCCACTAGCTGTGCTTTGCTCTAAAAAAATACAAAATCAAACTAAATTGAGTGTAGATTGAACAGCAGGTACATGATGACAAATTAAATCTAAAAAAATAAACTTTTTTTGTAAAATGTCCATATCATCCTTAATTTGAAAGCAAAACACTAAAGGCTCTTTGGCCAGTTGTCTGTCATCATCTGTTTCAGCCTGTGAAAGTTCTTGTTCCTGGTCTTTTTCTTTCAATATCAGAAAGCACAGCTCTTCCACTAAACCCGTAAAGACCTTTGATTGTTGTGCAGCGCAGAAGTCTTCTGTGATCCGTGGTTCCTTCATGAGAGAAGGGTATAAACAAATGGGATGAGATGTTAAAAGTGTATTTAACAACACTTTGTGTTGTAGTCAGGATGCAGCACAGCATGTATAATAAAGTTTTGACATTCTGTTTTTCTCATGTTTATATATTGAAGACTTAACTGATTAATTTCATTGGTGACAGAGTATGATTTATGTTCAGTATAATTTTTTATTTTTTTTTTTTTTTAAAAGGCAAGCAATTCACATGGCTTTTCACGCTACATTTAACCCCGGGTTATCGTCGTCCTAAACACCACTTTTAACCGTGGGTAAAGTAACGCTCCACATATTGCTTGTATATTTACATGCTTTTGACAGTCACAGAAACACTGTGCATTGTATATAAATAGAAAATTCAGCATTGGAAAGAAAAAAAAAAAAAACAAATGCTGACAGAAAATGCAACAATTGCAGAGCAGAAAATACTGTTTAATTCTTTTATAGTCTGAAATGTTCATTCAGGATAAACTTGATCTATATGTAATGAGGAAGTTGACTATATGTAATGAGGATGTGCAATGCCTAAGCATTTATGAAAACATATTGTGTGCTTTGTTCATCCAATCAGTGACACTGACACTGCAAATAAGGATGTTAACCAGGGTTTAGTAATGTACAGTGCATATGAATACTCAGGATTAATTGTTAACCTCAGGTAAATGATGATCAGTGTGAAACGTGAATCAAGATAACCCAGGATTCTGTTTACCTGGGGTTAACAATCACCCAGGGTTAACTATTTAAAGTATGAAAAGCCCTCATATATGTTTTTCATTCTAATGAAAAGAGAAGTTCATACATTTTTAAAAACTTTTAACTTTTCCTTTTTTTTTGCTTACCATTAACATGAAGATCCCACACAGCCGGTCAACTGTTTCTAAAACAATAGAATATTATTAAGTTATTCCTGAAAAGATGTGACAGATATAACACACCATCTGTATAAGTAGCTTATGTGTTTATGAAAGTCTTATAAAACTAACCTTGTTTTTGATCAGCTTCTCTTGTTCTGGGGTGATTCTGCTTGTCAATTTACTGCATTGCAAAATCAAAGAAAAACTTAGATATATAACCATAAAAATTGCATAAAAGAAACAAGTTTCATTCTTCTAAAGTCAAAATTACTACTTACTTCATTGCAAAAACAACATTTTAAATTCAGAATACAAAAGAAACGTTCATACCTCCATGAACGACAGTTTTTTTAAGTGAATTTGAAGCTGTGCATTCAACCTGTGCCGTCTGGTCGGTTTAAGAGCACTGGGCAGTGGAAGTTGTTGCAGCACGTTTTGCATCGCTGTAAATGAAGTAAAGCGGAGCATCTCCCGATACTAATATGCCTCTAAAATCCACAAAAACACTGATCAGTATAGTAAAATGTAACCAATTAAATAAAATACAGTACCAACAACAAGTAAAATAACAAACCATGAATATGTAAACACCCAGGTGAAAAAATACTATAGTAAATACTATAGTGTTTTTGAACCATACTATATTTACAACACTAATGAATGCTACATAATACTATAATATTAACTATAGTGAACTGATAAACTAGTATAAATAGTATACTTTAGTTTTTACTACAGTAAACTGTAGTGTATATTGTAGTATAATATACCTAAAATTGTAGAAAACTTAGTACAATATTGGGTAAAGTAATTTGTTTATATTATTATAGCTGCCATATTATCACAGCAACTATAGAATTACCACAATAAATTAATTCAAGTATTTATAGTACTATAGTATGGTTCAAAAACACTATAGTATTTACTATAAATGACTATAGTATTTATTCACCTGGGCGCAAGCAACGTGAGACGATTTGTAAAATATCAAAAGACGTGATAAAGTGACTTTGAAGCCCATTTACAAAATATCTGAGTCATGTTAAGTGTTAACGATCGAATAAATACACAACACATAAACGTGATCGATTAAAAGCACAACACAAAGAAACTTTTTACCGTGTTCGCTTCTTCCGCCATGATTGTTTGCTTGTTTGTCGTCAACTCCGCCCACATCCAACGTGAGACTATTACTCCGCCCACTTCCGCCCTCAGGCTGTTAGTCTGGCGCTGTCGTCCTCAGACTGTCATGACGTATGGTTCTGCGGTTCTGCAGTTGGTTATTATTGGTCCGTCAGCGCAGCAGTCGTCTCCCTCCATTTTACAGTCGAATGGTGGCTAGAATGGCTCCAGGTTCAAAGGTCAATACGGATGGATTAATCTGCGTTATTTTTTTAACGCGTTATTTTATCTCAGATTAATTAATCGAAATTAACGTGTTATTTTGACAGCCCTAAATTAAACAGAAAAGCCCTCCAAAATCTCTGTTTTTTTGTTAGATGTTTGTTTGTTGTTTTTTTTGTATTTAAATCTTAATAATAATTAACTGGGGAAAAATAATTGAATTACATAAAAACTACAGAAATATAATGCATAATTTAAACTGGTTTCTGATCAAAGTGAACAGCACAACTCTTTCTCCCTTTCTCTCTCTTGCTTGTCTGTTCTATAAATAGCCATCTTCTGTTCACCTGCACCTTTTCTCTCAGTGTCTGGTGCTGTGCCACATCCTCTCTGTAATCAGCAGGAGTCTCACCGCTGTGTTTCTGTGTGTGATCTGCAGCTATCTCATGTAGGCAGCTGGATGGTACAGTGGCTGATGTTGTGCAGTGTCTGAAGTTTGCCAGCAGCATGCCTGTTATGAGCCAGCCCTGCCAGTTACCGTGCCGAGACGACTGCCAGCTCTCCAACTGGTCCAAGTTCTCTCCTTGCAGCTCGGACTGCGTAGGGGTCCGTACACGGAGGAGAGCTCTCGTGGGTAATTAGGACATATGCATCATTAACACTGTGGTTTGAACTCAGGAGGTTGCTGGTTCGATCCCTGGGAGGATTGAGGTATTACTGTACCATTTGTTTCCATATGCAAAGCACTGAACCAGAGGAAATGTAAATGCTACATGACTTTTAGCACAAGATTCGAGGGCTTATGGGATTAAATATATTATACTATGATGTATATACTTTGATATACACCACATTGTCGTGGTCAATTTTTTTTTATGTATTTCTGGACAATACAACAACAACAATACCATTGTACTTTTTGTAAGTATTAGTCCAGCCGTTCATGCAGCTGCAAGACACGGCGAGTCTGGCAGGAGGTTTAGAGGTGACCTCAGTGCTCATGACTTATTCATTAGTGAGCTTAATTAGTGCTGCAATCAACACTTACTTCCTCTGATTACAGGAAAAAGCAAGAAGAAGGATAAGTGTAAGAACAGCCAGATGTACCCACTGAGCGAGACCCAGTACTGCCCCTGCGACAAATACAACGCCCAGCCGGTGGGCAACTGGTCTGACTGCATCTTGCCCGAGGGTCGTGTGGAAAGCGCTGTGGGCATGAAGGTCCAGGGAGACATTAAGGAATGCGGCCAGGGTTACCGGTTCCAGGCCATGGTTTGCTACGACCAGGACAACAGGCTCGTGGAGACTTCACGCTGTAACAGTCATGGTAAGAAGTTCATCATGTAACTCTCACCATAGAGTTGACGTCAATCATTAGAACGTCATTAAAGTTAGCTAACATTACTAAGTAAACTTCCTGGACTGCACTTAACTAATTTGTTCATTAGCCAAGCCATGGTATAAACTCCCATCCTGTGAAGAATTGACACTTAAGTTGCATGTCCTTGCAGACTGGGCATGTTCCCACCTCAGATTTTTGAGCCAGATGGATTTTTAAAAAGCAACTTGTCTTCAAAAATGCCTTTGAAAAATTAAACGTTTATTCTAATTTATAGCATGATTACTGTGGATAAAAAAAAGGTATTTATACCAAAAACATATAAAATCATGCATTGACATGTAATGAATTATATTATTTGTCTAAATTTGGTGAGTCCAATCATGTCATACTTACAGTACCACAGATGATTTGCTTTATACTGAAAATTTGATCATCTACTTATCCTCAGTTTGTTTTTAAGTCAAGTCCAAATTGCATCTTATTTTGGTTAACCCTTAGGGGACTAAGCCCTTTTTGGTCCGTTTTCTCTATTTTTACATTTCGGCTTATAAACCATATGTAATGATGATGGACCACCATGTATTTGGTATCAATGGATTCAGAAGACCCTAAGCTACAATAAGCATGCATGCAATATGTTTATAAAGGAAGTATGAGTGAAAAATTGTACAATAAACTAGAGAATTTCAAAAACGAAAATGAGATTTTTCTCATTTATTACTGAAAATCCTACCTCACACAACAATAGTGAAAAGTTTTTGACCCAAAAATATATTTTTCAAACCCTTTGCTTGACAAAAATGGGTTAATGTTCAATCAAATGTGTAAAGAACAGTTAAATAATTAACTTTATTTACAAACAGTCCTAGGCGTTTTTTTATTTTTGGGACTAAGCCCTTTTTGGTCTGTTTTCTCTATTTTTATATTTGGGCTTATAAATCATATGTAAAGGAGATGGAACACCCTGTGTTTGGTATCTATGGATTCAGAAGACCCTAAGCTACCATAAGCATGCATGTAATGTGTTTAGAAAGGAAGTATGAGTGAAAGAAAATGTACAGTAAACTAGAGAATTTCAAAAACGAAAATTAGATTTTTGTCATTTATTACTGAAAATCACACATCACAGAATATAGAACAAAAAAATATATATTTTTCAAACTCTTTGCTTGACAGAAATGTGTTATTGTTTAATCAAATGTGTAAAGAACAATTAAATAATTAACTTTTTTTTACAAACAGTCCTAGGCATGCAAGTGAGCAAAGCGAGGCTTCTCCATCGGTGTAAAAGCTGTCTGCTCCAGATTTCTCCTCGTCACTTTCCAGTAATTGTTCCAGAGCTTGTTCTGCCGTAAATCTTTTACTGCTTGCCAACAAATCTGTAATAATGCTATATCACTCTCGAATTTATCTCTTTGTGCTCGCTAATACTCAGATCGCTCTCTGTAACACTCCGATCGCTTTCTGCTTTCTCCACCTGATGCTGATTCTCCGATCGCTTATTGATTACTCCCGGCTGCCGGTCTTTTACTATAGGCCAGCGAGCTTTTACAAGGCTACAGCAGAGCTACAGAGTCCTCTGAATGGCTAGAATACATCATGGTAACCTTCCTCTGCTTGGGTTAGAAAAATATTCCTCCCAGCGGCATTTTTTACATTGGTTGTTATGTGTTGAATCTGCCTAACATAATCGTTTTCATTGGCCTGTTTACGCAGTGGTATTGCGCAATAACGGAAGCGCGTTTAATATACAAACTGGATACCGCTGTTTTCAGTGGAATCTGAGGAAGCATCTCTCTAGCATTAATAGTTTTTGAGATAACTACACATTTGTAAAAGTATGCCATTTTGGGCGGTACCGCCCAATCCGTCCCTCAAGGGTTAATATCAGCCCACTTAGACAGGAACAGGGCAGATATTTTATGCGACATTTAGAGGCATCTGAATCACACCTTCATTTGATCATGTGTTGTTTAATCCCTGTTCATTCGTCATTTTCTACACCTTCCTCTCTCTAGTGACCTTTCCTCTCTCTGTTAGTGAAGCTTTTGGTGCATTGCTCACTTAATCTTGTTATTTGGATGACGAGCAGCCTGGTAAGAGCGCCAGGCTCTGCTCGGTTGACTTTGCCCTTTGCCCGTGTGGCTATTTCACCCTGCTGATCTCCAGGTATAAATCTCGGCCCTCATTAAAGACCGCATGTTGTCGGCGGGACTGGGCATAATCAGAGCTGACATTAACCACAGACAGATTCTCTCGCTTTTACAGCACACGGCCCACTTGGGATTTTGGGGGAATTGAGAACAGGCTCTTATTCAGGACTGAATCCATTTAAAAAAATAAAAAATAAAATAAAATGCACAAATGATTTTCATGGCATCAAGGTCATAAATAAACACTGTAATATAAATAATATTTATATGTATAATATAATATATATATATTATAATATATAATATATATATATATATATATATATATATATATATATATATATATATATATATATATATATATATATATATATATATATATATATATATATATATATATATATATATATATATATATATATATATTATAATATATAATATATCTATATATACTGTAAAAAAATATTTTCATGATTTGTTATCACAACATTTTTTTCTTTTGTCAAATCAACTTAAATAATTAATAAGGTTCAGATAACAATTTTTTGAGTTTCTGTTGATTAAACCAATTGCCTTCATTGTATTAACTCAAATTTTTAATTTCAATGAACTCAAAATTTTAAGGCAACTGGGTAACTTACTTAAACCAGCATTTTTTTTTTTTTTTTTTTTTTTTTTTGCAGTGTGTATATATATATATATATATATATATATATATATATATATATATATATATATATATATATATATATACATATATATATATATATATATGACCACATAAAACCACTTGCGAGTTAACTCATAACTTTAGTAGGAAATGAATTATTATTCAGTTACAAGGTTTAATTTTAACTCTAATAATAACTATTATAAACAGAAATCATCTAGTAAAGAAAATCTGTTGCACCTTATGCTGCTATATAAGCTAATTAAATAATGATGCTTGACTGGGCAAACATCAATAATAAATACTGATAATAATGATGATTTGATGTGAAACAGGTTGATCAGCAGCCCATGTTTAAATCTGCAATGAGAGTTGTCAAATGATAATAAAGTAAGAGTTGCCATGAGCTTAAAATAATCTTGGCAAAAAGCTCAAATGTTGTATTATTCAGTTACTTCCTCTGCTTTATTTCCCAGGAGTTCAAAGGCTTGAGAATTGAACTCCACAACTGATTCAAGTCAAATTATTTGCCTGAAAATGCTCTCAGGGACATTCACATGGAATCAGATGACATTTCACCATTTCATGGGCTTCTTGGCTCTCCATGTGGCATCTCTTAAAGCTCCTCAGAGTGGTGATGTCATCAGCAAATCCCTCATCATCTTTCATTATCTTTTTTTCTCAATCTCATTACTCTCTCTGTCAAAAGCTTTGTTCCAAAATCCAGTGAGCTGCTATGTAGGCTGCATTTTAAGGTATCGCCAAAGGCAGCACCACATATAACCTACATGTAAAACACAATCCCATAGTGCATTGCGACAGCCTGAGTGAAAAAAATCCAATATGTGGATGATACAATTGAATGTTGATTCTAAATATAGTGATGTAATCCATGAAATACCACACAAATACTGATAAAGACAATGAAATCCAATTAAAAATGGACTACTTTGTGTTTGTGCTGTGTGTTTTTATGCTTAGAGTAACACGTCATGTAGAACATTCGAAATAGTTTCAGAGTAAGAAACTGTGAAACTTACTTGTTTTTCTTTGATGACTCCCTTTAGTTTGTGTGTGTTGCCATTTAATGTTGCCCAGGGTCAGGACTTGGACAGGATGTGGATTGTGTTGAAGGAATGGGGTCACTACGGGCACAAAAGAATAACACGAGGGCTGCCATGTTTGGTGAATCGCCAGTGGCGTCCTGCCACCTCTGAACTGGCTGTAGGGACAGAAAGCATTGCATGTTGGGTCGAGTGGTCAGTGCATGGCCAATAGGGGCTTGTTTTTCTCCTCCTAGAGGGCGTTTACTCTGTGTTAACAGTGTAAAAGGACCGACATGTTTTAACACTGAAGGGCAGAGGAGATGGGAGAGCTGTTTTATACAGATGCATTGTGACTGCACAGGGTATTTCGGGTCGCTGCAGTATCCCCCCCCCTCGGGAACCGACTCTCCTCCTGCCCGTCACGGCCGTGTCAGATCCTGGTTAATCTTTCGGGCAGGCGACCACGAGGGAGAAGAGACTGTGAAACTCACTCTAGACCTCTCTGATTAATTGCTTTGATTTTTCAATAAGAAGCTCCTCTAGGTGCATGTTTCATGGCTTGTGTTCGAATTGCTTTTTAGCAGCACAAGATGTGCCAAGTTTTGAATGTTGGGTAGAGAGGTGACATTGTTCTTTTTTTTTAATATTCAGATAAATTTCGGTCTCAAGAATTTGAGTGAACCTTTTTAATTACTCTTCATTAAATACATGTTATTCTATTAATATTATATAATAATATATATTATATATATTATTCATCCACGCTGAGGAGCCGTGCCAAAGCACAACCCACGTAAAGATGATAATTCCGCAAATAACTGTAATGGCGAACAGAGATGGCGCCAAAGAGTCAAAACTTGCGGACTGCAGCTTTAATAGTGAGAACTGGAGTTGGACCCTGAACTAAAGTGTGACCTAAATATTTAATATTAAATATGTTTTGTTACTATTTTTGAACAATTTTATTCAAATAAAAAAATGAAAATATACTTTATTTTTAGATATTCTTGACAATTTCACAAAGGCTTGTTCCAAAACGAAAAACAAATAGGTTTTATATACTTTATGTAATTTTATAATATTTTTTATTATAATTGTATTATATTAATTGTCTAGTATATAATGCGTTTTCTAGACAAAATAGTTTATATTTATTTATTTAATTATTTTCATTTGATTTCAGGATGAATATTTTGTGAGATTCATTTATAACATTGAGTGTCCTCATTAAATTGTTCTGACGCATTCTACTGATTCCGTCATTAGCACCGTAGTTGCACACAATTTCATGCTGAGTCCAAAATTAACACTCACCAAGTGCCAAATGCTTGTAATAATTGGTTTTGGCAAGGAATAAAACAAATAAAACTGGCCAGTCAGTTGCTTTAGGAAACAAATATAAGGTTGAAAACCGTCAGCTTGACCCCTGTCCAAGTTTTTCTTTCATTTTCGTATCAAAACAAACAGTGTTAAGGATTTTCAGTGTTAGCACACCACTATCAACACCTGAGGAGCAAAATGTCATAGGTTGCAAGTGACAAAATGTCCTATTTGCTGAAAAAACAATAAAAAACAACATTGTATACTGTATGTGCATGCATATGAAGGCAATACGCTGCTTGCAAAACCTTCATCCATGACTGTGTTCACAATACAGCAAGATATACAGCATGACTTGATTTATAATTTAAATATTAAGGAAACAAATGTTCATTGCAGCATTAGAAGTGTATTAATTAAAAACCCTCCGCTTAAAGATTCAGTACATGTCATGTGAGCTGAGGTTAATAATCTCAGTGGGTGTTGTGCAGTGATGTGGTGAACATATGTTTGACATCATAGCTGTTTTAATCATGTGTTTGTGAATGCCTGGAGCGCTGACCAATCAGCTTCCAGCACCAGAACCATCCATTTTTTAATGTATTATTTACCACAGTATTTTGGAAGAGGCAATTTCTGCATTTGACTTGTTCTTAGCCAAGTGTTGGCTGCTCTTGAAAGGCTGCTGTGAAGGATATGGTGTTCAGGGACAACATAATGTGTGTGTGTTGGGCCAGCAGTATGTACTTGGAAAAGGCTGATCCTCTCGAGCCAAAAGAGTAGGCAGTACACACGGCTTGAGTAAACAGCAGTAATAAAATTCAGCATTAGCTGTTAAAGCATATCACATTCCCTGACCCTGCAGCCAACTCTCCACAAAAGTACTGCATCTCAAAACATGCCTATTTATACCAATTGCTTTTACACTTTTTATGCACCTCATGATTTTCTCTGCAAGGTACAAGCTTGCTTTTCATTTTTAATCAAGATTTAAACCACTTCAAAATAGCCTGTTTAATCAGTAAGACTGTTAGATTTGTTATTACCCTGCAGGAAAATCCAGTTTAAACCAGCATCTGATGGTAGTTTGTTTTACATGCTTGCTGGATGCTTATTTATAGTCATCATTAGTTGGGAAAGAAAACTGGAAGAGACCTTCTGAATCACATGTAATTTGTTTTTATGTGCAGATTTTGATATACTGTAAATTTTGAGCATGCATGCTCTTTTTTTCAGGGTATATCGAGGAGGCCTGCATCGTCCCTTGCCCTTCTGATTGTAAACTCAGTGAATGGTCCAACTGGTCGCGCTGCAGCAAATCCTGTGGCAGTGGGGTCAAAGTTCGCTCAAAATGGCTCAGAGAAAAGCCTTACAATGGAGGAAGACCCTGCCCAAAACTGGACCACCTTAACCAGGTAAACGTCACCCTAGCATTTGCGTGGAGGAAAGGACTATAAGTATATTAGATGTTAAAGCACGTTGTTTTACAGTAGGCAATTACAATTGTACAGTAGTACAATTAAAGTTACGCATTACAATCTCGCAATTAGTGTCAGGGAAAGTTAATTTTAAAAGTAAAGCCTTACAATATTGCGTTACTCTCTAAAAAAGTAACTAAATGTGTTACTTTTTATGGAAAGTAATGTGTTACTTTTTACCTGGGCTGGGATTGTTTGTTTGTTTTTTTTTATAACAAAAAAAAAAAAAAAAAACTTTTTTGAGATGGTGAGGTATCAGTCAATAAATGTGAAAACATCAAAACTTGTTGCTTCTTTGAAAAAGTAAATCAGATGTTTTGTTGTAAATTTAGAAGTAATGTGTTACTTTACTGCAGTGGTTCCCAAACTGGGGAACAAAATGCTGAGTAGTTAATTTAATTCTACCTTAAAATAATATTAAAATCGAGCATGTATTTCTAACTGCCAAAATGTTGTAAATCCAGCACATTTAATCAGCAAGAACGCAATTGTTCTCAAATATCCACATGACTGCAAACGTGACATTATTATACAACAGGTCAAAAAACAAAACATACATTTTAAACACAGTACTGTCAGTATTGAAACTATTTTGCAATGAAATAATATTTCTAACGAAAACCACAGCAGAACTACTACAACACACGTCTGTGTTTCGCGAACAATTCTGCGGCTTTGAACGTATCGTAAGAGTCAGTGATTCAATGATTCATTCACAGCCACTTGCTTCGTGAATGAATGAATGACTCGATGACTCACTCATAAAAGCAGCGACCTGCTGCCACCTACTGGTGGTTTTAGTTTAATATTTTAAAAGTTTTACTTAGTTTTACCATCATTGCATATTTCTCTATTGAATTTTTTTTATTTAAAACAGTATTTATTTTATAAAGTTATTCAGAAAGGTAAAATAAATGCACTGGAAAATCAATTTAGGGGGCAAATATTGTCCCTTAATGGTAAAGGTGTGACTGCAGTCGAAGTGGAAGAGAGGGGGTACGCGGAAGGATAGTAATCCCTTCAGGGGGTACTCCACACTAAAAAGTTTGGGAACCACTGCTTTACAGGTTACTTGAAAACAGGGTTAAATTTTATTTTAATGTGTTCCTATTAGGGATTAGGATAGGATTAGGGTTTGGTTTAGGGTTAGTTGCATGTAATTACGCCTATTTATGGTTATTACTATAGTAAATACATGTAACATGTTACAAGGACACATTAAAATAAAGTGTTACCGAAAAAATTAATCTGATTACATATAACTCGCATTACTTGCAATGCGTTACCCCCAACACTGCTCCAATTGCTCCAATATGCGGCTAACATAAAGCAATACTCTACACATGCAAATGTTATGTTCAGTAGTGCATTTTTATTCAGATTAAACTATTTTATTGCTACTTTTTATGTTAAATAAATTATAAGCATACTTAAAATAATTTATCTTGCCTTATCTCCCATTTTGGATGGATGTTGCTTGATAGAGAGTGCAATGCATTATGGCATTGTAAAAGGACACATGAAGTTCTACCTTACAATTTGTCCAAAAGAAGGTATCTTATGCTGATTAGTCATTCCTTAAGGCGTAGGAGCACACATGATATCTTAAAATACTGCCATAGGCAGTTCATTATGCTTTGGAGCATAGTTCAAAAGTTCCCCTTAACTTCTAGAATTTTTGGCTCAGTTATACACTGAAAATCAAATGCTTAAGATCCAAAATTAGGTTGACTAGTGAATCTCAAATTATTCATAAATTCTTGCTTATCATCTCTATTTTCTTTGCTGAGATTTGCTAGAAATAAATCACACCACATCACTGCATCTCTGCTCCTGACAAATATATGTTCTTGGATTAATTGGAATTTAATTTATTGAGATTAAATACTCTCTCCTTTTATTAATTAAAATATTATCAGGGTTGTTAGAGGTCATGTCATTTTACATTTTGGCAAATTTAAACAAGACAGGATCAAGAAATGACGCAGTCTTCTATGTATACTTTGTCAATGTGAAATCGAAATTGAACCTATTTATTTTCATAATAGATATTTATGGTCTTGCAAACTGTATTTCATGTTGTGTTTAAGCAATGCTGTTTCTTAAAAAGAATGATTAATAAGGGCCATTCTTATGGTGTTTTATGGTACTTTGGTCTCTAGACGCAGATGTTCTAATGACATTTTTCTCTAACTCTCCAATAATGCTGCTCGGCCCCAGGCACAGGTAAAAACACTTTCTTCTCTTAATTGGAATTTCTTTTTTTAGATTTCACATTCCAGAGTTGATTTAAAATTCTCTGATGGATTTTATATTGTTGTGTTTTTCTTTGAAAAGGGTTCACTTTGGTGTCATATTGCTATTTTTAAAACATTACAGATGTCCCGCCTTAGAGATATAACTGACACACTCAAATCAATATTATTATTTTGACATAATCTGATGAATTTATATTTTGGTGGATTATTTGTGTATTTCTTTATTTAAATTAATTTATTTTATGTATTTAATGTTGATTTCTTTAATGTGTATTTATTTATTTTAATTATTTTACTTATAAATTGTTACTTATTTGGAATGCATGATATATCGCCCATCATATCGGTATCAGCCGATACCAACCAATATATTGGTTATCAGCTTCCGGTTTTATTTATCGGTTATCGGTATCGGCTGAAATTTTCATATTGGTGCATCCCTATTATATATTACAATCTGTTGAATTAATATTCTGATTTTTATTTATTATTTAAATTAATTTAAATGTATTTATTTTTGTTTATTTAATTTTTTTTTTCTTTAATGTGTATTTTTTTAATTTAATTAAATCATAGAAATCAGGGCTTTAAACTGCTTTTAGACATGTCCCAAATTTTTGCGAAATCTACAATTATTCATATTAATTTCTATGCATTTATATTGAATAGAAAATAAAATGGCTCAGATTATATTTAGTTTGACCTTGCACTGATCATTTCTTTTTCACTCTGATCAGATTTTGTAATCCTTTTTGTGAAAAATCCCTGGTGTTATCTACCTTAGTTAGAATAGTTGGATGTGTATGATTAGTTTAGTAGTATTGATGCTGTCACGAGTGGTTGGTGGGCTCATGTTTCAGGTCTATGAGGTGGTGCCATGCGTCAGTGATTGCAGTCAATATATTTGGGTAGCTGAACCCTGGAGCGTGTGGAAAGTAAGTAACGTGGATCTGAAGGAGAACTGTGGCGAGGGCGTGCAGACAAGAAGAGTCAGGTGAGATGCCTTTTCCTCATAATTATTGTACTATTACTCCATTCACAATACCCTGACATCATACTGTGCTCTTCTTTGATGGTCCTGCAGGTGTATGTTGAACACAGTGGATGGTCCCACTGACGCAGTGGAAGACTATCTGTGTGATCCAGAGGATATGCCACAGGGCACGAGGGAGAGCCGACTGCCTTGCCCGGAGGACTGTGTGCTTTCCGACTGGAGTCCCTGGACCCCGTGTGACCTGGTCAGGATTATCGCTAATCCATTTAACCCTGAGGGTTGCATATAGGCACTGATTTGATTGCTGTAGTCAAGCAAGCAAGCAAGCAAATTGTATTTATATAGCACTTTTCTAAACAAATTAATGCAATTCAAAGTGCTTGACAAGGAACCAATAGATACAGCATAATTAATAAAATATTAATAAAATTAAAAAGAACAATTAACAAGTAACATAGACCCATTTAAATACATAATAAGAATAGAATTTATAAAAATCTAAATATGAAAAATAAAATACAACATTACAAACAAAGCAAAACACAAAATATAAAGAGGTTTTATAAGATTTTACAGGAAGGCCAGACTAAAAAGATACGTTTTTAATTTAGATTTAAAGCTATTAATGTTTTCAGCACATCTTATGTTCTCTGGAAGGTTGTTCCAGAGTTGAGGAGCATAACAACTAAAAGCAGCATCACCATTTTTTTTTAGTTCTACTATGAAGTGTCCATTTTAATTATCCTAAGCATTAAATTCAATTCAATTCAATTCACATTTATTTGTATAGCGCTTTTCATGATACATATAATTTCAAAGCAGCTTTACAGAGAATGCATGTCAACATTACAATTTAAAGAATGCAGTTAGCAAATAATGTAATAATTTAGGCAATTAATTTACAATCACTGTTAGCAGTTTAACTGAAGGTAGAAGCAATGAGCTCCTGGAAAAATGAATTACATTAACAATAATTAGGATATAGAAATTGGGCAATGTGCATGTTGATCCAGATGATTGCGTCTTCTGAAATCCTCGCAGGAGTTGGCGCCGTCTCTTCATAAGTGTTGGTCATCTGAGGTCTTCTTAAGAGGCTGGATCCAAAACTGAAGCTGATGTCCTCTCTAGTAAAACAGAAAAGCAAATGATTAATAATCATTTACGCTAATCAATAATTAGTGTAGCTGCTGTTCATGACATTAAGCAAAGAGTCATGTGCAATTGATCTGGTATGAGATGCATTATGTGAATGCTTAGCTAAAGAGATGCACCTTTAATCTAGATTTAAACTGGGTGAGTGAGTCTGAGCCCCGAACATTATCAGGAAGGCTATTCCAGAGTTTCGGAGCCAAATGTGGACTTAGATATCCTAGGTACAACCAGAAGTCCAGAGTTTTGTGATCTGAAAGAGCGTGATGGATTGTAAGGCGATAGAAGATCGGTTAAATACACAGGAGCTAAACCATTTAGAGCCTTATAGGTCATTAGCAATACTTTATAATCAATACGGAACTTAATGGGTAACCAGTGTAGAGATGATAAAATTGGTGATATATTTTTTAGCATCTGAGACATGTCTAGGTTCATGCCTTGATAACTGAAAAATCTCTTCAATCTCCTAAGAAGTATCTGAGCAATACCATTTTGGGGTTACTCCAACAGGGACATCATTTTATCCTCGGATTATATGACCTCAGTGAGAGCCAACAGACACTGAGGCGTAAATTGTGGCATAAAAAATCAAAGCAGGTCATTATGATGCACTTGTTAGACAATAAATGAACAGCTTGAGGAGAAATATGAGAGAATTATGAGCTAACTAAAGTGAATGAACTGCAGTGTGTAAAAGACGACCATGTTTTATTGGCCTCTTAAAGCCGTGTACTGGAAGAGGAGATCGGGAGAGGACGGCGTTTGCCCTGCGTCTGCCTAAAGAAGGAGAGGACTGCCCGGTTAGCATGCAGACTGAGCCCTGCCTCCTGAACCGCAACTGCTTTCACTACAGTTACAACATCACCGGTGAGTATACCAAATTGCAAAATGTTTCCAAACAGCTTTCCGAATTAGTGCTGCATGATCAAAAAAATCACTTTGGTTTGCCAAATGGTGTTCTTTCTAAAGTCATTGATGATTCATTAAATACACAATGGATAAACCCTATATTTTTTCTCTAAAGTGCATAACAGTACTGCGGTAAAATTGGCTGCATGCAGTTTTTGAGTCCCTCTGATCTGGACATTACCCACAAAGCACTTTTCTTGTATTGATTTGAGTTACTTGTATGAGTCATTCAAGAGTTTGGATCATTACTGGAACTACGTCCTCCATCTGCTCAGACTTCATTCACGATTCCCCTCCAAGAGCGTCAAAGTGAAGCGCTGCGGTAGTGTCAGTTTATGGAGCTGAAACTGTGTCCTCAAACCATCCGCTCTGGAGGACGCAAGCGACCTCTGACCTAGACGTGTAGTTTAATGAGAACCCGCAGTGTGATATCTGTGTGTGTTCACTTAGACTGGAGCACATGCCAATTAAGCGCCAACGCTGTGTGTGGAATCGGTCTCAAGACGAGGATGCTGGACTGCGTTAGAAGCGACGGCAAATCAGTTGACCTCAAGTACTGCAAAGAGGTTTGTGCGTTTATTTAGACTCTTGAAGACTGTTGTATATTTGGGCCTAGAATTGTAACTAGAGCTGCTTTTCGAGAAGAAAATAGAGCTGAAGTTTTGGGTTTTAGGCTTTGATTCTGTGAAAATTAAATGCTTTGCCATTTTCATGACACTCAAAGTGTGTCTAATTTTAAGTGCACAATAATAAATGCACAAAGTTACACAGTGCTGCAATATTACAATGATATGATCACTGTTGGTTATATTTGAATGATATATGTAAGTGTGTGCGTTTGTGTGTGTGTACTGTATATACTACCATTCAAAAGTTTGGGGTCACTAAGTATCTCACAAAGGTTGCATTTATTTTGGTCAAAGATAATTGTTTTCCATTTTAATATATTTTTTAAATATACACTCTAAAAAATACTGGGTTAAAAACAACCCAAGTTGGGTTGAAAATGGACAAACCCAGCAAGTGGGTTGTTTTAACCCAGCGGTAGGGTTAAATGTTTGCCCAACCTGCTGGGTAGTTTTATTTAACTCAACTATTGTTTAAAAATTACTGTATTGCTTAATTAAAATCAACCCAAAGTATGTTGGAAATGAACATTTATTAATGTTCAATGAATAATTATTAAACAATAAACATTTATTAAATTGCTTATTAATACATTTATATTAATAAACTATTAAATTTATATTAATAAAATATTAAAGCTTATTAATAAACATTCACCTTTTGTCTATTATTGTTGTCTCTAATTGCATCTGGTTTTTAATTTCACAACTATTTTGGGTTCATTTTAAGCTAGCCATATAGCAATTTTTAAATAATAGTTGGTTTAAATAAAACTACCCAGCAGGTTGGGCAAACATTTAACCCAACCGCTGGGTTAAAACAGCCCAATTGCTGGGTTTGTCCATTTTCAACCCAACTTGGGTTGTTTTTAACCCAGCATTTTTTAGAATGTATTATGTAATTTATTCCTGTTATGAATTTTCAGCATCATTACTCCAGGCTTCAGTGTCGTATGATCCTTCAGAAATCATGCTGATTTGCTGCTCAAGAAACATTTCTTCTCAGTGTTGAAACAGTTGTGCTGCTTGTTGTGGAAACAGAGAAATGTTTTGTAACATTACAAATGTCTTCACGGTCACTTTTTTATGAATTTAATGCATCCTTGCTAAAGAAAATTATTAATTTATTTCAAAATACAAGACCCCAAACTTTTGAATGGTAGTGTACTCCTCACATTTATGTCACTAAAACATGAGAAAAAAATAAAAAAAATTAGACAGTCCCTACATCTACCCTTATAGCATATGTCGTGATGAGCCAATGGAAAGGATACAAGGTTACTTTGTGCCATTTTAAATTGTAGGTTAATGTGAAAAGTGATGGCAAAAGATCAGTTAAAATCTGTCAGCTCTGGTCACTTTAATTGGACCCTGTGGGCGAGAAGTCATATGCACAGCATATTAACCCTCTAACCCAGTTTTCAACCAGCCCACTTCGTATCAGAGTTAAAAATCTTTCAAGTGTAAAACAAAACTACCCATAATTTAAGAAATGAGATCTTGGACTTTTTTAATATCTCCGTTGTGTCTACTAAACAGAAATGTGATTAAACATAGAGCATATATGTGCACTTCTGCTTCTCAGATGCTTTTTACATGAATGCTAAGGAAACAGTGTGTCTTATTTCCTTGCACAGCTGCGCTTAGAGAAGAAATGGCAGATGAATGCTTCCTGCACAGTGGAGTGTCCAATCAACTGCCAGCTCTCTGATTGGTCAGCATGGTCAGACTGCTCCCAGACCTGTGGCCTTGAAGGTAAAGCCAAAGAATGGACAAATGCATGCCTCTTTGCTGCCCGCATACCCACATCTACACTCAAACCAAAAATTATTCAGACGTTTTTGCGCAGGACACTATAGTTCATTTCTGTAAGTGAGGATAGCAAAATAAAGTAAACTGACATATTATACCCAAAAACTGGACTATACCAGTAAAATTGATAAAAAATTGGAACCAAAAATTATTCAAACACTTTGACCTGACCATGTTTTGTTAGTGTTATCTGACATAATTAAGATATTTTTTTTTTCTGACACAGTTTAACTCTGAGATCTTGCCATATTTTATTACATTTTTTTAAACATAAACTGTAATAATGAATTAAATGTTCAAGGTGTCTGAATACAATTTGGTTGGACTGTATATTTTAATATATTTTTAAACTGTAATTTATTCTTTTGATGGCAATGCTGAATTTCTTCAGTGTCACATGATCCTTCAGAAATCATTCTAATATGTTGATTTGCTGCTCAAGAAACATTTATTATTTTTACCAATGTTGAAAACAGCTGTTCATATTTTTGTTGAAACCATGATACAGTTATTTTAAGCACTCTTCAAAAGAACTTTATAGAACTTTTTATACCTTATAATGTTTAGTAACATTCTATATGTTGTTACTGTCACTTTTGTACTTCTGTTTGTAGTTTAATTTGTAACAATAAAAAATCTTACTGACCCCTAACTTTTTTACTAATATTAATAATAGTGTACAATATATTAGTCTCAGCCCAGTGATATGCATATTGCACACTAAATTGGGAAACACGTGAAAATAAATAGCTCCAATCAAATTGCAACTTTCAAACTCAGTGATCTTGGCATTGCTAGTGTCATGCTTAACTGTTTGTGATGTAGGCTGGAAAATTGTGCATGCAAAGAGAGAACAAAAAGATAGCATAGGAGAAGAGAGCTATAACCCTGAAATACCAGATGAAATGATGGACTGTTAAACTGAAAAAAAAAAGATGGAAGCAGCTCTAGATAGAAAATGACAGTCGGCCTGCCAAACACTTCCAAGATAAGGTAGAAAAAGAAGAGCGAGAGAGAAGGCGGCGCATTGTGTGCAGTTTTATGCTAAACACGTGTGGGATGAGCTAGCGAGTTATCTGAGACAGCCGTGTCTTGAGCTGGAAACTGAAAGACGAGTGCGTGTGTGTAGAGATGTGTGTATGCGGGCAGCTCATGAAATCTGTCAAAAACAGGTTCAGGTCATATTTCAGTCCCAAATCAAAGTTTTTTTACTTAATTTTCATTCTCATTAGGATGCATTAAATTGATCAAATGTGACAGTAAACACTGTTCTTTTGAACTTTCAATTTATCAAAGGATCCTGAAAAAAATGTATCATGGTTCCCACAAATATATGAAGCAGCACAACTATTTTCAACATTCATAATGGCTTCAAATCAGCATTTTAGAATGATTTCTGAAGGATCATGTGACACTGAACACTGGACTAATGTTGCTGAAAACTCAGCTTTGATCACAGGAATATATTACATTTTAGAATATATTGCAATTGAAAACAGTTATTTTAAAATTGCAATATTTCACATTGCTAATTATATTACTGCATTTTAAAATAAATAAATGCAGCTTTGGTGTGCATAAGGGACTTTTACTGACCCTAAACCTTTGCATAGTAGTATAAGTAAAAAATCTCTTCTAAATGCATTGCATAATATATAAATATGAAGTATTGATAATACATTGTAAATACAATCCCATTACCATTTTTTACTTTAATACAGAACAGTCATTTTTGGGGTGAACTATCCCTTTAAATGGTCTTGTTCTCTGTGGAACCGAAGCTTAAACTCATTTCTCTGTCGCCTGTCTTATTCCTCAGGGAAGATGTGGCGGAGACGGACAGTGGTTCAGGCGTCTCAAGGGGATGGCAGGCCTTGTCCGTCTCAGATGGAGCAGTGGAAACCGTGTCCTGTGCGACCCTGCTACAGATGGCAGTACGGCCCGTGGTCCGAGTGCCGTGTTGAGGTCTCTCGTTTCATCTTTTTATATTGCATTCTCTTATTGATCAAATGGCTGAATGTAAATTCACTGATCAGAGTTCATCAAACTTGAACTTAAGCACTGCAAGAAGAAACTTTTTCACACAATCGCAAGTACATTCAAAGAAGTCTTTCTGCTCAAGTTTGGTGCACTCAGACTTTTGAAGGTTCAAGGTCAAGTTTATTTTTCACAATCCATGTTTTTCATAGTTTTTGTCACTGCAAATGTTTTCAAAAGGCATGTGAAACTATCCACACTGAGGTATACAACAGTACAGTCAATTAAATAGACTGTACGTACAGTACTCTACCGTTCAAAAGTTTGGTGTCAGTTGGATTTTTTTATGTTTTTGAAAGAATTTCCTTATACTCAGCAAGACTGTATTTCATTGTATTTATTTACTATCAAAACAATTTAACAAACTATTTTTCTATTTGAATTTTTAGTTATATTTTTGTGATGCAATAGCTGCATTTTGATTACATGATCCTTCAGAAATCATTCTAATATGCTGATTTGCTGCTTAAAGGATTTAAAATTGAATTTACTTTGGCATAGTTGAATAACAAGAGTTCAGTACATGGAAATGACATACAGTGAGTCTCAAACTCCATTGTTTCCTCCTTCTTATGTAAATCTCATTTGTTTAAAAGACCTCAGAAGAACAGGTGAATCTCAACATAACACAAACTGTTACGTAACAGTTGGAATCATTAATATGTACGCCCCCAATATTTGCATATGCCAGCTCATGTTCAAGGCATTACACAAGGGCAGCCAGTATTAACATCTGGATCTGTGCACAGCTGAATCATCAGACTAGGACAAGGACAATAGCGAAAAATGGCAGAAGGAGCAATAATAACTGACATGATCCATGATAACATGATATTTTTAGTGATATTTGTGAATTGTCTTTCTAAATGTTTCGTTAGCATGTTGGTAATGTACTGTTAAATGTGGTTAAAGTTACCATCGTTTCTTACTGTATTCACGGAGACAAGACTGTTGTTATTTTCATTTTTAAACACTTGCAGTCTGTATAATTCATAAACACAACTTCATTCTTTATAAATCTCTCCAGCAGTGTGTAATGTTAGCTTTAGCCACAGAGCACTATCAAACTCATTCAGAATCAAATGAAGAGTTTATTTGCAAAAACAGATAACTCCATTTTTATGAATTCTCACAAATCATGTTTTTTTTTATTGTGCATTCCAAGTAATAACAATCAAACTGCAGTTGGGCTGTTTTGATTAAGTAATGATAACTCTAAAAAATACATGTAAATTAAAAAATTAAAATTCATTGAAAGTATGTTTTATATATATATATTAAAAGTTTGTTTTTTAGCAAAAGCAGATAACTCCACATTTCATGTTTCTTAGTTAAACAAAACCCAAGTAATTGCATTTAAAACACTCTCAAACACACATGTGCACACAAACGCACACACACACCCACCCACGCGCGCACACACACACACACACACAAACAAACAAACAGATCAGCACACACACACACACACACACACACAGAGATCGGCACATAAGTACACACACACGCACTCATCCACACACGCACGTGCGCGCTCGCGCGCACACACACACACAAGCAAAAGGACAACCAATTTTTCAGCATGTAAGTCGTGTATGGTGTACAAGGACTTACAGGAGTCGAAATCATAAATCTTCGATCACTTTTAGTGAGCTTTGATAAAACTTCCCTCAGCTAGCGCGTCTTTTTGAAGTGACTAGAAGCCTTGTCACCTGACCTGAATACTGCGCGCTGATTCGCTAAAACGGACTTATCGGTTTCTGTCTGTACACAAACAAGGGCGCTTGTCGGCTTCTGCTGTAAACGTGAACTTACGATGCCTGAAAGTGGGCAAAACCGGCTCTTCTGACAAAATGGATTTAGGGTACAGAACGTGCTATATATGGAGAATAATGCACAGCACTTAGTTCATTTTTTAAAAAAATGGCGTTTATCGGTTTTTGCAAATGAACTCTTCAAATGTAAACATCCAAATAAATACTATACTCACATGATCCGACTCATGCAAGCAGCATGCATGACGAAGATTTTGAAAAGATCCATTTGAGGGTTATATTAGCTGTGTGAACTTTGTTTATGCACTGTATTATAGTCGAGAGCTCGGGGGGCAGGGAGCGCGAGTATTTAAAGGGGCCGCAGCCTGAATCTGCGCATATTTAATGATGCCCCAAAATAGGCAGTAGAAAAAAATTAATTAAAAAAAATCTATGGGGTATTTTGAGCTGAAACTTCACAGACACATTCAGGGGACACCATAGACTTATATTACATCTTGTGAAAAAATGTTCTAGGGCACCTTTAAGAAACAAGTATTATTATTATCAATGTTGCTTAATCTTTTTGGAAAGCATGATACTTTTTTCAGGATTCTTTGAATAGACAGTTCAACAGAACAACATTTATTTGAAATAAAAATCTTTCATAACATTATAAATACTGTCCTTTTGCACAATTTAATGCATCATTGTTGAATAAAATTTTTAGTTTCTTTTCTTTCTTTTTTACTTTTGAATGGTAGTGTTTATTCCTCAGAATTGGGAGTTATAAAGCCAGAATTGCATGATATTAAGTCAGAATTGTGAGATATAAACTCACAATCACGTGTTACGTCCAGTTGTGAGGGAAAAAAAGAATAATGTTTTTTTCTCAGAATTGTGAGTTTATATGTCACAATTCGCAATTGCATGTTATAAATTCACAATTCTGAGAAAAAAAGTCTTGCAGTTCTGACTTTATAACTTACAATTGTGATAAAAAGTCGCAATTACCTTTTTTTATTTTTTTTATTTAGTGGCGGAAACAATCTTCCATACCTCACAGCATTCTCAAATGTGTACAATAAGCTTGTGGAAACAAATTCAAGTTTATAATGTAATCTGTTGCTCTTTGTTCTTTTTTTTCTGCTGAGCTCCATTGTGACTCATGAAATTCAAACAATTTAGTGATTATTGAACTGTATTTTACAACAGAGCAATAGTTGAAGCTAAACACTTCAATCGGCCAATGGCACGCACTCTGAATACATTAATGACCCTCACTGGAACTCGCTCTTCCAAACCTTGTTTTCCAATCTCGCCGTCAACCGTCATCTTCTCTTCTGTTATTCTCTCTGATCCTCCTCCATTTCAATCCTCCTTTTGATCTTTGGATTTAGGAAGTGTTTATGACTGCTCAGCGCTCACATCTCAAACCTCTGTGTGTGTATGTGTGTTGTAGGAGGTGGTGTGCGGGGTGGGCTTACGTTTCCGGAACCTGTCGTGCTTTGTATCAGACGGCTCCAGTGATGGGAAGAGCAGCATTGTAGAGGAAGATCTCTGTGCTGGATTAGAGCAGGCCGTCGATGGAGATAAGAAAATTGTTCTGGAAGAGACCTGCACCTTACCCTGCCCTGGTAACAGACTAAATTCACATAGGACTGTTGATTTATGAGTGTTGACATTGCATGCAAACTGTTATTGGGACAAAATATCTTCAACAGCAAAAAAAAATAATTAAAAAAAAAAATACTGTGATTAAAACAAACCCGTAAGCGAAGCTTAGCATGACAGATCTTTTGTTTCATTCTGATTTTAAATGGCAAATGGCATTGAGATTTGAAAATCACCCTTTTAAGCCATCTTATTGACAAAAAAAAATATTATTTAAAAATGTTTATATATATATATATGTATGTGTATATATATATATATATATATATATATATATATATATATATATATATATATATATATATATATATATATATATATATGTATGTGTATATATATATATATATATATATATATATATACACACACAAACACACTGTTTAAATTGGTGTGGTTTTTGTGTGTAAAATATTAACAAATAATTTTAGTATATAATATATAAATAAATGTTTAATATTAACAATTTATTGTTAAATATTTGTAGTAATTTATATATTACAAATTTATATACATGTATATTATATATATATATATATATATATATATATATATATATATATATATATATATATATATATATATATATATATATATATATATATATATATATAACATAAACAACTAAAAAATATATTATTTCATTTTTCATGAAAAATGAATCTCCATTTCTCCATTTAATCTTCCATTTAGCCCTAATCTCCATTTACACAAACTGATATGATGTTAAAACCTCTCTATTTATTTTATTTTATCAAAATCAATGTTAAATTATTTGTAATATTTGCATTAAAAATGATTGGAATGTCTATAAAACATTTCCATAAACATGCAAACCCTGCCTCAGTTAGTTTAAAATAACTGGTTAAAAGATAAATAAATTCAATAAATTCCTTAAAAAAATAGAAATTTTTATAAATATTTAGTTACACAGCAATATTGCTGTTTGTCACTGCTTTCAGTGTAGTTATGCAATTTGGGTGTTTTTTGTTTGTTTGTTTTATGTTTGTTTGTTTTATTAGATGTAATATAAAAGTTTTTGTTTAGGATTGATGCTGACACCCTTTTTGAGACACATAAATATGTTTTAAATCTATACAATCTGATAATTAGATAATCTAAAATATGTAATCTAAAAATACTACCCCTTTAAATAGCTTTAATATAGTTTATTTATGTTATAATTTAGCTAACTGTCTTAAACAGGTTGTGTATATTGGCTATATATTTGAAATACTTTATGATTAGACAATTCAATAACAATTTAGTTTCACAGCTTCCCCAACACTTCCGCTGTTATCAGGTTGTGTTGAGTTGGTTAGTGCACAGCAACTGTAGACAACTCTCCTGTTGATCTGTTCAGGTGACTGTTACCTGATGGAGTGGTCCGACTGGAGCCAGTGTCAGAGAGTGTGTGTGAAGGGTCAGCGTTTGGACTTCACTCCGGTGCAGGTCCGCTCACGTGCCGTCATCGCGCAGGAACCAGAAAACATCGCTCAGTGTCCCGATCAGGAGTGGCAGTCCCGCCCCTGCAGCAGTGAGACACGCTCCTCCTCTCTCATTTGCATAAAGACACAGCTTTGCTTTCCACATGGATGATTGCTAAAATAAAGACCTCTCATAACACCTGATTTAACATGTATTTAAGAATTTTACATGAAATGCAGTTGGACATCTATGGCTTGATTCATCACAACAGTGATTGAAAAGTGAACTGAGACCAAAATAAGTGCTATTTAAGGCAACGAATAGTGTGAATGTAAAGGGGATTTGGCTCTTTTTCAGCTGGCTCACATTTTGTTCCAATTTAACCCTGTGAAGCTTGACATATTAAATATTTGAGTATTTAGAAAAAAATATTTAAAAAATAAAGTAAAATAAATAAAAATGGAGGAAAAAACACCTCAGTTTTATTCATAGGCCCAAAAAATATGCAGTTTGGTGCGGAAGGTGATCTCTATATGGATAGAATTTCATATAAGGTAAATTCTAATGAATGAGATCTTTATAACAGTATATACAGTTTTAAAGTTTACATACCCCTTGCAGAATCTTTGAAAATGTGAATAATTTTAACAAAATAAGAGAGATCATACAAAATGCATGTTATATCTTTATAACAGTATAACAGGCTACTTTAATAAAATGCATATAAATATCAGACGGCACTCTATATCTCTGCCAATAATGTTTTAGTAAAATGATATTTAAATGCTTAGTTTTATGATCAAAGCTCTGCAGTTTTTATTGTGTGGGCAAATCATATAATGCAATTCAGTACAATGACAAATAAACGTTCCTCAATATCATCCCATATTTTAACATGATTTTTCTAAGACATTATGTATGGATAATCAAGTAAACCTAAGTTGATTCAGTCCAGTAAGTGTTCATCTTGAAATATTACTAATAATATAACATTTATTCTTACATTTACTTGATAAAAATGAAGATTGCAGAGCAAAAAGACACATGAACCTTGACCATTTTTACAATGATACTAAAAGGCCTTTTACTTGCTAAAACGTATAAACTATCAATCAGACGACGGAAGGCATGTAGTAGATTGTGTGCAACAGGTTTTTCAGCAAAGTTTTGATCATCTAGAGGCCTTAGAAGTTAGGGAAGTTAGACTTTATTATGTTAATAATTTTGTTAAAAGGGATGGGAGTGTGACAACACCCTTAATGAGTCTCTCTACAACTGTCCTGCATCTGCAGTATGTATATTTATTCTGCTGATTTCCATATAGATGGAGAGTGTTATGAGTACCAGTGGATGGGCGGTCCTCAGCTGATCTGGTGTCAACGCTCGGATGGAATAAACGTCACAGGTGCTGTACAACACCACTTTACATCTGTCTCTTTAAGCCACATGAATGAGCAGCCAATGAGGGTTGACAGCACTTTTGGACAGTTGATAATAGCTGATGCGTAATGTGTCTGTGGACAAGGGGTTGAGCGTGTGTGAATTACCTGAGTAATCATCAGTGTTTGGCAGCAGTGTTTCAACTAATAGTGAAATTAAGTTTATCTACTGCACAGTTATTACCTCGATGGTGAGAAATGTCAAATAGCTTTTATGTTGCTAAACTATTTTACCGAAAGAGCAGCGCTGACAACACGTTTCTGCGCAAGTGTGTGTCCGTGCGTTTGAGTGGGAGAGAGATGGCGGGAGTGCTTTCCGTACACAATAAAACTTCATTTTGGAAACTTGCAAATAATTTGTCATTTTTATCCTTTTTTATATACAGTTGAGCTCAAAAGTTTACATACCCCTTGCAGAATCTTTGAAAATGTGAATAATTTTAACAAAATAAGAGAGATCATACAAAATGCATGTTATTTTTTTTTGTACTGTCCTGATTAAGATATTTTACATAAAAGATGTTTACATATAATTCACAAGACAAAAAAAAAAAAATTGTTGAAATGACCCCGTTTAAAAGTTTACATACCCTTGATTCTCAATACTGTGTGTGGTTACCTGATGATTTATGTTTTGTGATGGTTGTTCATGAGTCTCTTGTTTGTCCGGAGCAGTTAAACTGAGCTCTGTTCTTCAGAAAAATCCTCCAGGTCCTGCAGATTCTTCGGTTTTCAAGCATTTTTGCATATTTGAACCCTTTCCAGCAGTGACTGAATGATTTTGAGATCTGTTGTTTCACAGTGAGGACAACTGAGGGACTCAAACACAACTATTAAAAAAGGTTCAAACATTCACAGATGTTCCAGAAGGAAACACGATGCATTAAGAGCGGGGGGGTGAAAACTTTTGAACAGGATGAAGATGTCACAGTTTCTTATTTTGTTTAAATATCAGATTTTTTCATTTAGTACTTCCCTTCAGAAGCAAAAGAAGATATTTTCACATTTCCTGGAAGACAAATTAAGTACAATTTACCTTGATATTCAAATTCAAAAAGTTTTCACCCCTCGACTCTTAATGCATCGTGTTTCCTTCTGGAGCATCAGTGAATGTTTGAACCTTTTTTAATAGTTGAGTTTGAGTCTCTCAATTCTCCTCAGTGTGAAAAGATGAATCTCAAAATCATTCAGTCACTGCTGGAAAGGGTTCAAATATGCAAAGATGCTGGAAAACTTTTTCTGAAGAACAGAGCTCAGTTTAACTGCGCAGGACAAACAAGAGACTCATGAACAACCATCACAAAAAAATGGATCATCCAGGTAACCACACACAGTATTGAGAATCAAGGGTATGTAAACTTTTAAAAGGGGTCATTTCAACAATTATTTTTTTTTGTCTTGAAAAATATCTATCCTGTAATTTCTTCCAGGTGGATGCCCTCCAGCGCTACTGCCAGGGGCGGACCAGTCATGTGATCCACTATGTGACAAACCACAGTCATTCTGCTCAGAGGTAAGACACAAGAGGATTGTGGGATTATTGTAATTCTCAGCCTGGGTGTCTGTAACTGCAGACAGTTGCTCCAGCTGTAATTATTATAATGGACATAACAGAAAATCATAATCATAAGCAGTGCTTTTCTTTTTGGAGGGTGCAGTTGATCTATATTTCTGAAACCTGCTCAATGAGCTTTTTTACTTTTTCTTTTACAACATTTATTTCCCTGGTCAATAGAGTGCTGCAGGAATGGATTTTTATAGTAGTTTATAATAGGTTTTTTTGGAGTATTGCAGAAAAATCAGCTCTGTGACCAACAAAACTGTGATTTTTGCACTTTTTGTTCTTATAATATTCACAAATTAACCCAACTATTATTAATTTTGAAGCCTAAACATAATGTCCAGAAGTAAAAAGCTAAAGTTAAGCTATAAATGAACTACACCACAGTTTCACACCTTCAACATCACCACTGCTAATCGTTCAACAACTCTTTCAGTCTTTACCTAAAACCTACAATTTGGAAAGTTTGAGTTTAGTTTGCCAGAGTGTGATTATAAACACAATGAGTCTAGTGAGTATAGATTAGTTTATCTCTTCAACATGATGACCTTTAATGTCCCCAACAAGCTCTGTAGTCCCATTTAACCACTTGTTAGCAACCGCCTTTCACAAGACATGGCGTATTACTGATGTATTTCATTTCATGGAATAAAACGTGAGAATCCAACCACAGACCTCATTTCAAGTGTTTAACTAAAAACTGTTGAATTTGCGAAGATGGAACTGGAAGTGGGTTTTAGGATGCGTTCCTACAGCACTCTGTTAGGTGTGAATTGGGTCAAGCTCTGAGAGGAAGCAAAAAGCATGATTATACAGCATTTGTGTACTTTTGCTGCCCCCTGCAGGAGGGCGTATGTATGTGCGAGGAGGGCTATACCGAGGTCCTGACGGCCGAGGGGATGCTGGAGCAATGTACACCCATCCCTGTGCTCGAAATCCCTACCGCAGGGGACAAAAAAGCTGATGTGAAGACCAGTCGGGCCATCAACCCCACCCTGCCCACCACGGTACAGCCTGGCCGTGTGGGGCGTACCTGGTACTTGCAACCTTTTGGACCAGGTAAATGTTCAATTTCAATTTCTTTATAAAACAACCCTTTTTCAATGGGTTGTTTTAACCCAGCAGTTGGGTTAAATGTTTGCCCAGCCTGCTTGCTTAAAGTGAACCCAAAGTATGTTGGAAATTAACATTTAATAATATGTTCAGTAAACAAACATTTATTAATCATTGTAATGAATAATAATTAAACAATGATTATTTGATTATTATTGTTGCCTCTACACCTTAAAAAAAATACTCAGTTAAAAACAACCCAAGGTTGGGGTTGAAAATGGACAAACGCAGTGATTGGGTTGTTTTAACCCAGCGGTTGGGTTAAATGTTTGTCCAACATGCAATTTTTTTTTTTTTAAATTACTATATGACTGACTTAAAATGAACCCAAAAGTTTGAAATTAAAAATACATATTTACACATAATTACTTTAATTAAAAAGTGAATTTATTAATAAGCAATTTAATCAATTTTTTAATCCCATTTGCTGGTTTTGTCCATTTTCATCCCAACTTGGGTTGTTTTTAACCCAGCTTTTTTTAGAGTGTAGTAATTATGTGTCTGATTTTTAATTTCCCACCTATTTTGGGTTCATTTCCATATAGTAATTTTAAGCAATAGTTGAGTTAAATAGAACTGCCCAGCACGTTGGGCAAACATTTAACCCAGCCACTGGGTTAAAACAACCCAATCGTTGGGTTTAATCATTTTCAACCCAAATTGGGTTGTTTTTAACCCAGCATTTTTAGAGTGTAGTTTTGCATTTTGCTTCTGCTAAAAAAATAAACATTTTGCCTCTTTAGACGGAACGCTGAAGACGTGGGTGTACGGAGTGGCGGCAGGTGTTTTTGTCCTCCTGGTATTTATAGTGTCAATGATTTACCTCGCATGGTAAGAACAACGCCACTTTCCATCCGATTCCTCATCGCTCATTTTATTTTCTCATTTACTCCATGCATTCGTTTGCTTGTGTTTTTCTTTAACTCACATCCCACCATCCATGCCTCTCTCGCTGTCATGAGCAGCAGTTACTGTGCCATCCGGCGGTCGCTCGGGACGCCAGATTCTGCCAATGGTACGGTGGTTTGGATGGGCCAAGATGCCCATGAACTGACGTACACCTGCCCTGAGTGCCAGCAGCCAAGTCAAGAATCAAGAGCCAGTTAAAGGCCGGAGAAACAGGCTCCTGATCTCCTGACATCTCAGCCCCCTCTGCCTAGTGCCTCGGCCTCAGTCTGTGCCTTATGATCTGATGTTCAAAGCATCGAGCTGCCCGGGTAGACTGCCTATCTATGGTTTATTAGATTAGAAAAAGATAAAGAAACTCTGTTGCAAAACCTAGTGAGCTGCCTTGGTGCCTACTAACTAAAACAGCATTGATAATCTTAACCCAAGGATCTTAACTGAAAAATAACCTCATAAGTGAGTTTTAAAATCCTAATAATCACACATGTACTGGGTAAAATGGTCAATTTTTAAACCCTTTAAAGCCTTTTTCCTAAAATTTATGGCTCATATAGCAATTTGTGCAATATGGTGCAAATGCTGATATATATATATGGCCAGTGGGTGAGATGAAATTTCAATAGCTTGTAATTTAAATCAGTGAGATCTTTGTAACAGTATAACAGACTACTTACATAAAATGCATATAAATATCAGCCGTCACTCTATACCAGCCAATAATATGTCTTAGTAAGATGATTTTGAAATGTTAGTTTTATGATCAAAGCTCAGTAGTTTAAAACATATAATGAAATGCAATACAATGATGACTGAGAGATGAACAAATAAACCTTCCTCAAAAGCCTGATGGATCATATTTGATACTTTTTAACACAATTTTTCTAAAAAATAAATAATGATGTATGGATAATCAAGTAAACCTAAGTTGCTTCAGTCCAGTAAGTGTTCATCTTGAAATATTACTAACAATATAAAAGTTAAAGTTACTTTTACTTTAAAAATCAGTAAAGATTTCACAGCAAAAAGACCACGAACTGAACCACGAGCTGGAGTATCATTTTACAATGATACTAAAAGGCCTTTTACTTGCTAAAGAGTATAAACTATCAATCCGATGACAAAAGGCATGTAGTAGATTGTGTGCAACAGGTTTTTCAGCAAGGTTTTGATCGTGTTGATAATTTGCCTTAGAAATCTGCTATATCGAACATAATACAGTAGGCTTTATAGGGTTAATTCTATTAATACTTTTCAGTGTTGAATAAATCAAAAGTATATTTATAATTAACATTTCTCTCACTTTGTCCATCATCAATTAATGTTTTCTCTGATTTGTCATGATGCATTTTGGGATTGCCTTTTCTGGGTATATGTGATTCTGCCTTAGAATCATGCTCAGATAGACAGCATAATGATGTTTCCTACCTTTTGGAACAGACTTTGCATCTTGCCTGACAATGCTGCCTGTTAGGGCAATTGACTAGGTTTTGGAACAGTGATGCTGAAAACAAATTAGGCCAATATGGTCTTTAATGAATTTAATTAAACAGCGTTATCCTGCTTGACACATAATTTTGCACCTATCAGGGCATCTGTTATATTTCATCATAAGTCATTACTGAATCATTCCTCATCATCATGATTTTTCATCTTCAGTCATTGTTTTTTCATTTCATTTTTATATCATATGCCATAAAATACAAATACATATATAATATATACTCTATTTATGATATATCATGTGTTTTCACATAAGATGAAGTATACACAGGCAATGTACACACCGGATATGAGAGTGACAATCTCTTTTAAATACAGCAGTGAATCGCCTAAATTACAGTTCCCTAAACTTAATAACCTAGCATAGTGATTGCTAATATATTTTTTTGTGTTTTATGGCTGCTGGATTTTTTTTTTTTTTTTTTATTATTAAATTGCTCTCAACAGAGGTGCCATTTTTTTTTTTTTTTTGTAGAAAAGAATTAAGTTGCTGCAGTGTGCATGTGGCTGTATACGCACTGCAGCAACTTAATTCTCTTCAACAAAGAAATGGCACCTCTAAAGTAATTCTTAAAACAGGCATATTGTTATTATAGAATTTTGAAATCATTCTTTTGTCCTCAGCAAAAAGCCAAAGAAGCCTCAGCGAAGACAAAACAATAATCGACTGAAACCCCTGACCCTGGCATACGATGGCGACGCGGACATGTAGCCTTTCCTGGAGAACTAACGTCAGCAAAACATCATCAACATTCAGAAAATGGCTGAATCTCACTAGAACATGTCTAGCTCACATTATACCCCAAAATGAAAAAAATAAATAAATAAGTAATGATATTTTTGATGAAGAGAAACTAAGGCTATTTTAGCATCTTTATGATTTTGTACATTGTGATATTATGAAAATGAGATTATTTCATTATTCATGATTATGAAACACATTACTTCCTAAATCCTTTTTTTACTGTAATGCATCTGGACGATTGAAGTGTTTTTTCTCAGTATTGTCAATATTCTGATTAAAAATATCTTCTTATTTTTCTTTAAATCAGAACAAGTTAATGGCAATATAACTAATATTACCATGATGCATAATAATAATTTATTGAAATATAAATATATGAAAGTTTTTACATTACAATAATAAGAATTTGGGCTAAATGTGCTTAATGGTTATGAAAATAATGCAAATAGTCTTTATAGTCAAGTCACCTTTAATTTTATAGCGCTTTATACAATAGAACTTAATAGTTCTATTGTATAATTCTATTGTAGTTCTATTATTCAAATATGTTCACAGTAATAAACAGAAAAGTAACAGAATTAATGATGCAAGCTTCGTCAGATATGACTGCTGTAAAGCAGCTGTAGCAAGATAATATTCAGCTCAATTCAGTTCAATAACTGTGTAAATTTCATTCATTATGAAAAATTCAATTCTACTTTACTGTCATTATTCAGTAGTGTCAATAAAAAAGTCCTAAATAATCCTAAAATAAGACTTCATTTTTGTTTTTGTTTTTTGTTTATGAAAAATATAATTTCTTATTTTTATTACTGTTTGTTTTTGGGGTGAAGTATGACCTAGGCATGTTTTTGAGATTCATCCAAAATACTCTTCCAAATGAGAAATGCCTAACCATCACAAATACTGGACCCTCATTGCTTGAATCCAACCTTGAAGAAAAAACATCCAAGAGCCGCAAAAGAAAACCTTCATACTTTGTTTTTACTTCCTGTTCGTGTTCTGGAAGAGCCTTTATCTGCATATGCTGTGAGATCATGCCTTTGTTTATTTTCAGTTCCTTACAAGTATTTGTCAATTATGCAACTGCGGTCAAGCTAGTGGTCTTCTACGACTGGTCGGACTTCTCTCTTGGACCTTACCGGAACAACGTTCTTCCGACTTGTGCTTCCCAGCTGAGAGGATTCATGTTTTTGGAGGGAGTTATTGAATAGACAATGCCAAAACATACAGTACAAACACAATAGAGAACACTTGTGAACTTCAGATATCACTTACATCATGGACAACATTTGCTCACAGAAGATGCAGCCTTTCTATGGAAGGTGAAAACAAGACAAATCATGTTCTCCTGGAAGTCCCACTCTGATTCCAGGTGTTATTTTGCACTATATTAGTGCAGCAAGAAAGGCATTCGCCATTGAACAATGTCTCTGAAGCAACGGTTCTTCGAGGCAACAGAATATGTATCTGGAGCACATCAATGAAGCGGGATATCTGGTAAAGTGTAAAAATAAATCTCAGAGTGGGACTCTTTAAAGACCTCACGTCCTTTTATTTTCACTCATTTGTGCATTGTATAGTTTCTACTGTATGATGTGTCTTTTCTGCTCAACAGACTTTAAATATGTATTTTTTGTTATAGTTTTCCATTCAGGCATTTTTATATAATAATTGGTTGATATACAGTTGTTGGGGAAAAGTGATTGTGACAGTATTATGACTTTTGATTGGGGGATTTGTGCCCCATCTTTAGTGTCTAGTATCTGATTACATGAATGATGTACGTGTCAAGAAAATGGGTCTCATGGGAAGACCGATAGTTTCTGCCTTATTATTGATTAAAAAATGTGGAAGTTTTGTTACTAATTGTTGCCAATTCTCACAGGACAGTGGTCATGCAAAATACATTGGCCCTACAAAGTATTTGGACACTTGAGAAACTTTAAAATGTTTGAATGTAATTGCATTAGATATAACAGGTTGGGAACCGGTTTTAAATACCAAAAATAGTTTTCTGACTATTTTTTTTTGCACCACCAATGTCAGAACTTTTATGAGGTGAATCAAAAACATACAACCTGTCCAGTGTAGTGTGATTCCTGAACTATTGACTCTTATGAACCAGTTCTTTTTAGTGAATCAAAAACATACAACTCGACCAGTGTAGTCTGATTCCTGAACTATTGACTCTTATGAACCAGTTCTTTTTAGTGAATCAAAAACATACAACTCGACCAGTGTAGTCTGATTCCTGAACGATTGACTCTTATGAACCAGTTCTTTTTAGTGAATCAAAAACACATGGCCTGTTCGATGTAGTCTGATTCCTGAATGATTGACTCTTATGAACCAGTTCTTTTTAGTGAATCAAAAACATACAACTCGACCAGTGTAGTCTGATTCCTGAACGATTGACTCTTATGAACCAGTTCTTTTTAGTGAATCAAAAACATACAACTCGACCAGTGTAGTCTGATTCCTGAACGATTGACTCTTATGAACCAGTTCTTTTTAGTGAATTAAAAACACATGCCTGTCCGATGTAGTCTGATTCCTGAACTATTGACTCTTATGAACCTGTATTTTATACTGAATCAAAAACGTACTGCACAACCAGTGTAGTCTGATTCCCAAACTATTGACTCTGATCTGGGAGTTCTTATTAGTGAATCAAAAACACATGGCCTGTCCGATGTAGTCTGATTCCTGAACGATTGACTCTTATGAACCAGTTCTTTTTAGTGAATCAAAAACATACAACTCGACCAGTGTAGTCTGATTCCTGAACGATTGACTCTTATGAACCAGTTCTTTTTAGTGAATTAAAAACACATGCCTGTCCGATGTAGTCTGATTCCTGAACTATTGACTCTTATGAACCTGTATTTTATACTGAATCAAAAACGTACTGCACAACCAGTGTAGTCTGATTCCCAAACTATTGACTCTGATCTGGGAGTTCTTATTAGTGAATCAAAAACACATGGCCTGTCCGATGTAGTCTGATTCCTGAACGATTGACTCTTATGAACCAGTTCTTTTTAGTGAATTAAAAACACATGCCTGTCCGATGTAGTCTGATTCCTGAACTATTGACTCTTATGAACCTGTATTTTATACTGAATCAAAAACGTACTGCACAACCAGTGTAGTCTGATTCCCAAACTATTGACTCTGATCTACGAGTTCTTATTAGTGAATCAAAAACACATGGCCTTTCCGATGTAGTCTGATTTCTGAACGATTGACTCTTATGAACCAGTTCTTTTTAGTGAATCAGAAACATACAACTCAACCAGTGTGAGCAGGTTCTATTCAGTGATTTAAACACATTAAACTGCTTATGGCTGTGTTGTGTTATTTAAAGCTTGTGAAACTTAAATCATTGTACCTGCTACAAATTATGATTTAAGCATTTTATAAAATTGAATGACTTAAAAGTGTAAGCAGATTTTTGGTTTTGCATTGTAGTCTACTATTTAAGATCATATATGTAGGCCAATTATTGAATTGCATTTATGATTCCTCTAAAGGGACTGTGAAAAGACATTAAAATTATACAAAAAGACTATATATTTATAATAAATTCCTCTTGGTTTGATATTGGGTTAACTTATGCAAATACATCTATACATTAAGTGTGGCTTAAATGTGCAAATACTTTCTGGGGTCATTGTACATGTGTAGCACTTTTCTTGGATCTGATATATATTTTATTGTATAATATTATGGCATCATATATATATATATATATAGTCACAATTTGAGCTGTCTCTTCACACTTGCAAAAAAATATACAAAGCCATCAAATCATTCGGGTACGTTTTTTGATGTTTTATTATTCAGGAGATTTTTGAATAGTAATCAATTTATATATCCATGAATTATTATTAATTCCCCTAAAATGCAGTGAAAAGAAAATAGTGTGTAAAATCTTAAGCATTCATGAAAATTGATTTAATTTGAATTTAACCTATTGTATGGAAACAACAGCGTGAATATGATATTCCTAAGATGTATTAGTCTATGAATCCTGCTGGAATCTTCCATTCAGATAGTAGTTATAGAAGATGCTTTTTATTGGTCAACTTTCCTCATTTCCCCTCATTCATTTACGCTGCTACATTAGAGTCGTTTCACCTGGCCGTCCTGCTAGCAGCTGGTGAAATGAATGTTTAGTATAATTTGTAAATAATAATGAGTATTAAATCATATCTTTTATATTGCACAGAAATGTTTAGTACATTGCAAAGTGGTCTCGCTGATCTTTGTTGATTATGGTCATGTTGTAAAGTCTTTTTTGTACAGCTTATGTTTTCTGATGACCTACAGGTAATAAATACTGGTGTATTAAACATGTATGAAGGCTATTTCTTGACATCATTTCATTTTATTATTTTGTCTTTATGTCTATATATATTCCTGACATTTCATTTCTTTTTGTGTGTGTGTGATATTTCTTGACATTTCATTCCTTTTTTGTCTGTATTTATGTCTATATATGTGTGTTTGTGTGAGTGTGTAAGATATTTCTTGACATTTAATTTCTTTTTTTGTCTGTGTGTGTGTGTGTTGATATTTCTTGTCATTTCATTCCCTTTTTTGTCTATATTTGTGTGTGTGTGCACACGTTTTTGTGATTTATAAGGACACAAATTTGTATAATGACATGGGTATTACACGGTATTACGACATAAACATGAAATATGAGGACATTTCATGAGTCCTCATATTTAAAATAGCTTTAAAAACATACTAAACAATGTTTTATTAAAAATGTAAAAATGCAGAATATTTTCTGTGAATTTGATCATCCCTTCCTCTTAGAGAATGAACATGAATGAGCATATAGGTATGTTGAAAGATCAGTAAAGTAGTATGTCATGTAGTATTACATTTACCTCAGAAAAGCCATTCATTGTCAACAGCTTGTTAGTTAGCTAGAGAAATGAACTGTTTCGCTAAATATATGCACTGTATTAGCCTATATTATATTTAACATATCCTGTTAGTTAATGTAAGGCCTAAATAAATCCGTCATGAAAACAAGTTATGACCGTCACTGTGTAAATGATTATATTTCAACAACAAATTAGAGAAACAGAAGTTTATGCAAAAACCGCCTTATGTGTAATTTACATTTACATTACATTTATTTCATTTACATTACATTTATTTCAGTGTTGATGATTATATCTAAAAATAAATAGCAATGTGTGTGTGTGTGTGTGTGTGTGTGTGTGTGTGTGTGTGTGTGTGTGTGTGTGTGTGTGTGTGTGTGTGTGTGTGTGTGTGTGTGTGTGTGTGTGTGTGAATGTGGAGGATTTTTTTGACATTTAATTTCTTTTTTGTCTGTGTGTGTTTGTTGATATTTCTTGACATTTCATTCATTTTTGTCTATATTTGTGACTATGTGTGTTGATACACTATATTGCCAAAAGTTATGGGACGCCTGCCTTTATGTGCACATGAACTTTAATGACATCCCATTCTTAATCCGTAGGGTTTAATATGGAGTTGGCCCACCCTTTGCAGCTATAACAGCTTCAACTCTTCTGGGAAGGCTTTCCACAAGGTTTAGGAGTGTGTTTATGGGAATTTTTGACCATTCTTCTAGAAGCACATTTGTGAGGTCAGGCAGTGATGTTGGTGAGAAGGTCTGGCTCACAGTCTCCGCTCTAATTCATCCCAAAAGGGGTTCTATGGGGTTGAGGTCAGGACTCTGTGCAGGCCAGTCAAGTTCCTCCACACCAAACTCACTCCATGTTTTTATGGACTTTCCTTTCTGCACTGGTGCACAGTCATGTTGGAACAGGAAGAGGCCATCCCCAAACTGTTCCCACAAAGTTGGGAGCGTGAAATTGTCCAAAATTTCTTGGTATGCTGAAGCATTAAGAGTTCCTTTCACTGGAACTAAGGGGTCAAGCCCAACCCCTGAAAAACAACCCCACACCATAATCCTCCTCCACCAAACTTTACACTTGGCACAATGCAGTCAGGCAAGTACCGTTCTCCTGGCAACCGCGGATTGCAAGACAGAGAAGCGTGATTGGTCACTCCAGAGAACACGTCTCCACTGCTCTAGAGTCCAGTGATGGCGTGCTTTACACCACTGCATCCGACGCTTTGCATTGCACTTGATGATGTAAGATTTGGATGCAGCTGCTCGGCCATGGAAACCCATTCAATGAAGTTCTCTACACGCTGTTCTTGAGCTAATCTGAAGGCCACATGAAGTTTGGAGGTCTGTAGCTATTGCGCTATTGCGCTGACCCCACTCTGTGATTTTACATGGCCTACCACTTCTTGGCTGAGTTGCTGTTGTTCCCAATTGCTTCCACTTTGTTATGATACCACTAACAGTTGACCGTGGAATATTTAGTAGTGAGGAAATTTCACGAATGGACTTATTGCACAGGTTGCAACCTATCACAGTACCACGCTTGAATTCACTGAGCTCCTGAGAGCGACCCATTCTTTCACAAATGTTTGTAGAAGCAGTCTGCATGGTGCTTGATTTTATACACCTGTGGCCATAGAAGTGATTGGAACACCTGAATTCAATGATTTGGAGGGGTGTCCCAGTACGTTTGGCAATATAGTGTATTTCTTGACATTTCATTCCTTTTTTTGTGTAAATGTGTGTGCGCGGGCGTTTTTGCGACATATCAGGACACAAATTTGTATAATGATATGGGTATGACATAGGTATTACAAGGAGAGGGTGATTTATGAGGACATTTCCCCATGTCACCATTTTTCAAAAGGCTTATAAATCATAGAGAAGTTTTTTTGAGAAAGTAAAAATGTGCACAGTTTCCTGTGATGGGAAGGTTCAGGGGTAGGGTTGGTGTAGGGCGATAGAAATACAATATAAAAACCATTATGCCTATGGAATGTCCCCACAATTCACAAAAACAAACCTCTGTGTGAGTGAGTGAGTGAGTGAGTGAGTGAGTGAGTGAGTGAGTGAGTGAGTGAAATGTATTATTTTACTGCTGTCAAACGATTAATCATGATTAATCACATCCAAAATAAAATTCGGTGTTTACCTAATATATATACTTTTTTATATTTAAATATAATATATTTTGTTAAATATATACATGCATGTGTGTATTTATATATACATAATAAATATACACAGTACACACACACATATTAGGTAAACATCAACTTGGATGCAATTTATGGCGATTAATCATTTGACAGCACTAATTATTTTGTAAATTATGTAGCACCTGGGTAAAAATAATACAATTAACAGGCTGAACCCAGCATTTTTTAGAGTGTATATATTGTATTATAATGTCTATAATATAATATGAATGCTGCAGAATTCTCATTCCATATATGTATAATCTTTTATCCACTATATGAAGACAGATATGATGGGCACATGACAAATATACTGGGTTGTAGGAATGACTGAGTTATAACGTGTATCTGAAGCTGGATTGGTTGCCTCGACGTTCATCCTGAATCTATCAGTGTCAGATGGAGCTGAGTGACCATGTGTTCACAGCGCACAGCACCTCGGCAGAGAAGAGCCTTGAATCAGGAAGATCAGCTTCCCCTGTGAAGTTCATTGAATCCCACTGAGAATCTCACAGGGATAGGAACGGCTGTAAGGAAAGTTCAAGAGTCAGAAAACCTTCTAAATGATGATGAATGCAAGCAGTTTGATGCATCTTATGATCCTCTTCTCTATATATGATGTAAGTACATTTACATTTTATCACTAATTCTTATACTCGTCTTCGCTGCGGGTGTTGATCCTGCTCTTTGATGTATTTGGCTGTCTTGAGGTTCAGCGCTGCAGACAGAGACAGGCAGTCAACTCAAATCCTAAAGGAATACATACTGTACATGATTTCTATAGGAATTTCTGTCCGAATTTGGGACCGATCCTAATGGGATCAATTACGGATCAAAGACTGAAACATAGTTTTGAGAGCTTTATGAAGGATAAATTAGTAGTATGTGAACACTGGTATTATTATCAGTATCAAAGGCTGAAACTGAACCTGAAATTTCCACAGAATGTCTTGATATTAAAGCTAATAATTCCTTGGTAAATCTTTTTTTTTTTTTTTTTGACTTTAAATTCTGTTACCATATTACTTGGAAGCTTTGATTATTATTAATAAATGTAACATTCATTGAATATTTATTTTAATATATAGTGTTTGTGTTATGAGATGTTTACCAAAGTCTCTTTAGGATCCTCTGATTTTAAATTAAGATAGAAATTCCGACAAGAATATAAACATTAAACTGTAAGCATTGTTGCTATTTTTGACAACAAATCATCATGTGACAGAGCAAAAACCAGTTTGAGGTTATTTTCTGGTCTTAGCTGGTTAAAAGGATTAGTTCACAACAGAATTAAAATTTCCTGATAATTTACTCACCCCCATGTCATTCAAGATGTTTATGTCCTTCTTTCTTCAGTCGAAAAGAAATTAAGGTTTTTGAAACATTCCATGATTTTTCCATATAGTGGACTTCAACAGGGTTCAGCGGGTTGAAAAAAAAAAAAAGATATCCTTTTTAACCAAAAATGCTCGACTTGCACTTCTCTGCGATGTGCCACGCATTACGTAATCATGTCTTCTGACCAGCTGAAGTGCCCCCCCAAAAAACCCTGAAAGAATCAAATCAGACCTGTAGAAACCAGTTAGGACCAACTAACCACTTTTCTTTAACTGCAACTAAATCGACATCCTTCTCCTTTTTATGATAATCATTAATGATGGATCTTGACTGCATTAACAGACGCGAGTAGATACAAAATACATTCTACTCCTAGTTTCCTTTCTGTCAGCAATACTTTAGTCGGTGGAATTCTAATTTAATGGTTGGTTAAGAATATCATGTGAATGAACACAGTATTGGTCATCAATGATCTTGGTGATCAATACTGCACAGAAAAGTCAGCAATTTTATCCATCATGTTTTCAAATGAAACGCATGAGAAAGATTACAAATGTAATCTAATTTTATCTCCCTTGTAATTGCAGTTCATAATTCTTAGTGTTTTAGAAGTGTTTTCCAGGATTCATCAGACCAGAACTTTTCATCAGATACTTTTAATAATGCAACATTCCAGCATTGTAAGCTGAAGAACCAGAAGTAGTGTTTTGTGTTGATGTCTGTCTCTCCATTCTTGCCTCCTCCCCCTCTCTTCACCCGTTCCCTGTGTAAGGTCCAGCTCACACATCAGACTGAAGATCGATTTGTCTCTAATTGAAATAAGAGGCAACGTGGTGCTTGAGCCTCAAAAGGATTATTGCTTTTTTATATAAATATATAAGTGTCACTGTAAGTGTCTGACCCCTGGAGATAAAGATCCAATATATGAATTCTGTGAAAAGAGCTGTTGAGTTGATATCATAAGTTTCGATTTTTGGGTTATCCTTTTTTTCACCTGGACGTGTTCAGTGGAATTGCTCCAGTGTTAACTTTGCCTTAATCTGATTACAGCATACTGTTTATGTTTTTACCCATGATCCATGGAGTTAAATCATGGCTCACTGATTTATTCACTAATATTCTGTGCAATCACAGATTCTTTTTCATCTTTAGGCGGATGCAGGTTTCAGAGGTAGTATCTCCCTCTGGGAATGTTTCAGATGACTTACAGTATGTCGTGATTTCATCTTTGCAGGTGAATTTCAATCATCTTTTGACTGACTGCACTGTACAGGTCTTTTACCCGGTCTGAGCCTTTAGAAATACCTTCAAAGGTGTAGCCTAATGTAAAATGTAATCATAGTATTTTATAAACAGCATATGACTGTAATATAATCTATATATTCGTATATAATATATATATATATATATATATATATATATATATATATATATATATATATATATATATATATATATATATATATATATATTAGATAGACAAAAAGACAGACAGACAGACAGACAGACAGACAGACAGACAGATAGATAGATAGATAGATAGATAGATAGATAGATAGATAGATAGATAGATAGATAGATAGATAGATAGATAGATAGATAGATAGATAGATAGATAGATAGATAGATAGATAGATAGATAGATAGATAGATAGATATATGGATGGATGGATGGATGGATGGATGGATGTGTGACAGATAGCCTAGCAATCAACCAGAACAGTTTAGTGATGCAATAACACAAGACATTAAATATTGAAAGTTCAAATCTGTTTCCAAGGCAGCTTTCAAACAAGTCAGTTGCTTGTTTTCAAACTTGTCACAATTTACCCACATCATGCTTTAATCCAAGCTGAAGGTGCTATTGTTCACTGGCATTACCTCATCTGGGTGCTCTGAATCATGGTTACGAATGTTACAACTCCATAAATTTCCATTTTGGAAAATGAACTCTTAGTTGGGAACACCTTGATCTTATTTATAGCTGGAGTGTGATGGCAGAGTATAACTGCTTGAGACCTAATCCATTAAACCAGTTTCCTGTAAATCTGCCACCGGAAAGCCGTAATCCTGCCCAGAGCTGTTTGGGAAAACTGTCAGTCTTCAATGAAGTTAATTATGTTTCACAGCATTCTGGCGGTAAAGCAGCATGTCTGACTGTATTGTGTATCATAAAAAAGTAATTCTGAAATGTAAATGAGGTGAACAAGATGAAAGGTTTTTGTTATAACTTCGTAAATTATCCCATTAATTTATCACTGCAGGGGGCTGGAAATTGACAATGTCTGTTTTGTTTTTTTTCTGTACTGTCACCTCTGTGGAATATTTTTTGTCATGATAATTATCTATCATCTGTTTATCTGTCTGTCTATCTATCTATCTGTCTGTCTGTATCTATCTATCTATCTTTCAATCTGTCTGTCCGTCCATCCGTCCGTATCTGTCTGTCTGTCCGTCCATATCGGTCTGTCTGTCCGTCCTTCCGTCCGTCTGTCTGTCTACAACCCGAATTCCAGAAATGTTGGGATGTTTTTTAAATTTGAAAAAAAAAAAAGAAAACTAAAAGACTTTCAAATCACATGAGCCAATATTGTATTCACAATAGAACATAGATAACATAACGAATGTTTAAACTGAGAATTTAAAAATTGTACAATTTTATGCACAAAATTAGCTCAAATTTTCAAATGTGATGCCTGCTACAGGTCTCAAAATAGTTGGGACGGGGCATGTTAACCATGGTGTAGCATTCTCCTTTCAAAACAGTTTGAAGACGTCTAAGCATCGGGATTATGAGTTTCTAGAGTTTTGGTGTTGGAATTTGGACTCATTCTTGCCTGATGTAGGTTTCCAGCTGCTGAAGAATTTGTGGTTATCTTTCATTTGATGATGCACCAAATTTTCTCTATGGGTGAAAGATCTGGACTGCAGGCCAATTCAGCACCTGGACTCTTCTACGACGAAGCCATGCTGTTGTAATAGCTGCAGTATGTGGTTTTGCATTGTCCTACTGAAATACATAAGGCCTTCCCAGAAATAGACATCATCTGGAGGGGAGCATATGTTGCTCTAAAACCTTTATATACATTTCAGCATTCATAGTGCCTTCCAAAACATGCAAGCTGCCCATACCATATGCATTTATGCACCCCCATACCATCAGAGATGCTGGCTTTTGAACTGAACGCTGATAACACGCTGGAAGGTCTCCCTCCTCTTTATCCCGGAGGACACGGTGTCCGTGATTTCCAACAAGAATGTCAAATTTGGACTCGTCTGACCATAGAACACTTTTCCACTTTGAACCAGTCGATTTTTTTGGCCCACAGGACATGAAGGTGCTTCTGGACCATGTTCACATATGGATTTATTTTTGCATGATAGAGCTTTAGTTGGCATCTGCAGATGGCACGGCGGATTGTGTTTACCGACAGTGGTTTCTGGAAGTATCCCTGGGCCCATTTAGTAATGTCATTGACACAATCATGCCAATGAGTGATGCAGTGTCATCTGAGGGCCGAAGAACACAGGCATCCAATAAAGGTCTTTGGACTTGTCCCTTACACACAGAGATTTCTCCAGTTTCTCTGAATTTTTGATGATGTTATGCACTGTAGATGATGAGATTTGCAAAGCCTTTGCAATTTGACGTTGAGGAACATTGTTTTCCACAATCTTTTTATGTACTCTTTCACAGATTGGAGAGCCTCTGCCCATCTTTACTTCTGAGAGACTCTGCCTCTCTAAGACATCCTTTTATAGCTAATCATGTTACAGACCTGATATCAGTTAACTGAATTAGCTGCTAGATGTTCTCCAAGCTGAACTTTTTCAAAATGTCTTGCTTTTTCATCCATTTGTTGCCGCCATGCCAACTTTTTTGAGAACTGTGGCAGGCATCAAATTTGAAATGAGCTCATTTAGTGGATAAAAATGTAAAATTTTTTATGTTATCTATGTTCTTTTGTGAATAAAATATTGGTTCATGTGATTTGAAAGTCTTTTAGTTTTCATTTTATTCAAATTTAAAAAACGGCCCAACATTTCTGGAATTTGGGTTATATCATCTATCTATCTGTCTGTCTGTCTGTCTCTTTTAACACCATCTCTTTTACACTTTGTAAGTCAGACCATGGTTCCCTGACACTCCTCTAGGTCATTTTGATCTGATATTGATGGCCAAAATTCAATTACAGGCACCTCCCTGACACCTTTTGATTCTCCATATTTGTTTCAGGACTGACGTTGCGCTGAACCCGGTGCTGGATGTGAATTGCTCTTTGATCAGTGACATACTGTAACAGACTGTAACATTTGGGTCATTGATCCAAGAGCTCACTAATAAAAGCTCTCTTGTATGACAGATTTGCTGTCAAATCATTTCAGGTGAAGTCAAGGACATATTGTCTTTCTGATATGATGGAGTTTTTTTCATTCAGTCTCGAAAACTCATTCTCTAAAGTCTAAAAGTCTCACTTTGTTTGTCTCAGATCAGATCGGCCAAAGGAAATAGTCCTCTGACCTCAAGGTCTCTTCATATGGACAGGCACAAGACAACAATGAAGCATCCATGTGCTGATTCTGACCCTCTGCCCGAGTCAAGTCCTGGTGTTCGTGACGCAGACCCCATCCTAGGCCTTCTGTCCAACAAACTCCGCCCATGTCCTGAGCAGGAGCTCTGGGATTGGGCCCCTAACCTGACGGAGACACACCCGTCTGGCCAACAATCAAGGAAACGGCTCACGGTGAAAAGAGGAAAAGCTAAGAAAATGTTCGGCTGGGGAGATTTCCAGTGCAAAGTGAAGTCCGCAAGCCTCAACCTGTTCATCACAGGGAAGATTGTGGATCACGGCAATGGAACGTTTAGCGTTTTTTTCCGATACAACACGACCGGAGGTGGAAATGTCTCCATAGGGCTGGTTCCTCCAAGCAAAGCTGTGGAATTTGATGTGACGACTCAACAAACCGTTCTACACTCGGTGGAGTCGAGGATGTTTAACTGCAGGGTGGAGCATGAGAAGGTGGAGAGAGGTACCAAAAGCGCACGCTGCTGGTATGACCCGTCTCATAGCTGCGACCAGGACCAGACTCACAGCTATGTCTCGTGGCTCTGCTCAAAACCGTTCAAAGTCATTTGTGTCTACATATACTTCTACAGCCTGGACTATAAATTGGTGCAGAAAGTCTGTCCGGACTATAACTACCACAGCGAGTCTCCATATTTACCTTCTGGATGATCTTTTACCTCATAGAGAGAAATGGAATCGGGTCATTCTGTATCAACTCAACCAGAGGTCCCGGCTCAAATTTTGGATTTTGTTAATATTTTTTCTCTTGAAAGACAAATATAAATAGTGATGAAAACCAAAATATTAAACATCACAGCTGTATATTTACTGAGTAATCCACTATTTTGTAGAGGGGGTCAAAATGACAATCTTCACCTGAGATTTGGAGCTAATTTACAGGGGTGTAAAAATGACTTTAGAAAGATAGCAGCATAATTATTTTCTTTTCTTTTTTTTTTCCACAGAGATCGGTATGTCTATTAGTAAAATCTGTTGACTTTAGCAATCTTTGTTTCATTATATGCCAACGGTGACAGTTTAAAAATGGTAAAAAGCACTTCTTGTGTTTTTACCTCCAGTTTGCATGCTTGTAATTCAGGAAGTATTAAAGATATCTGAATATCCTTTTAGATTCTTTCCTTTTGGTATCTTCATTTTAAAGGCCCTCAATGGTTCAGTCCCAGAGATATGGAGATCTCAATCTGGCTCCATGAGTAAATTGGTAAATTGTACACATTTTCAGTGGTCAAAAACCAACTGTGGGTCACTTTGCATACAGCTGATACTTTTTTCTTTTAAAGAGGAATATCTGAAGAACAAATAATGTTGAAGCTAGAAATGTATCTTGTGTTTTTCTATCATCTCAATTGCCTAGAACACACCTGAGTGCCATAAATACTCCTTTTCCAAAGTTTGCATGCCTGCAGCTCTAAAAGTATTCAAGATATCTTAATATCCTTCTAGATTCTCATTCTTTTCCTATTGAAATCTTCAATTCAAGGCCCTATATATTTCAGTCTGTTAAAAAAGTTATCTACATTTGGTTTGTGACCATTGAAAATGGGTAAAATTCAACAGTTTGAACATAGAGTCCAATATCTAGGTGGCCTTAAAAATAAAGATTCCAAAAGGAAAGTTTATTAAGAATGAGAATGTAGAAGAATATTAAGATATCTTGAATACTTTTTGAGCTGCAGCCGTGCAAACTTTGGAAAATGAGTGTTTATGGCACTTAGGTGTGTTAGGCAATTGAGATGATAGAAAAAAAATGAAATACATTTCTAGTTTCAACATTATTTGTTCTTCAGATATTCCTCTTTAAAAGAAAAAAAGTATCAGCTGTATGCAAAGTGAGTTGTTTTCTGACCCCTGAAAATATGTACATTTTACCAATTTACTCATGGAGCCGCATTGAGATCTCCATATCTCTGGGAATGAACCATCGAGGGCCTTTAAAATGAAGATACCAAAAGGAAAGTTTGTTAAGAACCAGAATCTAAAAGGATATTAGGATATATTTAATACTTCTTGAGTTACAGGCATGCAAACTTGAGGCAAAAAAACACAAGTAGTGCTTTTTAACATTTTTGAACTGTCACTGTTGGCATATAATGAAACAAAGATTGCTAAAGTCAACAGATTTTACTAATAGACATACCGATCTCTGTGTAAAAATAAAATAATGATGCTGCCGTCTTTCTAAAGTCATTTTTACACCCCTCTAATTTGGCTCCAAATCTCAGGTGAACATTGTCATTTTGACCCCCTCTATAAAATAGTGGATTACTCAGTAAATATACATCTGTGACGTTTAATATTTTGGCTTTCATCACTATTTATTTTTGTCTTCCAAGAGAAAAAATCCTGGTTGATTTGACACGGAATGACCCAATTGTATTTTATTTTATTTTGTTTTATTTTATTTTATTTTATTTTATTTTATTTTATTTTATTTTATTTTATTTTATTTTATTATTTTATTTTATTTTATTTTATTTTATTATTTTATTTTAATTTATTTTATTTTATTTTATTTTATTTATTTAGCAGGTTTCCATTTTGAACTGAATATGAATAGTCCACATGAAATGAACATTCTGGTATTATTTACTCATATTACAAAAGTAAATTAACAGATTATTAAAAACATAAATATCTATCTAGATTTTGTTTTATATATATATATATATATATATATATATATATATATATATATATATATATATATATATATATATATATATATATATATAACCAAAAACAGCTCATATTATGATAATATAATTTTCTTTTCTTTTTAAATTGTGAAAAATCTCTAGTACATATGTTTCTCTATACTCACTCGTGAACATAAGAAGTTGATCTCCGTGGCAGGTGTTGGTGAATATGTGTCATAATTTCTGACAGACAGAGCAAAACTTAATGAGTTCCTGTAATTGATTTTTCTTTGCTGAGATCATGTGTCAACAGTTTTGTCATTTCTCTGGTGAATTAATGAAAATGCTGTGAAAGCAATTTCATTATAATTCATTATGAATGCAATCTGATGCCACATGGAGGCAACTAATTATCGCATTGAAAATGAATGTAAAATGCATGTTTACCTTAATGTTTTTTAAAACTTCTACATTCATAAAAATAATAATTTCAGAGAACTTCAATTCCCATTCAGTAATGCGAAAAAATGTGTTTTTATCGTGAAGTAGCCTGTCACATGTACATCATGAAAGTATTTTTGCACTGCCTTTATTTTTTACAGCGTCAATACAAAACAGACTTCAGTTTCAAAATATAAAACAATTAAAAAAATAATTTCTCTTTTGTCCTTCCTTTCTCATTTCCACCCGACTATCTCTAAAGAATCGCAAACGGCTGTGATTAGTCTATTCTACTAAGCGCTGAGAAAAGTAACAAGTAAAACATGATATCGCCTGTGCGCTTCTTCTGTTGTATTCTTGAGAATAAATTTACAACTGAATAATGACACAAATAAACTTTAATAGTAATTTAAACACTACGAAAACTTAAAATATCATATTAATATAATCAAATAATAAGGAAAGATGCCAACTGCGCAATTACAGTCCCCTGTTCCAAGATAATTGTCATTCAACCCACCCATTCTTCCTTTATTCGCAGTGCGCTCGTGCCGTAGCGCGCGTGACGTCTTCGATCCTCCTGCAAGGACGCGCACCCCAAAACACACGCAGTGATACACATATAGCGTTTTATTTTCTTACTACAGAATGTCTTAAACATCCGCAGCCGGGATCCAAACTCCTAAGGTGAGTCTCACACTAGTTCAGTTCATTATTAGGCCTATTATTATAAGTGGATCATTTCCTGCATTTACTGTAGCTGTTGCATAATGACAGAATAATGTAGTAGCTGTTTGTTTTGGTGCGGCAGAGTATGAAATCCGGATGTGAGAATCACATGCATGATGAATATTGTGAGTGACGCGTTTACTGTAGCTTAGATATTATTAATTAGGTTTATTAACAGAGATAATACCTTCCAGTAGAGAAATGCACGTAAAAGATAAAGAAAAAAGGCCTGTATGCTCAGTCAGTTATGTTTCTGGTGCACGGATGAAACATTAATGCCTTTTTTCAATTACACAATAGCCAGTTATATCTTCTATAAATTAAAACAAGGTGTTAAAAATGATAAACGTGACAGTACATCCGTTAATTTTCATTTTTATTTCAGATAATTGATAAACATGGAGAAAGGGAACCAGTGAGTATGCATTCATTTGCAGACATTCATGATTGTAGACTTAAACAAATGCTTTCATAACTGGTTTGTCATCTCTTTGCAGAGGTTATTCTCATTTTGATCAATTTCTCCAAAGTCAAGAATCATCTGTGGTGAACAAGTTCCAGCAGAAATACTGGAAAACCAAACAAACACTGATCAAAGTCACAGGAAAGAAGGAGGACGAACATGTCGTTGCTTCCGATGCCGACTTGGATGCTAAACTGGAGGTGAGGAATGAGGAATGGACAGAATTCACTTTTCTCTGAATCTGAATGAATCAAGTGGTCATGTGTTTCGCATGCTTCCCCTCAGGTGTTTCATTCAGTACAGAGAACATGCATGGAGCTCCTTAAGATGATTGAACAGTATCAAAGGAGGATCAGCTGTAAGTACACCTCAAATTCACACATTCATATCCTCATATCTTTGATCCCTAATGAAAAAAGTACACTTAATTGTATCGAGTGTGCACTTCTTGTAGTGTACGTTTAATCTTAAAAGGATATTTAGAAAATCTGTACAGGTATTGCAGGTAATATAATAGGCTCTTAAATAAAAGGCTCTTTTAGTGTACTTAAAGTTTCATCCATATATTTCTTAACACACTTAAGTACACTTTTAAAGGGTTAGTTCACCCAAAAATGAAAATTCTGTCATTTATTACTCACCCTCTTTTACACCCGTAAGACCTTCGTTCATCTTCGGAACACAAATTAAGATATTTTTGTTGAAATCCGATGGCTCCGTGATGCCTGCATAGCCAGCAATGACATTTCCTCTCTCAAGATCCACTACTACAAACATATTTAAATCAGTTCATGTGAGTACAGTGGTTCAACCTTAATATTATAAAGCTACAAGAATATTTTTTTGTGCGCCAAAAGAAAAGAAAATAGTGACTTTTTAACAATATCTAGTGAGCATTATATCTTACAATATCTTCGGAGCATTACGAATCAAATCAGTGGTTCGAAGCGCCAAAGTCACATGATTTCAGCAGTTTATACACAATCTGAATCACTGATTCAACTCAAAAGATTCATAACGATCCAAAGCAGTGTTTTGAAATCAGCTATCACTAGATATTGTTAAAAAGTCGTTATTTGTTTTTTTGGCACGCAAAAATGATGATGAACGAAGGTCTTACGGGTGTGGAACGGCTTGCGGGTGAGTAATTAATGACATTTTTGGGTGAACTAACCCTTTAAAGTGCACTGTAATAATGTCAAATTAAAAGTTTTACTTTAAAGTACATCTTAAACCATTGTTTTAATAATCTTTCATCATTCTTTAAAAAATGACAATTAAATTCAGTTTGCACTTAAAGGGATAGTTCACCCAAAAAACTATCCGCAGAATCAATTTCTTTCTTCTGCTGAACATAAAAAAAGATATTTTGAAGAATATGGGTAACCAAACAGTTGATGGGACCACACTGACTTCCATATTATGGGAAAAAAAATACTATGGAAGTCAATGGGGTCCATATCAACTGTTCTTCAAAATATCTTCTTTTATGTTCAGCAGAAGAAAGAAATTCACGGGTTTGGAACAACTCGAGGGTGAGTAAATTAGGACATAATTTTTGGGTGAACTATCCCTTTAAGTATATTATTTCAAAGTATATTATTTCCTTAATAAGGACTCTGTTAAAGTGTATTTCTTTTTCACAAGGAATAACTGCTGTGCTGTTCAAATGTTTAAAGGTGGATTTGTAGTCATAATTTATAATTCAAAGAAAATAATTAGTACATATGGCTAAATTCTGATGTTCTTTTCAGTTTTGTCTGAGGAGGAGAATGAATTGGGTCGGTTCCTGCGTTCGCAGGGCTCTCAAGACAAGAGTCGTGCTGGAAAAATCATGCAAGCTACTGGGAAAGCGCTCTGCTTCTCTTCACAGCAAAGGTCTCTCCATTTATTCGTAGTTTCAAAAACAACCCTGGTGTGAAATCCAGCATTGCTGGTCATCATTATAAGGTATTTTTGCATGCTGGTTTCCTCTGGTCACTGGCATGTGAACCGAGAGTGCAGGTAGATCAGCTAAGCTCAGTTTTGACTATGCTGATCCACTAGACGTGCACTATACCATCATAAACCAGCCTAGACCAACACTGAATTCATGCTGGTTTATGCTGGATTCTTCAGCAGGGAATATTCTATTTCATCTTCTGTCATTGGTTTGAAAATTCTTCTCATTCTTTGTAGATTGGCGCTGCGCGGTCCACTGGGTCGCCTGTACCAGGAGGTGGAGACCTTCCGTTACCGAGCAATCTCCGACACGTGGCTGACGGTGAACAGGATGGAACAGTCACGGACAGAGTACAGAGGAGCTCTGCTCTGGATGAAGGACGTTTCTCAGGAGCTTGACCCGGACACACACAAGCAGATGGAGAAGTTCCGTAAGGTCAGTCTCTCCCAGAGCCACGGTGTTGCCAAGTTTGCAGTTTTCCCACACAATTTGGCTATTTTGAAAATGCAGTCTGGGGAAAAATTACAGAGCTATGGCTTGCGTTTATTTGGGATGTACTTTTCTAGTGTACTGCAGCTGCCAAAACCTTTATCTGTAGGCAAAATTGAAAAGGGACACTTTTATTAATGTGTATCGATTCTTAGAATGACTACCTGGCAACTTAAGGACCACTGAAAGAGCATGGCTGCGTCTCAATGTGCATACTATCCATCCTAAATAGTATGTGAAATTAGTATTATTAGTAATATATGTATATAATTAGTAATTAGTAAATTAGTAATATTCAATACAGGGCAGATAGGGTGGATAGTACGCACGTTGGGATGCAGGGCAAGTGAGGGAGAGACGTATGGAGGCACTTTGATGTACAAACTAGAGATTATGTGAGTTATGACCACACCAGGCATTTTAAGGCAGGTTAACTGCATTGTAGAATAATTGCACACTGATGCTTGTGATCTGAGATCAGAATATCTGATTTTAATTAACTGTATAAAGATGTGTTAAAATAATTTGTTAAAAGCACTGGGGAAGTGAAAGGACAATACACTAGAATTTTAATTAAACAAAATGTCCGCATATCACATTGTGACAGTGTTAGTCATATTTATAGCTCACATTTGAAAGAATTTATCATGCAAAGTGCTGAAAATTAAAATGATTTTTTAGTACTAAAATAATAATTGAATTGAATTGAATTAGTTATTAAATTGAATTAATAATTGAAACTGATTAAAAATTGCATTTCTTTTTGTATGAGATTTGCGTCTGCTTTAGGCTGTAATTTTTTCTGTGACCTGGCAACCCTGTAGCAGCAATGTTACTGCAGTGAAACCTTTTCACCAGCAGGAGGAGTAAATTGTCTTCTAATTATTCCCATCTGCAGTGGGATGAGATAGGCTGCGTCCAAATTCACATACTTCCCTACTACTTAGTAGGCGAAAAAACAGTATGTGACAAAAGTAGGTGTCCAAATTCCCAGTACTCATAAAAGACTAGGCCAGATGACCTACTACTTCTGGTGAGATTCTGAAGTGTGCATAAGATGAACACTTTACTATCCCATGAGGCCACGGGAGAGGATTTGTGAATGGAACAACTGACGTTAGTAGGTCACGGGATAATGACAAATTTAGTTTAGTTTTTCTACATTACATTCATGCTACACACATTCACACTACAGAACATATGTTTTTAGTGTTCACGAAGTAAGTACTTATTCAAAATAAGTACCTACTCTAGAGAGTATGCAATCTGGGATGCAGCCAGTGTGATGGGAGAAACTAAGATTTTCAAAGCTCTGAATCAATTGAACTAATTGCTTTGTAAAATGAATCACTGTTTCAACATGCTCTAAACACCTGCTGGTCAAAACCTTGTAAGTGCAATGAAAACTCAGCCCAAACATGTATAAAGAAACCTTTTATAAACCAATTACAAATGTTTTCATGAAAGTTGAATCTACTAAATGGAATCTACAAATAATTAAATACAATTAAAAATTAAGGTTCTGTAAAATTTGTAGTCCTTGTTTTGTGTGCTATTAGGCAGGGCGTTGGTTAATTGAAGCAATTATATATCATTCTCATTTTATATACAGTATATGTATGCATATTAAAGTTATTTAAATTAATTAAAAATGAACCTACATTCTAAAACTGACCTGAGATCAGTTAAAAACCATTAGACACTCGTCCATGGGTTCATCAGATCAACATCATCTAGCGGTTGTTTTCATCTCTTTATTTCCCTCAGGTTCAAACTCAGGTGCGTCATACCAAGACAAGTTTTGATAAACTGAAGAATGATGTGTGTCAGAAGGTTGATCTGCTCGGAGCCAGTCGCTGTAATCTGCTCTCACACGTCCTGACAACCTATCAGGTGCTGCTTCTTCTAGATTTGTTATTTTATTTCATACAATAATATGAAACTATAATGCAATTAACTGTAAGGTAGCAGGAATATTTTATTTTAAAGGTGCCATCGAACAAGATGTTTTTTAAAAAGATGTAATATAAGTCTAAGGTGTCCCCTGAATGTGTCTGTGAAGTTTCAGTTCAAAATACCCCATAGATTTGTTTTAATAAAGTTTTTTAACTGCCTATTTTGATGCATAATTAGAAATGCGCTGATTCAGGCTGCGGCCCCTTTAATTGCTCGTACTCTCCGCCCCCTCCGGAGCTCTTGACTCTATTATTGCATAAACAAAGTTCACACAGCTAATATAACCCTCAAAATGGATCTTTACAAAGTGTTCGTCATGCAACATGTCTAATCGCGTAAATTTATTTGGATGTTTACATTTGATTCTGAATGAGTTTGATAGTGCTCTGTGGCTAACTGCTAATGCTACACTGTTGGAGAGATTTATAAAGAATGAAGTTGTGTTTATGAATTATACAGACTGCAAGTGTTTAAAAATGAAAATAGTGACGGCTCTTGTCTCCGTGAATACAGTAAGAAACGATGGTAACTTTAACCACATTTAACAGTACATTAGCAACATGCTAACGAAACATTTAGAAAGACAATTTATAAATATCACTAAAAATATCATGTAATCATGGATCATGTCAGTTATTATTGCTCCATCTGCCATTTTTCGCTGTTGTTCTTGCTTGCTTACCTAGTCTGATGATTCAGCTGTGCACATCCAGACGTTAATACTGGCTGCCCTTGTCTAATGACTTGAACATGAGCTGGCATATGCAAATATTGGGGTCATACATATTAATGATCCCGACTGTTACGTAACAGTCAGTGTTATGTTGAGATTCGCCTGTTCTTCGGAGGTCTTTTAAACAAATGAGATTTATATCTCATTTATAGGTCATTTATTCAACAGTGCTTTGATCTGCCTGCATTGACACTATTCTTTAAGAGCTGCTGTGCAGCCAAATTATGTACCAGTTATCAATGTAAAGCTGCTTTGACACAATCTGCATTGTAAAAAGCGCTATATAAATAAAGGTGAGTTGACTTGACTATATAAGAAGGAGGAAAAAATGGAGTTTGAGACTCACTGTATGTCATTTCCATGTACTGAACTCTTGTTATTTAACTATCCTGAGGTAAATTAAATTTTCAATTCGATGGCATCTTTTAAATTTGATATGAAAATGAGTCATTTTATTATTACTTTTATTATTTTTATTATTATTACTTTATCTAAATGAATTGTTAATTAAGGCTGTTATCTCGGACAATTTATTCAAGTCTTATGGAGAGTTGTGTCATAAAGATTAATATCTGTCTTTTCTGTGCTTCAGACCACATTGCTCCATTTCTGGGAGAAAACCTCTCACACTATGGCTGCTATTCACGAGAGCTTTAAAGGCTGCCAGACACATGAGGCTTCAGCACTGGGGGTGAGCGCTTTCAAATTAAATGAAAATCATCTCATTATGGAGATGTTTTACATTAATATTTTACTTTTATTAATTCATAGCTCTCATTTGGTGTTAAAACTGTAAAATAAGTTTTTGTTTTCCAGTGAGATTTGGGTTTTTGATTTGAACATTTTTATTTAGTTTAAAGGAAGATGATTTTACTGTACCCATCTTTAATTGTTTGGACAAACAGGCTGTGATATTGTGATGCATGTCCAACAAATGTGTTCATCTGTTGTGTCTGATACTCCAGGGTTCAGATCAAGCTTCAAAGAAAAAGGTGAAGAAGAAAATGAAGGCAAAAGCAGAAGACGAGGAGACGAGTCAGAATAGAGATGAAACGTAGGAGCTGTTCGGTCATCATTTCCTTTAGTTTAATATGTGATGTAAACCTCTAATCACTCGTCTCTTTTGTTTCAGGCTTATTTCAATTGAAGAAGAGACTCTGAGCAGTAACTCCATACAAACAGGTAAAGCTTTCATTTCTTATAAATGAGTATTATCCACAGGAAAAACACAATAACTAATGTTCATCCTTAAAGGTGATTCAAAAATTGAATTTACCTCGGCATAGTTGAATAACAAGAGTTCAGTACATGGAAAAGACATACAGTGAGTCTCAAACTCCATTGTTTCCTCCTTCTTATATAAATCTCATTTGTTTAAACGACCTCCGAAGAACAGGCGAATACGTAAGAGTCGGGATCATTAATATGTTTCGTTAGCATGTTGCTAATGTACTGTTAAATGTGGTTAAAGTTACCATCGTTTCTTACTGTATTCACGGAGACAAGACTGTCGTTATTTTCATTTTTAAACACTTGGAGTCTGTATAATTCATAAACACAACTTCATTCTTTATAAATCTCTCCAACAGTGTGTAATGTTAGCTTTAGCCACGGAGCACTATCAAACTCATTCAGAATCAAATGTAAACATCAAAATAAACACCATACTTACGCGATTAGACATGCTGCATGACAAACACTTTGTAAAGATCAATTTTGAGGGTTATATTAGCTGTGTGAACTTTTTTTATGTTGTTTAAGGCAAGCGCGAGCTCTTGGGGCATGGAGCACGAGAATTAAAGGGCCACACACCCTGAATCGGCGCATTTTTAATGAAGCCCCAAAATAGGCAGTTAAAAAAATGACAAAAAAAAAAACAAACAATGGGGTATTTTGAGCTGAAACTTCACAGACACATTTAGGGGACACCTTAGACTTATATTACATATTTTAAAAACATGTTCTTCGGCACCTTTAAAGCGGATCTTTTAAGTCTTTATGTTGTTTTTGGGCTCTACTAGAGGTTTTCATACTTGAATGTTCAAAAAACACATATTTTTTTCATATTTGGCATTGTTGCAGCACCTCTCTTCCCAGTCTGTCAGTAACGCTCTGTTTAGTTATGAAGCTTCTCCTTCTGAAAAACACAATGTGCTCTGATTGGTCGGCTGGAGCAGTATGTTGTGATTGGTCAAGTGCTTTAAATGGGTTTGGGAAATGTCACACACCTTACTATAACCATTAGTTTCAACACACTACTAAGTAACTCAGCCAGGCCTCGCCACTTTATTTTGCGTATGCCTTGTGCAGGAATTATTTAACCCTCTGGAGTCTGAGGCTGATTTGGGGCCTAGAGACGTTTTGACATGCCCTGACATTTGTGCTTTTTTCATTTGTTCATAAACACATTAATGACACAAGTGTCATTACACTGTATTCAGCACAAACTAGGCTACCATAACATGTGAGGAACATGTATGTACATGTTTGTGTTTTTGAAGGAATAACGTTTATGCGTGGTTATTGAAAAAACACAAAACTTAAGTCACTGAAATAAGGCCAAAAAAAGTATATTAAATCTGTGTTCATAAGACTTCTGGGTATTGGTGGTTGTAGACTAGAGTTTTTGCTTCAGAATTATGTAAAAATTATGCTGCCTACTCCTTCATATAAAACAATATATTGATTTAGTTTTTGTAAGACACTTTTTGTCAAGAAACACAGTATGCGTGGAGGCGTGAATCATCATGAATAATGGGTGATTCCCACCTGAGAAGACAAAATAATCACATAATAATGACCTGAAATGACAAGGAATATTGTGACGTGTTCGTTCCCAGAAGAAAACTCAAAACAACAATCAAGGCATTTCAGGGAGTTTAGAAACAGTGACACTTTGCTGAACTTTTTCATTCTCAAACAGAGACATACTAAAGAAAATGTAAAAAGAAAATGTCATAAGTCCAACAATAACTTTGTTTCTCTTTGTACACATACACATGCATTTACAGGAAATGATGAGTGTTTCTCTGGCAGTCAGGAGAAGGATGGCTTGAGTTTGTTGGATGAGATTCTGGGCAGCAGTTCTCTGGAGGACAGGGGTTTCTCGCTGGAATGGCGTGAGGTGTTTGGGGAGGATGAACCGGCCGGCAGCAGCAGAACAGAGACCCAGCCGCCTGAGGAGGAGCCCGCCTTCTTTCTGCCTTCCAAACTGCTCGACCAGAACATGAACGACCTACAGTCCACAGTCTCAGGTGAACAGAGATATTTGGCATAAAGTCTGCTTCATGTTGCAGTTTATTGTGGACAAGAACAAACTCTCAAAAGAACAGCTCTGATTTGAAAAATAAATATTTTGTAACATTATAAATGTCTTTAATGTCTAAAAAGTATTATTTTTTTTAGACTTTTGAATAGTAGTATACATCTACTGTAAATTCTCTTTAATATTATCTGTATTCCAGGTTGGGCAACAGCCATTCCACAGAATATCCCTGAACGCTCATCTGTAGCGAGTCAAATCTCTTCCAAATCTGCAGTGAAAGGTAAATGATCAGAGCCTTTTAAATTGTGTCTGACTCAAAATTGTGTAAACATGAATTCTGGAATTCTGAAAAAAATACAGAATTTAATATTTGTTTATAATAATAGATTTTGTGTTCATTTCTTATCCAAAATATAATTGATATATTTTCAGTAGTAAAAGTATGAATCATTCCCCCTCTCCTAAAAAAAAAAAAAAAAAGAAATAAATACATCAATTGAGAGACCAAATTTTTGTATATATTATGTTTTTTTTTTTTTTTAATTGTCAATTTTTTTCTCCCAATTACAGATACCTCAAAAGATCTCTCTGCTTGGTTCAATCTGTTTGCCGATCTGGATCCGCTGTCAAACCCGGATGCAATCGGCCGAACCAGTGAGGAGCATGAGCTAATGAACGCTTGATCTGCCCTGTAACAGATGCACTTTATCGCTCTTGTCGCACAAACGGCAGTGATCTGGACAGATATCAACAGTGATTTCTTTATGCCATAGCAGTTAACCTATTATTTATTGAAGAAATATTTGCTGCCAAAGGAAATTAATAATAATCACTCTGGCCTTGATTCCTTTTCTATTGCTAGTATTGTCAAGGCAGTTTGATTTGCCATAACATCGATTTTACATAAATGTATATATTAACATTTCTCAACATCTGCAACAGTAAGTAGTCTTGGTTTGTATGTCGTGATATTGCATGTTTTTTTTTAATCATTATTTATTATAGATGTTCAGCCTTGATCAGTTAAAGTATTTTTTGCAAATGTTGCAAATTTCCTTAAACTGGATAACTATAGTTTAAAAATGTGTTTAGTCGTACTTTAGTGCTGACCACTAAAACTAATGCTGCATTTCAAAAGCCTTAAATATGAGATCAGTCCTTGAATTCATTTATTTTAATGGAAGTCGTACTGTATATTATCTTATGGAAACTATAGCTGATGTGAAAGCAGCTGTTACAAGGTGTATATATTTTTAAGATGTATGGTTAAGTTATAGAATGCAACTGTAACCACTCACTTTTTACAGTCTTGGTTCTGGAAGTTATCTTTCTGGAAGTATTTTGCCCCCTAAAAATGTATATAATAAATAATAAAGAACTCAACATTCATGGTAGGTCTGTTTTGAGAGATTTAAACATAATGAGAGTTTTTTTTTTTTTTTTTCTTCCAGAACCTGATTATTGTACTCTATTTTTTGTCAGGAATGGCAATCAAACATTGGTAAAAAGCTTGGTCCTATGAAGCATTTATGTATATGTTGGTTAATTGTATTTGTGCTGATTATGTGTGTGTGCCTGAAAACTGGGTCCCATGTTCTACAAATATCCTCAAGCATTTTAAATATGATTACCTGGGTATTTCCTTTCACTACACGTTGTTAACCTGCAAACATGTAAGTGCAATAAAATGTAATAAAAATGCATTTTTGTAAATGTGAATCTACATATCACTTAATACCCAGTGGGACCAAATGGCCTTACTGAAGTCAGTTCTTAGAAAAATAAATGCATCATAAATCATAAACTGCTACACCAAATAATGCCATATAATTTTCAATATTTTGTGCTGTATTATTGTTTACATTTTTACCATTAATATGTAACTGGATGGCATGAAATTAATTAATAAAAGATGTGTAATTTGAATATAAGTGCGGCTATACCTTTTGTGGATAGATATACATATATATACATATACATATACATATATATACATATACATATATATACATATACATTATATACATATACATTATATATATATATATATATATATATATATATATATATATATATATATATATATATATATATATATATAGACATAGTCTCAGTACTAATATAAAAAAACCCTCCTGAATTCCCAATTCAACCAAAAATTACAGGAAGCATATAGTTGAAGTAAAACACATGGAAATACATGCAAATATTATATTTTATAAATGTCACTTTAATGTGAGCATCCAGCAGTTATATTTATACACCATAACAGTGTCACACGAATAAAACAGGAAGACACTAAAATTACAAAACCATTATTACTCACATTATTACTCAAACACGGAAGTATGGATGTTAGGGCTGGGCAGTATTTTGAATATCCACAACATATTTGCAATTATTTTGCTGGCAGAACAATGATGATTATATATAATGCTTCATTATAAGAATGCTAAATAATATTGAGATATAATTAGTTATAGCTATATCATCCAGCCCTAATGGAAGCTAAACCTGAGTTAAGTGTTAAGGCATGAAATCAGACTTTTGGCTGTTGAATTACAGCAGCAGTTACTGTCATTTCTAATGTGTTTAACCTGGTTAGTAGGATGTGTTGTAAGATTAAGTAAAGATTTGTGCATTCCAGCAGAATTACATGAAACCATAAGACAAAGTTCAATGTACAGCATAATGGCTTCTGTACAACCAGTAGCAAGTAAGAAACTTCCTAGAAAGTTGATTCAGACAGCTGTTTCAGATCCGAGTTCTGATTGGCTAACTGAGCAGCAGGCACTTCCTAATACTGCAGCATTCAGAGGGCAGCGGGAAGCCATTTTGTGCAGTGGCCTCTGTAAATGGACCAGACGTCTGTCCTGAGGTTTGATTATCCAGCGGACTGTGACGAGCAGCAGCATCTGATGGGAATAGTGATGAACACAGCAGCTTTACAGGACAGAAGGCAGAGCCACTTGGAGTGAAGTTCACCTTGTTTCTGTCAGGGCAGGAAAAGATGGGAAAGCCTTGTGTCCTGCAAGTGCTATAAGAGAAAAAACAAATACAAAAAAAATTATATTTATGCAAATAAAAATCAGTTTTCATATAATTTATCACATAAATTACAATTACAATGAATTTTTTAATATCATAAAATTACACACTTTAGAAATTGTTCTTTGTGAGAGCAATCTCTATAAAAAATTTTTTTATATTTTTAATTTTTTTAAATAACAAATGACTGGAAAATTCATGTTTTCTTCCACAAACATTGCATTAATATAGTAACAATTGAAACATGTCTAACAAGTATAACATGATGCTTTATGTGCTAAACTGAAGCTCACTGAGCAGTTTTACCAGCAAACATCAAGCAAAACCTTATACCAAAAAAAAAAAAAAAAAAAAAAATAGAAAGATAGGAAGAAAAAATGCATGCTCTCTGGATGTGTACAATAATATGGTTTTAACCCTCTGGTTATTTTTGACCGAAAAAAATGTGTAAATTTCATCTATTGGAAACGTTTGGTACTGCGACCAAACAAAATCTTACTGAAAGCTAATTTTTTTGAGATGTCAGCCTCAAATTTGGAACACAACTTGTTTTAGATTTATGATTTAGGCTTTGATTTTCTCACAGTTGTAGAGTAAAACATGTTCTGGAAAATGTATATTTCATATAAAAATAGAAAATTGTATTTTTGTGCATTTTTCATAACAATAAATGTATTATATTATATATAATAATTTTATAACTTTTTTCAAGTTCAATTTTTTTTTTTACTTTATTCACTTCAGCAATAATCTGCCAAGTGTCCTCTTTAAAAAGAGACCAAACTTAAGTCTGTGCTCCAAAGCATTCAAGATATATGACACCTTAAGTTGGAAATTTCATTTTCAGGTCCATGCTCTAAAAGTGAATAAATGGATTGTAACTACTGCATAAATATAATTTAGAATCCCCTAAAAAAACCCACAAAAAATTACATTAAAAACATTATCAAACTAAAATATAGTACAATCATTTCACTGAAATAAAATAAAACAGTTCTGCAATTTCTGACCGTCACGGGAACAGTACCAAAGGGTAAAAGCATTTAATGAGAATCCACAGTAGTGCAGTCAATGGTACTCACATGAGATCTTCAAACACTTTGACTTTCTCACAGCCCTCGGGAGGCTCACGTTTAAACGTATAACTGTTGTTGGGTTTGGGAGAGCTGGAAAACTGAGGCAGAGGTGAACCGTTCCTGTAATCTAAGAGGACAAAATGAAGCAGTTTATTTAAGCAAACCTTCCCTTATAAAAAGTACTGTGCAAGTACCACAGCACAGTGATGGTATCAGATGGCAATACCATGGTAATTTGTCATATGTCATAGCATAGTGCTGATTGAGTACCATACTAAGTGCTACCTTTCTCACTGTCTGGAGTAGGAGAGCAGCAGTAACAAGGACTGCAGGAGATCTGCATCTCAGCGCCGTGAGCGTGAAGGTCACCGTGATGAAGAGGAGGCACAGGTGCACGGCCACCTTCTCGCACCTCCAACGCCTAAAAAAACACCAGGACAAACATGCTATAATTACAAATCAAAGTGTTGAAATGTTCCACTGAAATCTGTGTGTAGGTGTCCTGGTATTCCCTATGTTATGGGGACCAAATGACATAACCCACAAGGAGGTAACACACATTTTTGGTCCCCATGAGGAAACAAGCTCATAAATCATACATAATGAACATTTTTGAAAATCTAAAATAGAAGAAAGTTTTCTATGAGGAGTAGGTTTAGGGGCAGGGTTAGTGTATGAGGAGAAAATATACAGTTTGTACAGTATAAAAACAATTATGTCTATGGAATGTCCCCCATAAAACATGGAAACCCAACACGTGTGTGTGTGTGTGTGTGTGTGTGTGTGTGTGTGTACCTTCTCCTCCTCCCTCCCCCAGTCCTCACAGATGAAGACGCTCTCCAGCTCCTGGTTAATACAGTCACTATTACTGGGCATTCTACATATGAGGGGTCTCGAATGGACCATATTAGATGAAGATGCAGAGAGTCGCTTTGGCTGAAAAACAAAAAGCACATCGTCATTAAACAGACAATTTAGACTAGTAACCTAATTAATGTCAGTCACCTGATTAATGTCTGAAATTGCCTCTATAAATATGGGTTAATCTCTCAAAAATGGACAGTATCAAATTTCACTACAAAATGTAAAACATAAGAATAAGAAAAACTATTTTTAAAAGATAAAAATAAGACATTACATTCTAATAAGAAATTAAAATCATGAAATAAAAAAGTTATCACGGTTTCAACAAAAATGTAATAGGAAAAAAATAGACATGGTGACGTGGATCTACAGTACCTGGACCTGATTCAGCGGTGTCACTTCTTCTTTCTCCTTGATACTGCGACTGCCCTGCAAACTGCGCTGGAGCTGCTGCCGGAGTTTAGCAATCTAGAAATCACATACTTATCATTAGCAATGACTGGAAGTAAAGAACATTTGGTGACACAAAAACTACTGAATACTAGATGACTTGCCCTACTATATATATATACACACTACCGCTCAAACGTTAGGGATCGGTAAGATTTTTAATGGTTTTAAAAGAAGTTTCGTCTGCTCACCAAGGGTGCATTTACTTAATTAAAAATACAGTAAAAACAGTAATATTGTGAAATAATTTTACAATTTAAAATGACTGTTTTCTATTTGAAAATATTTAAAAATGTGATTTATTCTTGTGTTGGCAAAGCTGAATTTTCAGCATCATTTCTCCAGTCTTCAGAAATCATTCTAATATGCTGATCTGCTGCTCAAGAAATATTTATTGTTTACAATTGTACAAAATATTTGTGTACAATATTTTTTTTCAGGATTATTTGATGAATAGAAAGTTCAAAAGAACAGTGTTTATCTGAAATCTAATCTTTTGTAACATTATAAATGTCTTTACTGCCACTTTTGATTGATTTAATGCATCCTTGCTGAATAAAAGTATTAATTTCTTTTCAAAAAAATAAAAATAAAAATTCTTACTGACCCCAAACTTTTGAACGGTAGTGTATAATGCTACAGAAGCTTTGTATTTCAGATAAATGCTGTTCTTTTGAACTTTCTATTCATCAAGGAATCCTGAAAAAAATTACACAACTGTTTTCAACATTGATAATAATAACAAATATTTCTTGAGGAACTAATCAGCATATTAGAATGATTTCTGAAGGATCATGTGACACTGAAGCCTGGAATAATGATGCTGAAAATTCAGCTTTGTTTTTTGTTCTGATTTTTATTTTATTTTATTTTTTATTTTTACATTTTTTGTACATATTTCCTGTATTTTCTGTTTGTATCTTAATACATAGACAGAAAAATAAATATGGGTGGTCATTAAAACATTTATAAAACATCAAAGCTAGTGGTGGCCTAAGGCCTTTTGCATAGTATATGAAACCACACAGGTTTCATTGCTAATTGATGTTTCTGAATAGATGTTTGTTATGTTGCCACATCTTGGGATTCCTAAACTGACTTTGCAAGTGTACGAGAGCCAATACTGGCAAGTTATGACACAATGTGTGGGTAAGTTTAAGAATAATTATGGGAAAAGAGGCCAATTATACGCCCAAAGTATGTCTATAAACACACTACCACCCATCATAACCCAGTGGTTACAATGGCTATGTTCACACAGCAATAGAATATGAGTATTTGACTCCTTTATACGGCTGTATTCACACAGTTTATGGGAGTGACAACTGCATTCTATCACCAAACTCACACCTGTACATTTTTGCAACTCTGCAAACTCCAGCTGTGTGTGAACTGAACTGGCCAACTAGCTGTCTGTCACATAATTCAGTGCGAAAGAAACACTCTGCGCTGCACTCGAGCATGTCTCGTGTGTGGCATTTTCATGTGTGGTTTCTTACAAAGATGGAGATATGAGCCGTGTGTCATGTCAAGGTTTCAGATTCAGTCTCTTTCTTCCTTTGGAGCTGCATACTTGTGTGGTCTGTGTATGACTCAAATGCTCGTTCTCCACACAGGGATAAAAGCTTTAAAGATTTAACTGATGAACTTGCACTGTGTCGACTGTAATAATAATTTCCAGATTTATGGATGTCTTTGGTTTGATCACTGTCACTATGGTTAACAGGCGATATTAATGGCAAGCGTGATAATAGATCACAGGCTGGTGACTTTTGAGCCGCTACTAAGTAAGCTGCAGTGTGAACAGAATCAGATCTGGAAGTAAATGCTGTTGTCATTTGCAAACAGTGTAAGTATAGGCATAGCAATGCAAGTGGTTTGCCATTGATTGGAGTTGCACACAGAACTGCATACGCAAAACAACTTAAATTATTACTGTAAATTGACTTTTCATTAACTTCGGTAGGCTTTGCAACAAAGGAATTGTAAATGACTCCGCGTTTTCCGCGAGAAATTGATCTCTAGTGATGTCGCTGAGTTTTTAATGATCATATGCTGGGTGAGAAACATGGCGAGCCACATGATTTGTCAAAGAGCCATGTCTCGTGAGCCATAGGTTCCCGATCACAGATTTAGGCTGTGTTCACACATGTAGTTCAGTTTTTTGATCCGGATCAAAACAGGAAATTTTGGTACATTTGGTCCTGGTTCACTTAGCGCTTCACACTGTCATTTTTAACACCGAATCTAAAGATACAAAACAAAAAATGGCTTTTATGATTTATATTTTGGGATGTACAGAACTTACTGAACATCCAAAACAATGCTGTTCGCTGGGATAAATGCGCTCGTTGTAGGTACATACGTAAAGTATGATGGTATTTTCACCAGCTGAGAACTCACAAAGAGCTTATAAAATGTGTTAAGGAGTCAAAACAGTGCCAGAAGTTCCTCCGTTACACACAAAAGAAGATCTGCTGAAAGGAGACAACGTTTCTGACACATGTACCAAAGTGTAATGGGCAAAGTAGCCCCCATGCCAATAAGAACTAGCTACACTTGAGCATTTTGTCCTTTTTTAGGATCACATCTTGTGATATCATGTCCTGTTTTTGGCTTGTTTACATGTCTTTGGTCCGTGTTGCTTTCATATTTCAGTCGAACTGCACCAGAGTTTGTTTGGAAGCGGACAGAGATTCATCTTTTCAGCAGTCTCAGACCGCTTCTTTGGTGCACACCAGGGTTCGGATGGAAGCGTTTACACTTATTTAAAATGAACCACACTAACAGAGCAATCGCACCAGGGTTCATTTTAATCAAACCAAACCTGCCAAGTGTGAACACACCCTGAAAGGCATTTTTCAAGTGTAAAAACTGTCTATGTGTAAGTAATTTCATGCATACCTCTATGAGATGGTCAGCGCTGCCCCACGATGCCGAGCGCTTGTGTACGTTAACCTCTCCTCCGTCCTCAGTCCAAAATCCAGGCGTCTGCAACAAACAATTAAAATATGGTCTCTGTGTAACTGCTGGCTACATATCATGCTGACTTTAACATATATCCAATACAGAAAAAATTCTTGAAATCATGTGACCTACATATGTAAATTTTTCATAAAACAACAGGATGTTTGTGGTTGGCAAATAACACATGTGTTGCTATGACCAAAACCACAACAAAGAGATGAACAAACAAACAGCCACAAATAATGGACAACAAGCACTACAGATAGGTGTATCTTTTTCCAGAGACTCATTTTCAAATGAACCTGCACGTGTCGTGTTACGACTTGAACTTCCAGGCTGTCTTGAACGTGTTTTGTTTTGTGGTGCCAGCTGATAAACTTCTCAGAAAGTCTGAGAAAGGTAAGGTGAAGGGTAATTATGAATGTTTCAAATTTTTTGTTCCATATAATAAAAGTCAGTGAGGCTCAAAAACAACATTGGGGAAAAAAAAAAAAAAAAGAAAAAAAAAAGAAAAGAAAAAGAAAGCAAGTCATACTGGTTTGGAATGGCTTTGACATACTTTTAAAAAGATTTCTTATTATGGAAATAATACACTTGAAAAGAATATCTTTCAATGCAATGTTTTCAGACAATTGCATGTTATGTTCAAATGAATGAAAATGTATTAAAGTTTAAATTTATATAAAAGTTGAACTTAAGAGTGCTTTCATTGACCCACTTAAGTAGGACTTACTTATTTTTTAATTACTTCTAATGTGTTTGAAAATAATTGTACATAATGCATTTAAATATATTTGTAATTACACATTTGTAATGATTTAAAATATATGAACTTTAAATGTAATATGAATTAACACCACGGTTAAAATTATAAAGTACTTTACATGTGCTTAAGTATGTTACAGTAGTTAACACATAAAAATAAGCGTACTTCTATAAAGCATAACAAAACATTATTGAAACAATGAGTTAATATACATTTTAAAGTAAAGTGCACTTGATGTACTTAAAGGGTTAGTTCACCCAAAAATGAAAATTCTGTCATTAATTACTCACCCTCATGCCGTTCCACACCTGTAAGACCTTCGTTAATCTTCAGAACACAAATTAAGATATTTGAGTTAAAATCCAATGGCTCAGTGAGGCCTGCATAGGGAGCAATGATAACGACTTATTTAGTGATGGCCGATTTCAAAACACTGCTTCAGGAAACATCAGAGCACAGTGTGTCGAATCATGATTCGGATCGCGTTTCAAACTGCCAACGACTGAAATCACGTGACTTTGGCGCTCTGAACAGAAGATTCGATACACTGATTCATTCGTGCTCCGATGCTTCCAGAAGCAGTGTTTTGAAATCGGCCATCACTAAATATGTCGTTATTTTGTTATTTTTGCCGCACCAAAAATATTCTCGTTGCTTTATAATATTAATATTGAACCACTGTACTCACATGAACTGATTTAAATATGTTTTTAGTACATTAATGGATCTTGAGAGAGGAAATGTCATTGCTCCCTATGCAGGCCTCACAGAGCCATCGGATTTTAACTAAAATATCTTAATTTGTGTTCTGAAGATTAACGAAGGTCTTACGGGTGTGGAACGGCATGAGGGTGAGTAATTAATGACAGAATTTTCATTTTTGGGTGAACTAACCCTTTAAAGAAAAATGTACTTAAAGGCACAATATGTAATTTTTCACCACTAGGGGTCGCTTATTCAAAACAAAGGCGTAGCTTGATGATGCCTTGATTTCGCATGAGATTTTTAACGTTACTGTAGTATGAAGTAAAGCAGGGCTGAGTGCTGTGAGAGCATTAACGAGGTCACTGGAGCGATTGATAATGAGAGACGAATGTGACACACGTCTCAAGAGCAGCGGAACTTTTATTATGCTGCAGTCGCCACTTCTGCTTCTTCCAGTCAAGCGTATGTGGGGTAAAGCAGCGCTGTTTATCATATTAGATACATTTGTGTGTTAAAAGTTGTTATAGTGCTACTCTGCGTTCACTCGGCGGCTGCTATGAGACACTTGTTGCACATTGCAGTAAGCTATTAGATCAACATAAGTCATGGTAAACCATGGTACTCATGGTAAATCAGATTTAAACAATAGACTTACTATGCTGAGTTATATAACATGATTAGTTTTCTGTCGATGAATGTATCCAAACAGTTGCTCATCTGTCTAATAAAACATAATATATTAAAGCGAGGGTAATGCGGGTATGATGTCACTGATAGGCGACGCACTACTGGTTAAAATTGCTTACAGTATTTTTCTGGATTTAAACATTCTTGGAAACATTTGGGATAATGTAAATACAACAAAATATACAGTATAACAATGTTCTAGTGGTTTTTGGATATTTTAATGCAAAAATCTTACATATTGTGCCTTTAAGTGCGTTAAAAAAACAGTCATGAAAGTTATCTATAAGTACTGTTTTTAAAAAATATACTTTGAAGTACACTACAAGTGAGCATTCAATACATTTAAGCATACTTCATTTTCACATGTAAATGATGGCAGAATTTTAATTTTTTGGGTGAATGATCTATTTCAGGAAGCAAACGGGGTCAATTCAGATTTCATGTTGACCAAGAAAACAGTCCACGAGAAGTTTTTAAACACTAATCATTAATTCACCAAGTGCTTTAAACAATGGCAAAAGCTGCTACTGTCAACAAAGAGCCTCCGCATGGTTCTGCGACGTGAAGAGAGATGTTGAGAGAAACGGGATGATTTTGACATTCCCGGCCGCTCTGGGAGCGCGAGGCCTCCGCGAGCCGGATCAGACATTAGCATATGTATGGATCTCACTGCAGGCAGCTCAGCGCAGGCACACAAAGAGCTGTCGGAGAGCGCCAGGTGGTGCAGAGACACACAGCCATGTGCTCTCAACCCTTAGGTAGCGTGTGCACGCACCTACACACAAATACACACAGAGCGACAGGTGCAAACTGCTGCACCTCCAGAAAGAATTCACTCCACACAACGCCAGAGAGAACTTTCTATGGCGACAGACTGCCACGAAGCATCGGGCCTTTGTGACGGTTTTGTTTTAGGGGAGGAGAGGGGTCTCAGCAGAGCTAAACCACTGAGCTCTCAAAGACTTCATGATACTAATGAATAAAGGAAACAAAACAGGGTAAGAATAAACCTTGTTACCCACAGATGACTATATTGACCAGTCAAAAATAGCACGAGCAAAACCACTCTTCAATAGACAGTGGCTCTAAGATGTATTTGGACACTTAAAGTCAAAATAACAAGAAAATGTACTTTCTTAATAGATGTTTCTGGTCTTAAGGCCCATTTGCACCAAGGACAATATTAACAATAAAGATAAAGTTCTAAAAATCATTCTAAATATAAAAGAACTGCAGATTCCACACCACAACTATAACAACAACAGCACAGAGAAACCATATCACTTTTAGAATGTTTTTTTCAAGCTGATGAACGAAAAAACACTGACAGCCAATCAGAATCCATCTTGCTTTCAGAGCTCGAGAATTTAAAGTGACAATTAAACAAAACTACAGTGTGCGCTTAGAATAAATAAAACTATATCTTGTGACACTAAGATAGTTATCGTTATCTTTACAGTTATAATTCTTGGTGTGGAATGCCTTTATTGTGAATTATTTATTGGTGCACATTATTTCAAATATTACAAAAAATTATATTTGGTGCAAATTTAATAATTTGTGTTGCCTCTACAGTGACTGACAGTTGATTACTTTTCCATTTTGTTTAACGTCAAAGATTGAATGTATTGAAATTGCCAATATATAAATAAATATATTTCTCGCTGCAAATGTAAATGTAAATACTATGTTAATATTATAATAAGTTTATAGGACAATTGATAGTATTGATAGAATATGTCTGGCACCAAGATATTAACAGCAGATCCTTCAAGTCCTGTAGGTTGTGAGGTGGAGCCGCCGTGGATTGAACTTGTTTGTCCAGCACATCCCAAAGATGCTCGATTGGATTGAGATCTAGCCAAGAACTCCTCTTCATGTTCCTCAAAACCATTTCTGAACAATGTGTGCAGTGTGGCAGGGTGCATTATCCTGCTGAAAGATGCCACTTCAACCAGGGAACTCCATTGAAGGGGTGTACCTGGTCTGCAAAAATGTTTAGGTAGGTGGCACGTATCAAATTTACATACATGAATGGCTGGACCCAGGGTTTCCCAGCAGAACATTTCCCAGAGCATCACAGTGCCTGCACCAGCTTGTCGTCATCCCACAGTGGATCCTGTTGCATCACTTTCCCAGGTAAACGGCTCACACATACACACCCAGCCAGGTGATGTAAAAGAAAACGGGACTCAAAGGACCAGGCGACCTTCTTCCACTGCTCCAAGGTCCAGTTCCGAAGCTCGCATGCCCATTGTAGGTGCTTTCGATGGTTGACAGGGTTTGTCATAGGCACTCTGATTGGTCAGCAGCTACACAGCTCCATACGCAGCAGAATACGATGCACTGTGTGCTGTGACATATTCCTCCCATTACCATCATTGAAATTTTGCGTGACTTGTGCCACAGTAGACCTTTTGTTGGCTTGGACCAGACTGGAAAGCCTTCATTGCCCTCGTGCATCGATGAGCCTTGGGCGCCCAAAAACATGTTGCTGGTTTGTGGTTTGTCCCTCCTCAGACCACTAAATTCCCACCACGGCTGACCAGGTGCAACCCTCAAGCCTTGTCGTTTCAGAGATACTCTGACCAGTCGCCTTGCCATAACAGTTTATCCATTATCAAAGACTCTCAGATCAAGTCAAGTCACCTTTATTTATATAGCGCTTTTTACAATGTAGATTGTGTCAAAGCAGCTTTACATTGATAACTGGTACATTATTTTGGCTGCACAGATCTGTATTCCTGCCCATTTCTCTTGCAACCAACACGTTGATTACGAGAACTGATTTGCTAACCATCTAACCTTGTTAGGAAATGATCGATGATATTCGCTTCACCTGTGACCGGTCAGAATGTTTTGACATTAGTATAATTATGTCACCAAGCAAAAATGATGAAAAAAGTAGTTCTGAGAAAAAGCCCTTGTATCAATTATATTATAATGATATGTTGTTATCTAATGTAATGACATTCAGACATCTTAGTGTAAGTTTTATGTTAAAGTGAGATGAATCATTATGAACATGACTCATCGGTGCACAATATTCCAAAAAATACACAAATTGTCTTTGTAATTTTTCATTAAAAAACTGACTGATTTGCACCATCTCTGCAATGACGTTCCTTTTCCATTTGTCATTGGGCTCTTTAATGTCAACTGTTCTAACCACCTGGCTCCATTTTGTTATATAACGTCCACTTTTTTCAAATGAATCCTGATGAATTCCCGATGAATAAAATCAGCATGTTTTCTTCTTTAATATCCTGTTTAATTTGGAAATACATCTGATTATGGATGTAAAAGTGGTTGTGAACACCATTTCATGCTGCATATCAATGGTTTGCAGATGCAACTTGTTTGATATTTTGTCAAGTCAAGTCACCTTTATTTATATAGTGCTTTTTTACAATGTAGATTGTGTCAAAGCAGCTTTTAATTGATAACTGGTACATTACTTTGGCTGCACAGCAGCTCTTAAAGAATAGTGGCAAAGCAGGCAGATCAAAGCACTGTTGAATATCAAATGTCAAGTGTCCCCAACTAAGCAAGCCAAAGGCGACAGCGGCAAGAAACCCAAACTCCAACAGGTGACATCAGGTGGCAAACAAGTGGCAAATAGGTGTGACAATGGAGAAAAAAACCTTGGGAAAAAACAGTTTTTTTTTGTTGTTGTCTAATGCAATAGTTTTCAGGCATTGTAAGTGTCCATTTATTTTAGGGGTTACTATAATGTAAAGCAAATTGCATGTAACATTGACTAACCTGTGTGGCTTTATCACTCATGCAGGATGGCTGGGGTTGGTACGACTCTCGTGGCCACTGTCCAATCAGGTACTGCTCAGGCAGCTTGTCCAATGAGGGCGGCTGTCGATTGGCTGATCGTGCTTGTGAGAAAAGACAGAGGTGTTTTTGATTATTGTATTCAGTGGACAGTGCCATAAGACATTACTGCACAACAGTGACAGAGAGGAAGTTGGTGGGTGTCACTGGAAACTGATGAGCATTTGCCTACAATGTCATAACGGTACTGAAACAGAACAAAAACAGACTGTATTTATGATGGAAAGGAAGTAACAGAAACTTGATATTTACATTTTCTGAAGAAAATTTGACTAGTGTTGACCATGCAAAATTTGCTTGCTTGCACTTGATAGTGTTTTCGTATAGGCCTAAAAGATATTCTGATTTCTAGATATGGCTCTGGTCCCTCCTTCAGTGTAAGTCTAAGGGAATTATTTTTATTTATTTATTTATTTATTGCCCATTTTATGGTCCATTAGCCAAAAATCTGTCTGATTCTATGGCGCAAACATAAATTAAACTATAGTTGCAGAATGAGTTTAATAAACAAAACGTATAATAAACATAATAATGAAATAATAATATAAATATTATAAAATAATAATTAAAATATTTATTATTTTGTTATTAAATATTATTAATGTAAAGAATAGACAGAGTTGGGGAAAGTTACTTTTAAAAGTAATGCATTACAATATTACGTTACTCCCTGAAAAAGTTGGTTTACTTGGTTACTTTTTATGAAAAGTTATGCGTTACATTACTTTTGTGTTACTTTTTCTCACCTTGCTTGTTTGTTTTTATATATATATATATATATATATATATAGTCAAACCAAAAATTATTCAGACACTAGATGTATTTTTTTTTACTAGTGGGTGCAGGACACATTTCTGTAAGTGAGGATATCAAAATAAAGTAAACTGACATATTATACCCAAAAATTCTTCATATAGTGGACTACCAGTAAAATTGATACAAATTTGGAACCAAAAATTATTCAGACACTTTGACCCGACCATGTTTTGCTTAAGTGCTATCTGACAAAATTAAAATTAATGTTTTCTGACACAGTTTAACTCTGAGATCTTGTCATATTTTATTACCATTTTTTTAAACTATAGTGAATAAACTGTATTAATGAATGAAATGAAAGGTTTCTGAATAAATTGTGGTTTGACTGTGTGTATCTATATTAGTATTTTTTATTTTATATATTATTATATTATATATTTTTATATGGATGAATAACCTGCAACATTTACCAAAATTTTGAGGATTTCTGGATCCCAACAATACAATGCTCATATATATAATGTACAATACTGTATATAAATTACTGTTCTCACATAAAAGTTTACCCTGAGGACACTCAGGAGGAAATGAAACAAAGTGAAACTGCTCACAGTGAAACCCACATGCATGTAGACACATGCACCAACAGCTGAAATTCAAAACAACCCGCTTGCATGCAGCCCACAGAGCGATTCCTGCGTATGTTTGCTCTCTGCTCCAGCTCTGCAAACACAAATGTCAAAGCCTATGCAAAAGAGCCAACAAAATGGCACTGTCAGTTTACCCTCTGCTCATTGTTTTACAACAATGTACAGAAAGAAAACAACATTGCAAGCAAAACTCACGAGAAGACGTGTCGTGGCACGGCTGGTTACAGTACAGGCCTCAAACACTGAAGCGTTCTGAATGATAACATCAGCTATGAAACATTTTCAGCCCAGTACACACACCTTTTCTCAATGCACTTGTTGGGGGACGGCTACATTACATTCACTTGCAGATTGCAGCGAGGCAGCTGCAAGGTCTTTGTGTGGAAGAGAAGCATTTCAAATGCAAATCTACACAAGCATCAGGCACTCCATGAGGACGGGAGATAGAGAGCTGTCGGACTTAATAAGTATAGCCTGCCAGGCCAGAACGGTTAAGACAATAGTAGTTTACTCGTATAAGAACGGGACGTCAAAATGAGATTGAATGTCAGAACGTTGTTTTTGAAATACAAGTAGATATGGCCAGAAAGGAATTCTAGCTTACTAACTACTGTGTACTACCAACTATTAGTATGTATGTACTGTAAAACACAAAACAATGATAAATGTTTCAAGGAACAGTGTGCAACATTGTTGTCAGATGACGTTTCATGTTTAATTCAGCGAGTGATGTGGAGTTATTATCTTGGAACAAAAAACATCAAGTTTGTTAAATAAAAAATATATGTACATTTTTCATACTGATCAAATAAGAAATCAAAAAACAGATCAGCTGTAAAAGTCAAGATTCTGTTCAGCCATCATACTAGAAACGGAAGGTCAAGCTTAGAACATTGCATTATGGGATACAGAATTCCTATACATTTCGGCAGACATTGTAGGTTATTTCATCCATGCAAAAAATTGTGTGCATATTATATATACTGCATACCAGAGCAGTATGTTGTTATGCTTTTCCAAACATAGTAAATGTGACAAGACGTGCATGTCACCTGAGGAAACATGTTCAGAGGTGCATTATTGGTAATGTGCCATCAGCTGATTATTATTGAAAAATAAACCATTATGGCAAAATAAAGCTTTTTTACAGACCACAGTTTTCTGGAGCACCCAACCAGAATATTGATTTATTGTGTGATAATAGTCATCTGATTGTATAATATCCCACTTATTTATATGGCTACTTGTCAAATTAAACAAACAACTGGACATGAAATATTAATGATACAAAAAAATGAAAGTTAAACAGGTGTGTAGGAAAATGATTGACTGGGATGATCATTTGTGCAGTTTAGTGTCATTATTATGAAAATACCTCAATGCTGAATGCCACAATTATGAGGAGTAAAATTAAATGAAAATATATGATACTTCACAAAATGGTGTGATAAAGTGGTCCGCTATAATCATTTTATATAATTCTGAACTACCCAGAATTTGTGGCTGGATGATAAAAACATGAACTTGAAATACAAGAATTACCATAAAACATTAAAAGAAAATAAAAAAAACACTACATTAATAACACACACATCTTGTTGTGGAGGTCCTGAGATCTGTGATGACCACAGAAATGTGCCGTTGGTCTGGGTCTCAAGTGGTCTAATCTTGGTCTGGATCTGGGCAGTGTTGCCAACTGCTTACAATTGAAAGTAGATACAACTAGTAGCTATATGTCACTAGATAACATGATAATGGCAAATTCATTGATCTATATAAATGTGAATGTAGATCAGTGGGCAAAATAAGAATCTAGATAAGGTTTGTACAAGGAGTTGCTAGATTTGTCCCTAAACTTTTGAAAAAAGTCTCAAAAGGGGCGGTGAAGTCTCTAAATCTAGTGAAAAAATCCCTAAATTGGCGAACACTAGGTCTGGATCTTATTTTGCATGAACACAATGGCTTTGATTTTTTTCTGATCATTCATTATTTTCTTTGTATGATTTTAAAGACGGGCTACATTTTATTTACACAAAGACTATAATAAACAACAAAGCTGTTTTATTCAGTGATTTAAACCCATTTGCACTTATAACAGACTTTTTCAGTAAATATAAAATCTGAGGGAGGAAAGCATCTTCAAAAAATAACGGACGATTTGGATGAAGTTAAAGGGTTAGATCACCAAAAAAAAAAAAAAAAAAAAAAAAAATTCTGTCATTAATTACTCACCTTTATGTCAAATGAAGATCATTTTGATGAATTTTGAGAAATTATTTATCTCCCATAGTAAGCAACAAAATGACCACATTCAAGGTCCAGAAAAGTAATAAAGACATTGTTAAAATAGTCAATGTGACTACAGTGGTTCAACCTTAATGTCATGAAGCGACGAGAATACTTTAACAAAAATGACTTTATTCAATAATTTCTTCTCTACTCTGTCAGTCTCTGTTTATGTCTGAACGCCGGCTCTTCAATCTAAACTGCGTAGGAGAATGACAGGATAAAGAGGAAAGATTACTCTCATCGCTTCATAACATTAGGGTTGAACCACTGTAGTCACGTTGACTATTTTAATGATGTCTTTACTACTTTTCTGGACCTTGAATGTGGTCATTTTGTTGCTTTCTGTGGGAGATAAAAAACCTTTCAGAGTTTATCAAAAATATCTTCATTTGTGGTCCAAAGATGAACGAAGGTCTCGCAGGTTTGGAATGACATGAGGGTGAATAATTAATGACAGAAATTTCATTTTTATGTGAACTAACCCTTTAATTCAAGCTCATGTTAAATATGAGTGAATTATAGATCACATGCAAAGGGTTTAAGAACAAATAAACTCATTAACTGAAAGATAACTCCTCATTTGTTAACATTACATTAGTTAACATTAACAATGAATAATACTTCTACAGCCTTTATTAAAATTAGATAATGATCATTTAAATATTTACTTGAACATTTTAATGTCAAATGTTGTATCTGTTGACATTAGTTAACACACTAACATGAACAAATAATAAATGCTGTAACATAGACTAATATTGTTCAAGCATTAACTAATGTTAACAAATGAAAACTTATTGTAAAGCGTAACAAACTTAAGTCAAAAGAGGATAAACCTAAAATGCATTATGCATTTACAAAATAAGATATTGCTGTTACAGTTTACAAAACTTCCAAAAAATAAAACTTACCTTTCCCTGCTGTTATAAAGTGATTCTCTGATGGGATCCTGATGGGCTTAGTGATCTGCTTCATATTTACAGCATGTGATGATGATGATGATGATGATGATGATGATGATGGTGATGAAGGAGTTCTGCTGTGTCTTGAGGAGAAGAATGAAGGAGATCGCTCATCACTCCATCTCAGAGGGACACTGGCAGAGACAGGCTGAAGTCTAGAGTTACTATTGCTCTTGGTGCGTAAATGTGCACGAGACACAATAAACTCCAGAACGAGAACTGAAAACGCGTTCATGCGAAAAGCTTGGGCTATTTTAAAACTTTGCTTCCTCTTAATCTATTGTGCGCGCACTAGCTTGTCATTCCCTGTAAAACTCTAAATCAAAGTGGACACAAAGTTCAGAAGCAGGACTAAACTCTTGTGCTCCTGCGCTGACAGATGTTGCAGTAAAAGCAGTGGGCGGGCGGAAGACGCGTGCGTGCTGCATCTGATTGGAGCAGAGACCAGCGCTGTTCGATCATTATAGCCTTATACGTTCCTTAATACCGCAAAGGTCCAATGAGATTACCGCATTTCACGCGGGGGCGGGGTTAAGCGTTGCATGGAAAATTAAGCACTCTGCTTTGGAGATGTGGAATGTTTTTTTGTTGCCTCATTTTCTGAACAGAGAAAGTGTAGGAGTCTTGTTTACATTCTGGTAATCATTACTTGAGAATGAGATATCTAGAGATGATCTTAAAGGAATTGTTTCATTATTTACTCTTTATTTACTCAAACTCATGCTGTTCCAAACCCTATGCTGATAGTTTCCATTGAATTGACTCCATCTGTTCAGCTCCAAAAATGACAAAAAACCTCATGAAAGTGCACGAGGATGAATTTGTTGAATGTAAATTGGGAGAGAAAATGTTTTTAACCAAACACCTCAAATCTCATCTGAGTTCTTGTTCAGATTCAAAGCAGCAATAGGTTTGATGCTCAGTTTGACGGCATTGATAGCAGAATGCTATTGGTTTTCATGACAAAGCACATTTTCCATCCAAAGTCTCCAAGGGAAGGCTATGTTGTCATGGGTTCCTCCAAGAATTTCTTTTTGTTTTGTTCTACACCATAAATTACAGCCATAGCTCAAATCTGAATTAGAGGTATGACTGCAATTTATGTTGCAGAACAAAGCGTGAAAGTCTCGACAAGTAGGCCAGTGTTAACCACAGATTATATTTTACCATATATTACACATGCATTTTAAAAAAGTTATGCAGAAAAACAATAGGAAAGTCCTGAGTCTCGAAAATGCTAATTGTATTTCTGGTCTTAGGACTAAAAACTCAATGGCTTTATTGTCTTGAAAACGTCACTACCCATAAAACTGGAAATGTTCTTAAAATAGGCTTATTTTGGGGTGAGCTCTGACTCAGACATGTTCATCACAGATTCTAACAGTAAGTAATGATTTGGTACTTGATCTGAACAGGTCATTTATTAATTACTGCTATTGCATCTTTATCATGGTTCATTAAACTGAAAATCTGTATTAAAGGCACAATATGTAGTTTATTAGAGGTCGCTTATTCAAAACAAAGGCTTGATGACGCTTTGATTTCGTGGAATCATGGGAGGTGTTGTCTTCATGTCTACAGCCTCAGGCAGAAATCATATTCATGGATGAGGTAATGTATTAAAGATTTATTAACATTACTGTAGTATGAAGCAGGGTGGGGCTGAAAGCCATTGGAGCGGAACGAGGCTTTTATTATGCCACAGTTGCCATTTCTGCTTCTTCTGGTCATGAGTATGTGGGGTAACGCAGCGCTGTTTATCATATTAGATACATTTATGTGTTAAAAGTTGTTATAGTGCTACTCTGCATTTGCTCGGCGGCTGCTGAGACTCTTGTTGCACACTGCAGTAAGCTAGATCGATATTAGGCATGGTAAAACATGGTACTCATGGTAAATCAAGAAAACTTTAAACAGAAAGACTTACTGTGTTGAGCTGTATAACATGATTAGTTTTCTGTCAATGAATGTATCCATCCAAACAGTTGCTAACCTGTCTAATAAAACACATGATCTATTAAAGCGTCTTTGGTGTTTCTATGGTTTCTACAAAATAAAACAGGAAATCGAGGGTATGATGTAATTAATAGGTGATGCACGGACACGGTCTGTGTCCTGGTTAAAACTGCTTATTTCTCTGGATTTAAACACTATTGGAAACATTTGGGATAATGTAAGTGCACAAGTCAACAAAATATATAACAATGTTCTAGTGATTTTTGGATATTTTAAATCCAAAAATCTTACATATTGTGCCTTTAATCACACTGATCCAAACAAAAGGTCTCATTTTATTGCACACACACACACACACACACACAAAAATACTTCATTCAAAACATATTCAAAAAATTGTTTTAATAACATTAGTCCTCAATGGAAGTTCTTTTTTGTTTTCCCTAAAATAAAGACAATCATTTAAATAGTCAGGATGTTAAATTGTTGCATTGATTGTGCAATAAATTAAGGTAAGCCTTACAAAACAGCATCTTACATTACCTTCAGATCCAAAAATGCAACACTTAGCCAGAACTAATGTTAAATACATGTTTTAAACAACAATCACTGTTATTTGTTAAAAGCAATTTTTAAAACAAACCAAACAGGCACAATTTTATTCTTACTACTTTCCAGTGAAGATCATTTCTCTTGACCTGGGCTTCCCTTAACCTGCTATACAACACCTCTACGATGGTGGGTCCTTTTTTTTTTTTTCCCAAGAAATATGATTATCAATTTTTAAACTGACTGAGGTTCAGTGTGGTATGGATTAATATGAAATAAATACAGAATAATAAAACAGTATGATTGGCTTAACTCAAAGGCAAGTAATGGAAGTAGTGATGGACCATGTGAAATCACTTTCTAAGACATAAACAAAACATTTCTCACATGCATTCAAACTCCTCATTTTGAAATGATTGTAATATCTCTTTTCCTGTCTCTAAACTCAATACTGAAATAGTTTTATTCATAGAAATTCCTGCTATTGGACCACAAACGCTTTGGTCAGACAATCACATGGATACTTTCTCAGGAAACACAACTGCCGTGGGTGGCTGAGTTAATCATGGGTAACATAATCCTAACAGTCTAACTGCTTTAGTTCCTGTGACAATAGGGCATCTGTCGTTGACATCAATGCAAGTAAGGTGTACAGATCACTTCAGAAAGACACATATGTTCGTCTTTGACTCCTGAAACTGTGAGAACGTTGCCCTTGTCACTTACAGTACTAGTGTTGGTAGCTGGTTTCTAGTAACATGGGAGATTTAACTTGGAAAACAAAGGCAGAAAGGCCTTTATACACTATCACAAGGCACCAGGTTGCCTGTGGTGTCCAGCTGCATGCATTTACAGGTGCAGGCCGACACAGGACACTCACTGTGATCTCTGAAAGGAAAGGATATAAAATCACATTTAATATACTGTACTTCACACTAGAGCTGCACGATTAATCTTTAAAAGATTGTGATCTCGATTCAAACACCCACACGATCTCATTCCTAAAAGACAATGATTCACCTGTGTCTATTAAACCTTTGACAAACATTCAAATCTGTGTTTGTGCTGCCACTGAGCCAGAGAGAGCAGTTGTCATGTACAGCATAAGTATGAAACAGCTCAACAAACAGTGTTTTCAACCACATAGTATTGTTGTTTCTTTTACAAATATAATAGTTAATAGATAATAGTTTATAGTTTGGATATAAACACTGATGTCTATGTTAGCAATCAAAATAGAGCATATCACCTTTTGGAAGTAACTTGGCGCTTCAAATAAAGATTGCATTGATTACATTGTTGACTGTTAAAAATATATATGTCATTGAATCAGAAACTCTAATTCATCCAGTAATGAAACAAAGTATTTATGATTGAGTCATTGAATCATTCATTCAAACCGTTTTGTTTAAATAATTCATGCAAATAAACATTTTAAATAGACTGCAGCAATTAACATTTTGTCAGAACCTACTAAATTACATGTTATTTTGTTCAGTTGTCTGTTCAGAATCATGGGAGAATAGTGATCTCTGTTTGAAACCAAAAAAATTGTGATTCTCAATTTCAGTGTTGAGGGTAACGCATTACAAGTAACTTGAGTTACGTAATCAGATTACTTTTTCAAGTAACTAGTAAAGTAACACATTACTTTTTCAATTTACAACAAAATATCTGAGTTACTTTTTCAAATAAGTAACAACTTACTTTTTCACATTTAGCTCTCCTGTCCCCTTGTTGAGAGAAATAAAGTGCAGAGGTGTTGTGTGCTTGAATATTCATTTCACTTTTGGAGTGAAAGGGCCTTTACATTTGCCAAAAATATAACTTTTTTGTCCATCAAGCCTCAGGCTGAAGGAAATGCATATTTTGGAGTGAAAGAGCCTTTACATTTGCAAAAAATTTCACTTTTGGAGTAAAGGGGCCTTTACTTTTGCCAAAAATATAACTTTTTTTGTTGTTATTAAAAAACAAATAAGCAAGTCCAGCCCAGAAGAGAAAAAGGAACGCAAAAGTAATGTAACATTACTTTTCATAAAAAGTAACTAAGTAGTTACTTTTTTTAGGCAGTAACACAATATTGTAATGCACTACTTTGTAGATTCCCCCAACACTGCTCAAACTATCCAGAATCGTGCAGCTCTACTTAATAATATAATATATTCGTATTTATAAGGCCATCAAATAAATGGCACAATATGGGTGAATATGACACTTACCTGAACCAGCTGAGCATGTGACCCGCGTGACCACCATGCCGGCAGTTGTGGCACCAGGTAAACCAGTTATTGAACTGTGCAAGTTTTTTGTCTCTTGTGAGATCAGCTTTCTCATCTGCTTTTGCTGATAAGATGGATTAGATGAGTATTACAATAAACTGAACACATGTGGGCATTATGATATCATTTATCAACAAGAACTTTAAATGATCCGTCTGTTACCTGGGCAGCTAGACACAGGGGTGCCCATGTTCATTAAGCAGAGGGCACAGCGTGGAAGTGGTTTACGACAGCCAGGACAACTGGTGACCTTTGACTTGGTGGGTGAACCGCTGACCCCATACTGACTGAATCCACGGCCCTGATGTGGTATCGCCGAGCAGCTGTATGATATAGACTTACCACAGAAGTTACAGCTCACAAACACCTGCACAGATCATATGAAGAAAATCAGAAATAGCCAGCATAGACAAAATGTAAGATGAAGGATGTAAGATTAAGATATGGTTCATGAACAACATAACTATAAATCGCTTCAATATAAAAAAAAGCAATCTAGAATTTTATTTAATAACAGTAAAATAATATGACAAAAATAATATCTTTAGCTAAATCAGATTAATAAAAAAAAATTAAAATAATAATAATAATAATAATAAAATTAATAAAATCAAAATGATAAAATAAAATAGTGACTGATACAAATTGGTCAGTGATTATACACTCTAAAAAATGTGTTGGCTTAACAACAAAAAAATTAACGCAACAGTTTGCATAATTTTTTTGGGTTATGACAACTGAGTGAATTTACATTCCTCCAACAAGCTACATTAAGTTAGAGGAACTTAATAATTTGTAGCATAAATTTTAGTTACAGTTGTAGCCGTGGAACCAATTAATCTTATCTATTTCAGTTCAAATCAACAGCTATCATAGCACATGCTAACACAACTTATTTAACATTCATTTAATGATCCAGTCCTATGCAAAACATACTGGGAACTAGAAATCCACTGCCTAATTTCTGAAATTATCAAGACAATTTCATTACGTTACTACAATTTATTTAGTTAAAAAAGGCAATTAATGCAGAAATTTGAGTTTAAATTACAGACGATATTAAGTTGATGTAATGATCAACATTATTATGTCAACAGAACAAAATAATGTTTGCAACTTAAAAGGTTTAATTAAAATAAATTAAAATGTTTAACTTGTAACCATGCATTTATTTAAAGCTGCAGTCTCTTTTTTTGGTTAAAAATTATTCAAAATACATTTTTGAGCAAGTACATAACCAGCCAGTGTTCAAAACTATCTAATTATCTTGTCTCGATTCACACTCAATTCACAAATCTACAGGTAACGCTAATCAGCAGTGCTGATGTTGTTAACATTTACAATTTGAGAACAATATAACAGTAATAATAAATTGCACGGTTTGGCATGATCCGTGCTAAACGATCGTTAGATTTAATCATCATTGGCAGCGCGATTTATTGTAGGCCTAATGCTTTTTTCCTCAGTTGGTCAGAACAAATGTGGCAGACATGTTACTTGTTCAGATGATATTTTCAAGACGTAGAGGCTGTGATTCTGAAACACAGTATCTACACCGGTGCGGTGACTGACAGCAAGCATTAGATTCATCCGCGCTGACGAGCTGTGCCGACGCACAACGCATGTACAGATAACTGTTCCGCATATGACTGCAATCGCAGGTTTCAAACAGAGATGGCGACAAAGAGGAAAATACACAAGCTACAGCTTTAAGTTGTGGTAACAGGTCCCCCTTTTTTGATGCGTAATCAAAACTTTACATCTGGTAGAAAAAACATGATTCTAGCCTGTGCAAGTGGTTTTGAGCTGGGATCCAATTTGCTCCTATGAATGTCAAATTCAGCCCGTTTATGCCAAAACCTCCAGGCGTCCAACAGGTTTCGATAGTTCTCGATCCAGCACTGCACCCGAGGGTCCTTCAGCACCTCTCCTGGAGAGCCCTACCACATCAAACACCACATACACAAACATTTATTACACTCATCTGGACTTGTGTCAAGTTGACCTGAATACACACCGGTTATCCTGGTTTTACAACAGTTACATTCAGTCCTTCCCACCATCTAATGAACATTTTTTAGCATTTAACTTTTTGTTTCTGTTGTAATCTTCACTACCATTCAAAAGTTTAAGGGAAGATATTTTTAGACAATAATTAATAAGGATGCAATAAATTCATCAAAAGTGGCAATACCAACATTTGTTACAAAAATGCTAAATTAAAATAAATTCTGTTTTGAACTTTCAATTAATTAAACAATCATGGTTTCCACAAAAATATGAAGTAGCAACTATTTTCAAAATTGATAATAATAAGAAATGACACTGAATAATGATGCTGAAAATTCAGCTTTGATCACAAAAATAAATTACATTTTAAAATGTATTAAAACAGTTAAACAAATGCAGCAATGGTGATCATAAGATATACTTCTTTCAAAAACATTAAAAAAAAAAATCTTACAAATCCCAAACTTTGAATGGTAGTATATGTAATACCAAACATCCATCTGAGAGTATATCATTCTCTTATGTGACCGTCTTTATCATCTATTGTTAGGTTACCTTGAGCATGCAGAAACTGGCTGTCTGCACATCTCCAGTTCGGTCTACATAACTTTCCATGAGATCTACTCCATCTTTGGTTAGTCCTGTAAGCAGGATTCCCTCCAGGTTACCAGCCTCCTTCATCTCATTGGTCAGCTTTTCTATGAACCGTGGCAACTTAAGGGAGGAAAAAAAAATCACATACTGCACATCAATCAGACTTGGATGAATGGAGGTGTGAACGGGCCTTACCTGAGCGTCATTTAGAAACATGCATGCAAAGGCCACCCTGTCCCTGACAGCCACACGACTCTCATACTGTAAAATAAAGAGCCTGAATATTCAGCAATTCAAAACAATGTGATAAAAATTCAGTGCAACTTATTAAATATTCAATTAAGCATAATAGTTTTTCTTTTAACATACCAAGACCCCATCATACGCGCCAGGTTCACTGGTGAGGAAGGCAAACATGATGCACAGGTACGGCTTCTTCAGCTGGAGTCTGAGAGAGCTGCACATCTCTCTCCATAGGGAGTTCTTCTCATCGGTGTAGCCCGACAGAGCCATGGCCACCACGTTCAGATTCAGATCACCTAATCAGAGCATAAAGGAAAAATACTGAAAACATTCCACATTTCTTTCTTTTTTAAGTGCATCCATGACGATGAATGATGAATCTCCAAATTGATCATCCATACAACAAAAGCATGGGCTTGCCAAGGTACAAAAATAATTTACAAAAGCACCATCAAAACTAGTCCATATCTGGCTTGTGCACTTTTTCTGAAGCCATATGATAGCTTTATATGATACAGTGTTATTTTATTTTTTATTTTGTTTTTATTATAGTTTTATTAATATTTTGAATTATTTTAATATTTATATTTTTAGTTTTCATGGTAATTTTAGTTAAATTTTTAGTCATTTAATTTTTTTTTATATTGCTTATAGTAATAATTTTATGTATTTCCAGTAATTAATTTTAGTGCTTCAAATTTAACTTATTTCAGTTTATTGCCAATATTTTTATATTTATTATTTAAATTTACAGGATGTTTTTAACAGTTTTAGTTAATGATAATAACCCTGATATATGATAGACTGAAATTTAAGTCATTGTTTGCTTAAATTCTTTCTCCTCTTTGTACTTGCACATATTCAAGACATACAGACCGCTTTTCAGCCCACTGGCCAACATCTCCTTTTGTGTTCCTAGGAAAAAAGAACATCATATGCTGTTTGCACGAGTGCAAACAAAACACACTGTAAAGACAAAAGACAAAAATAGTGGGAGTAGGTGTGAAAAACCACACCCTTTATAAAGATCATTTTTGTATTCTAAAACCTCTGAGCCAAAACAAATTATGCTTAAAACACAAACAACAGGCAATTATGAATGTTGAGCAAATAGCCCCATATGCTGTATGCATCTGCAGCTTAAGGGCATTTAATATTAAAGAACCATCATTGTGTAACGTAAGCCATGCTTTTGTCATTTTATCAAGTATATAAGAAACGCTTTTAATAGCAAACAGGCAGCTGATGGTGTTCAACATTTCTCACTAGCCTGGATTTCACATAGTCCTTATAATAACTTGCCAACATTCATCCGAGCACAAAGGAGAGGACGGACTTCCTGTAAATCCCTCAGGGAAACATTATCATCTCTCTTTCTATATGAGTAAAGTAAGGCATTACAATTAATTTTTCTGTAATTTAATTACAGTTACAGTACAGACCAAAAGTTTGGAACCACTAAGATTTTTAATGTTTTTAAAAGAAGTTTCGTCTGCTCACCAAGGCTACATTTATTTAATTAAAAATACAGTAAAAAACAGTAATATTGTGAAATATTATTACAATTTAAAATAACTGTGTACTATTTAAATATATTTGACAAAGTAATTTATGTGATGAATTTTCAGCATTGTTACTACGTCTTCAGTGTCACATGATCCTTCAGAAATCATTCTAATATGCTGATTTGCTGCTCAATAAACATTTATGATTATTTTCAATGTTGAAAACAGTTGTGTACTTTTTTTTTTTTCAGGATTCCTTGATGAATAGAAAGTTCAAAAGAACAGCATTTATCTGAAATACAAAGCTTCTGTAGCATTATACACTAACGTTCAAAAGTTTGAATGGTATATTAGATATAAAATCAGCATATTAGAATGACTTCTGAAGGATCATGTGACACTGAAGACTGGAGTAATGATGCTGAAAATTCAGCTTTGCATCACAGGAATAAATTACTTTGTGAAATATATTCAAATAGAAAACAGTTAATTTAAATTGTAATAATATTTCACAATATTACTGTTTTTTACTGTATTTTTAATTAAATAAATGTAGCCCCTAGTGAGCAGACGAAACTTCTTTTAAAAACATTAAAAATCTTAGTGGTTCCAAACTTTTGGTCTGTACTGTATATCTGATGCAATTTGCATTAAATACTGTACATAAACTATAGAACAATTCTGTATAAAACAATAATGGATTTAACATCAGGTTGATATGGGATTCAGAAAGTAATTAATAATAAGTAATGTAATACTTTTTAGAGAGAGTAATTAGTACAGTAATCTAATTACCCTGTTGGCGATGTAATTAGTAGTTAGTAATTAATTACTTTTTTTTAGAGTAACTTATCCAAAACTGCTCCATAATAAATATTAATTATATAGCGTTATCAGTCAATATAGGCATTTTCTCCAATTCAAACAGTATACTCTTACTTTGCATATAGTTATGCATCTTTTTACAGTGCATTATATTTTGATGTATGTAAAGCTACAGACTTGAGTGTTAGTGTGAACGCTATAGAAGAGAAAACAGTTGCAAAATCGCACACATTTGTAATATTGGTCATCATATGATTTAAAAACAATCATATATGGCATCAGTCAAAATTGCTAAATCTTTTGAAAGTGGCACCAACATGTCCAGGTCACATTTCTACCCAAAATTAAGAGGAGAAAAAAAATAATTATATTCTGTACAATGGAAATGAAGCATATTTGATTACTACAATTATATTTGATTACTACAATTACTACAATACTTAAGCAGATGAACCCAGAATATAAATGCAAAGCACAGTTTCTTACTAATCGTTTTTTTCCATTATAAAGAAAAGGGTTAACCAGTTGTCATGTTGGGTTCAAATTCTGGGCTCATCTGCTTGCTTGTACTGTATATAGAATGCATGCATCATCAATAAAGTGTATACTGAATTCTGATATCTTTTAATACCACTGTTTTAGTACATTAGAGCACTTTAAGTGTTTTTCCACGCCAAGCGTTTTAGAATTTCCCTGTTTTAAGTGATTGAAATACTGCAGCAGGTGCTGTATATGAGTATATACTTGCATTTTGTTTCACATTTTAGTTTTTCTTTCTTGTAATCTAAATATTCATAGAAAAATGACAAGCCTGTTCTGCAGTTCAATGGATATTTTGCCCTTCAGGGCTCCAGGATAATCAAATGACTGAAAACTAGGAATAGGGGTTATAGGGGGTTCTTGTGAAGGCCCCCAGTCATTAGCTGGGCTGGACCATGTTTCTCCAGTCCAGTCGTGTACCTTTCTCTGAGGAAGCTCCTTTATGAAGAATCTGAATCGCCCGGCGGATGTCAAGGTTAAAGAGGGCAACGGCAGCCGCTCTCTCCCACTCGCCCTCCTGCTCCAGAGACTTCAAGAAGGGTTCAACATCGATGTCAGGCCCTCGGCTAATCCAGCCACACAACTGCAGGGCCAGACTGCGCTCCTCGCTGTGGTACCGCGGGACATCGGTCTGCCTGTCTGAACCCGACCAGCACCGCCGTGTCTCCGTAGTGCCTGAGAGAGGAGAGGGAGAAGGTGACATTTCTTGAGAGGGCCTCCACTGACAGATACCATGAAGGGCGATTGAGGCATTTAGCAGATATATATGAGAAATACTTGTATTGTACAACAATCACTATTATGATTATTGACTATTGTGTCTTTTACACTTACCAGAGCTGGACTTGACAATGTTTTTGATGCCTGAGTAGATGAGCGACTGTTTATTGCTTTGTTGCTTCTGTTCCACATTTTCAGTGTACTGCTTCATAAGTAAAACTTGCATAGGAAATATATCAAATAGAACAAGACCATATGAACAAGAATATGACAACAAAAATTAAGCAATCACTCAAGACATTAACAAATAATGAATTCATAAAAAGTGTGAATATAAAAAAAAAAGAAAAACATTTGTCAGTAGAATTTATCTAAATCATTAAAACTGATTTCTTGTTGCTTAATAATGTCAAGTCTCAATCTCAGATGCCACAGAAAGAATGACAGAAAAATCGAAGCAGCTTCTGGGAGACAATGAGCACCAGTCCCCATTTCGTTTAGTTTTGTTTAAGATATATTGGAGAGATACAATGAGCATTTTAGAGAAAGACATGATCAGTAGATTGGAGCTAGTTTAGTGGCATCAAACCATTTAAGTGAAATGACAGTATAATTACAACAAATAAAAAAGAAATTCTGCAATATTAATTGCAGTATATACAATATTAAATGTATTAATATAAATTTTTTTATATATATATATATATATATATATATATATATATATATATATATATATATATATATATATATATATATATATATATACACACACACACACACATTACATATTAATAATAATTATATGTAGTATAATGTGTTATATATGTATATTATTATATGTAGTTAAAAAAAATATATAATAAAATAAACCATATAAATATGAGCAAAACCCAAAAATGAAATTTGTCATTAATTACTTATCTTCATGTCGTTCCAAACCCGTAAGATCTTCAGAACAAAAATGAAAATATTTTTAATAAAATCTGAGTGATTTCTGTCCCTCCATTGCCAGCTACGCAACTACTATTTTGCACTACAAAAAGTTCATAAAAAGACTATAAAACAAATTCATACGAATTGAGTGATTTAGTCCACATTTTCTGAAAAGACTCAATATTATATTTATATGATGAACAAACTGAATTTAGACTTTTATTCACATATAAACATTGATCAGCGAACATAAAACAACACAAACCTCTTGCAGAAACTCAAACATACCACATAACACGAGAATTAACCTGATTGGTTCTCGCACGCATCAAGCAAACATGCTTGACCTTCCGTTTGCCACAACTGATGTGTGCGTTGATGAATGTTTATATGTCAGATTTCAATGTTATCAGATTTCATCAAAAAGATCTTCATTTGTTTTCTGAAGATGAATGAAAGTCTTACGGGTTTGGAACGACATGAGTGCGAGTAATCAATGACAGACGTTTAATTTTTGGGTGAACTAACCCTTTAAGCACATCATTTAACATCACATATGCTTTAAAACATTCAGAGGTCCCCTGTAATGCCACAGCGCTGCATTGAAGGATATAGTGTAGTGTGTACCAGAGCGACCTCAGCTGTGGGTCGTCTCCTCCGGCCAGCACATGGTTCCGCCACACCTGGACGGTGTCGTGGCCATAGCGTGACTGCGCTCTCTCCCTCATCTTAGTGGCGATGTCCTTTTCAGCAGCGGCTGCACCCTGGCCGGCGTCCTCTGCGCACTCGTAGAGGTGCCGCCCACACGCCCACATCAGCGAAGTGGTGGAGCTCCAAGCCAGTGAAATGCGCTCAAAGACGGTGAAGTCGTTCATGATCCGGTTAGGAGACACCACCACCATGCGGTTCTGTGCAGACGGATGCCAGGCGAAGCTGCTGATGATGCTCTCGCTGCAAGGCTGCACGCTGCGCTCGATGATGGTGGGTTCGACCTCGTCTCCGAATGGCATGGGCGTGTGCTGCATGTCGTACAGCCGGATGATGTTGCTGTCCCGCGTGAGCGTGGCCAGCAGGCCCATACGAGTGGGACACCAAGCCACTTTAGTCAAAGGTTTGGGCTGCTCAGTCAAAGTGAAGACTGGTTTTTCGAATTTGCGCAAATCCCAGATTGCCACCTGGCCTTCGAAGAAGGATGCCACGCGATCCTGAAAGTGAGGGTCCACCGTCACACCCTGGATGGCTTTGGTGTTCACAAACGTCTTCTGGCTGGTGTTGCGCAGGTCAAAGATGGCCAGATTCCTGTGCATCCCGGCCAAGAGCAACTTTTGATGGTCACGGGGGAGCCAACAAAGAGAAAGACAGGCATCGTTCTGACCCAGCTCGTACAGCGGTTTGGTCACCACTAGTCCAGAGTCCGCATCCCCAGACATGCGAACTTTCTCGGTGGGAACTGCTTCGGGGGAAAACTTACTACTGATGTCCCATATCAGAACAGAAAAATCAGCTCGATGCTTATCCAAACCAGCCGCCAGCCAATTGCTGTCCACCGGGTTCCACGCGAGCGTATTGCATTGTCGGGCGTGCTTTGGCACAAACTCCTTACCAATAAGCTCCTTACATTTAGAGTTGTGGCTCTGTCCCAGACTGGTCAGAACGACTCGGCCATTGGCCTGTCCCACCGCCAGCAAACACTCCGGCTCTTGTTTGGGATACCAGGCCACACATTTCATATAAGGGGTGTCAGAGTTGATGGCCAGCAGCGTGGCCGCCGTCTCCTCGGATAACGGAAGGGCGCCGGCTTTGGTTTCTGAGCTTCCTGCAGGTCCGATCCGATACAGACTGAGTTCATTGTCACAGATCACATAGCGGTCTGCGTGATGGGGGGACCACAGGATATCTGGCTTATAGCCACTCGACATGTCAGGACAGTGGTTTCTTCAGTGCAGATTCCTGTAAATGATAAAGCATTTAATTTATACAGCACTTATACACCTCACCTGTTTCAGCAATACTTGGATTAATTAATATATTTAAAGGGTTAGTTCACCCAAAAATGAAAAATCTGTCATTAATTACTCACCCTCATGCCGTTCCACACCCGTAAGACCTTTGTTAATCTTCAGAACACAAATTAAGATATTTTAGTTGAAATCCGATGGCTCTGTGAGGCCTGCATAGGGAGCAATGACATTTCCTCTCTCAAGATCCATAAAGTTTCTAGCCTGGTAATACCAGACTCTGCTACTTCACTTTGCTTCGTAGACAGAGTCTGGAATGGCATAATAGAGAAGTGTTTTCTCTCTCGCTAGGGGGCGCTTGTCTGAAGTTTAAAATCATTGGTTACCCGTAAGCCAATCAGATACGTTTAGTTATCACGTATGTTATGCGCCTGTACAGCCGCATCGAAGCACAGAAATCATGCATCGAACTCAAATCTATGATCGAACTTCCACTGTAAACCTGTTGTAAACACGTGATGATGCGTTTATGAAACACTCTTCTTGTTCTGGCTTCAGTTTGAAAAAGAGTTGAATGTTCTCCATAACAGAGCGAATTGCATCCCGTGTCTCGTTTCCCATTTCCGCGGTCGTTTCGGTTTTCAATTTCTCTAACCTACAATGTAAAACTCGGCGCTTAGCATCTACGTCACGGCTCTCAGCCCGCCCGTTGATTGGCCCGGCTGTTTCCAGACCGGTGGCAAACAGAAAGCTCTGACGCTGTATCAGACTGAGTACAGACGCGAAATGAAATTGAGCGGAAGTAGGAAGTCTGACGTAGTCAGGCTGTAAAGTTTCTAAAAACATATTTAAATCAATTCATGTGAGTACAGTGGTTCAATATTAATATTATAAAGTGACAAGAATATTTTCGGAGCGCTTATTTAGTGATGGCCGATTTCAAAACACTGCTTCATGAAGCATCGGAGCATAATGAATCAGTGTGTCGAATCAGCTGTTCAGAGCGCCAAAGTCACGTGATTTCAGCAGTTTGGCGGTTTGACATGCGATCCGAATCATGATTCGACACATCCGAAGACACATCGACACATTCATAACGATTCGAAGCTTCCTGAAGCAGTGTTTTGAAATCGGCCATCACTAAATAAGTCGTTATTTTGTTTACCAAAAATATTCTCATCACTTTAAAATATTAATATTGAACCACTGTACTCACATGAACTGATTTAAATATGTTTTTAGTAACTTTATGGATCTTGAGAGAGGAAATGTCATTGCTGGCTATGCAGGCCTCATGGAGCCATTGGATTTCAACAAAAATATCTTAATTTGTGTTCTGAAGATGAACGAAGGTCTTACGGGTGTGGAACGGCATGAGGGTGAGTAATAAAATGACAAAATTTTCATTTTTGGGTGAACTAACCCTTTAAGACATATTACACACACACACACACACACACACACACACACACACACACACACACACACACACACACACATCATATATTATATATATATATGTGTGTGTGTGTGTGTGTGTGTATATATATAAATAGAGAGAGAGAGAGTTAGTCTATATCATTGATTGAAGTGCAATGTAACTTGATTACATAGTCATAATAATAGATTTATAATAATTATTATTGTATAATATAAATAATATTTTAAATTATATAAATATATATATTTATAAATGTTATTATTATGTAATCAAACATCTACTAAAATAAATCATATAATAATAATAATAATAATAATACTTTTGTTATTATTATTATTATAGACGTAATGGTTAACACTCTTTGTGATTTAATAAGTCATACATCAAATGTTTAAAATAAACGAGAGTAACGTTGCACACGAAACTAAAGATAATTAAAACAAATGTTACCAAGACATTACTAAAGCTCATGTAACGTTAGATTGTTAAAGCCACAGTAAATACATTTAAATGTGTTAAAATAAACAACAAATAAACATTAAAAAGGTACATCTCATGATTCTAGCTCTTCGTGTTAAGATATAAATATGATATGATTAAGGATAAAAATATAAAACTTATTTGATGAACAAGTAAACAGTTGAGCGTGATTTAAGGTTCTTATGACTTAGCCGGTCAGCTACAGCTAAACTAACCATTTAACCTTTTCTAAACCGGTACAAGTAATGGCAGACGCAGCCACCTTATAAAGAGACAGAAAACATGCTTTGAAATATAAATAAATGACAGCGTTTGAGAAATATAAACTCACATTTGACGCGCAAACATGCTGAAGTTTGTTTAAGTAGCGGGAAGTCGGAAGCAGTGCAGAATGTAAACACAGCGTGACAGAAGCACACAAAATAAAAGTCCTACTGCGTCTAACACACATCCACGAAGGCGAAAAATTTGGAAGCTCATTTCCGACACATAAAGAAAAAAATGTGACAAAAAGTAATAAGTATAAGTCTAAACTATGATATAATATGTGGAAATTAAGATATAAAAAGTCATTATGAAATGAAAATAGATGACTATTTAATCTTATAATTATGGCATAGTAGATATTATCTCATAATTTAGACTTTTAATAACAATGAATTTTGATCTCGTAATTATGATTTACGAACGCATAATTGTTTCCTTAAAGGGTTAGTTCACCCAAATATGAAAATTCCGTCATTAATTACTCACCCTCATGTCGTTCCACACCCGTAAGACCTTCTGAGTGAACACAAATTAAGATATTTTTGATTAAATCCGATGGCTCAGTGAGGCCTGCATAGAGAGCAATAACACTCTCTTTTTCAATGCCCAGAAAGCTACTAAAAACATTTTAAAACAGTTCATGTGACAATAGATGTTGAACCTTAATATAATAAAGTGACAAGAATATTTTTTTGTGCACCAAAAATAACAAAATAGCAACTTTATTCCACAATATCTAGTGAAGGGCTATTTAAAAACACTGCTTCATGAAGCTTCGAATCTTTACAAGTGGTTTAGTGGTTCATTTTGGGATTTTTTTTTTTTTTTGGGTGCACCAAAAATATTCTCGTCGCTTTATAATTTTTATATCGAACCACTGTACTCACATGAACTGATTTAAATGTTTTTAGTACATTAATGGATCTTGAGAGAGGAAACGTCATTGCTGGCTATGCAGGCCTCACTGAGCCTTCGTATTTCAACAGAAATATCTTAATTTGTGTTCCGAAGATGAACGAAGGTCTTACGGGTGTGGAATGACATGAGGGTGAGTAATAAATGACAGAATTTTTATTTTGGGGTGAACTAACCCTTTAAGTGGCAGACATGGGCTTCCATAAGTTTTGAAACAATTCTGATGTGAAAACTTTACTGCCCTCTACAGTTGAAATTTACAGCTGATTTGAATTTTATTAATGGAAGCTTTTTATATGACTTATTGCTGAATTGTCATCTCGTCCCGATCTCCTTGTTCTTAGAATGTTTATTCTGTAGTTGTAGACAGCCTATGTTATAGCTACTTCATGCACACCACATGATAAGAGGTGTCTTTAAAATAAATAATAAACAAATAAATTAAAAATGAGTCAGATCTCAGGAGGTTCCTGCATGTGCGCTGTTTTTATTAATTATTTCAAGGAATCAGAAACTTTTGGGGAAAATGTTATTGTCCTCCAAACAATCTCTCAGCATTCATCTCCAAAACAGATCTAAACAGCAGAAAATAGTGGAGAGCTTAATTCCCGTTTAACACCAATTCACAAAAAATCTAATTATTTTCTTCAGAGAGCTACAAATGAGCTCTAAGCAAAACAGAGTATTTATTCAGTAAAATCATACATATTTGTCACTGAACAAAGATTTTCAAAGTTGATTGGATAAGCAAATGAACAGATTATCATAAGGGCTCTTTTCCTTCTATCATATAATGTACATTTTCCGGTTCATCTTCATCCACCTTGGTCTTCCTCAACATCCCATAATATGCCCAATATTTTTTAAATGGAAACATTTTATCTGACTCCCTGAGACTTTTCCCAGGCATACTGATCATGACTGAAGAAAGAGACATTATTCACAAGTTGTTTCTCATAGCAACTTTGTAGAGTAACTTGAAACATCTGAGAGAGAATGAAATAAAAACGGTGATATATCCGAGTCTTCTTCTAAGTGTGTGACGGAAAGAGGCGGCCAGTGTGTGTGTGTGTGTGTGTGTGCTCAGTCAGGCATCAGATTGTTGGGTCTGTGATATTGAGCTGATGTTCAGTGCACAACTGGAGTCAGTACAGAAAGTGTTCCACACAGGAGACATGTGGATACTCTCTATTGCATAACAGGCAAGGTAAGCACTTTATCATTTCTTCATATTATTGTTCTGATATTTGTTTTTGTTTAAAACAACTTTTCAGCATTAAATGACAAAAATGAACATAAAATGTATCATTAATGTTAAAAATAGTCTACCATTGAACACATTTAACATTATTGCATGATGTATTTGTGGCTTTGATTTGTTTAAAATGTGTTTTGATGCATAAGCTCGGATTCATTATACTTGATTTATTATACATTATTACTTGTTTAGAAAGTAGTACCATGTTCAGCTGTGTTTGAACATAAAAAGTGTGTATTCAACCAACAAGTTAGGGACATTGCCCATTCTGTACATTTATGTTTTAGCCACTTGTGTTGGTCTTTGCATGCAATGCAAATGTAATGTAATGCAAGCAATAAATATGCACCAAGCATTTTTAAGATGCACAGAAGGTCTGAAAGATGTTTTGTTTGATTATTTTTTAAGGTCAGACATGAATGAAAGAATGGCCAAAGTGTGTTTTCTGTGGCTGTTGCTTTGGCTTCTTTTACCTGCGGCCAGATGCCATAACAGAAGACAGTCTGGAGAAACACTGAACAACCTCTCCACAAAACTGGACAAGGGTAAATGCATTAGTGTTGTCTTCAGCACAGCATTGACTGCGTTGACTTAGTCTTGCATGTACAAAAGTGAAAGTTAGATATCTTTACTATCTCAATTGTTTCTCCAAGACAGCAATGAGATTAAATGGAGACTGTTCTACTGTGTGGGTCCAGAAGTTCATTAACTTTTCACTCAAAATTGTTATGCAGATAATAGGCTTTAATTTGTAATAAGAATTTTTAGATTCAAGTAGAAAACAGGCCAAATAAAATCATTTTCACTAGTGGTCTCAGGACTTTGGACCCTATATATCACTCTAAAAAAGCCCAATGTATCATATTTGATTCACACATTTCTAAGTTCTCTAAATTATCTGCATGATCAAAAGTGCTGAAACACCTGTTGCTATGGAAGCCCGTTTCCGCCACAGTAAAGTAAAAAAATATGATTCTTTAAGTCATAATAATGAGACACTTTCTCGTAATAATGACTTAGTTTCTCATAATAATGAGAAACTTTCTCATAATAATGAGAAACTTTCTCATAATAATGAGAAACTTTCTCGTAATAATGAAAAACTTTCTCATAATAATGATAAACTTTCTCAAAATAATGACTTAGTTTCTCATAATAATGATAAACTTTCTCATAATAATGACTTAGTTTCTCATAATAATGATAAACTTTCTCATAATAATGACTTCGTTTCTCATAATAATGAGAAACCACTACGCATGCGCAGAGCAGCGGAGCGTGGCACGCTAGCGACATCTGCTGGTCAAAGTCAGAGCCATAGAGAGAGATGGCTCTGGCTCTGGCCAAAGTCTCGTAAATGCGAGAACAGCAAACATGGCACGTTATGCAAAACAGTTGTTTTCGTTAAAGTAATCTACAAAGTGCAGTCTATCTAAAGTATCATTAAATAACATCAGTTATTATAAATTATCAACATCTTCAATAGTTTTCCATGCGCACGAGAAGGTGGAACGCAAAGTGGTTTCAGTGGTAACGGTGGAAACTGCTGCATGAACGCGAAGGCTTTCAAAACTGTCAGATTAACGAAGGAATATGCATATATTCGTTAAGTTTAAGTGCAACTTCTTCATAAAATGTGTGGGTTTATGTGTTAGCTTTAACTATGGCGGCATTATAATGCCAATCGGTCTTTGTCAGGTGACGTCACACTCGTGAAAACCGAAGTGCATTATGGGTGTCGCCGCCATTTCTGAGGTATCCAAACAATCTCTGTATCAGTGCAGAGTTGTTTCTTCCTTGGCTACTTTTCATTGTAAAAATGGCACACTTTTGTTGTGTGAAAAGCTGCAATAATTTGTCCCACGATAGAAAATGTCAAAAACTTTACTACGAGATTAGATTTAGTCGGTTTCCTACTTGAAAAAAGGCTGTACGGAGAGTATGTAGAGGCAATAACAGAGGCGCCGGATCGCATGGGTTGCCGCGGTGAGACATCACTTTCGTCAAGATATCTCCATTCATGTATGTTTGCTTTCTACATTTCACAAAGGTAAGTTAGAGGTTTCTGTTTTCTAAAGTAGAAAACGTTATAGCAACGCATTGTTTTGGATTGTATGTGCTATGAAACAAGTCAATTTAAACTGAATCCCTTTACTTGAATATGTCTACATTTTTTACTTAATTTTGCTACAGCATTTTCATACTTAAGGTACGACATTTTTGCTCTGTATCCATATACTGATTCTTATTTTCTGACTACTTTTTACAGCTGTGGTCTGTGGACCTTTTCATTTCATTGCAGATCAGCCTGCTTAAAGATTATGGAGACTGACCCCAACTGGACACCATCCCTCCCTACATTAAGGCCACATCAGCATTAAACACAGGCTGTGTCTCAATCAGCTCCCTAGTTCATTAGTTAGGGCACTGATCAGGACGGTCTCAGTCACAAAATTTGTATACACAATATACTGATTCAAGAGCTCAGAGCTGATTGAGATGCACACACAGACGTAAGGAAAAACAATCCAGTCAGCTACTTGGGTAAAGTTGGTTTTATATTTGCACATTCAGACTTCTGATAAATTGAGACTTTCCAATAAATATGCAATAAATTAATGTTTGCGAATTTTAAGCAGCGACATGATATTGACAACCAACGATTGTCAACTTATAACATTTTTCACAGTCGATCAAAATAGGCAAGTATTGTTTAATGACATATTTACTTGTGAATGTCCACTGAATGTCCAGTTTAGTGTGATTAACAAGGCTATTGAATACGGATGTGCGAATATAAAACCAACTTTACCCAAGTCAGTCAGCTAACACTATGGTCCATCAGGCTGGAGAGAGTGATCATCTTCACACTGAGAAGATGCAGGAGGCTGGAGGAGATGGTGATCTGCATGTGCAGAAGTAAACCGACTTGATATGTACAGGATGTCTGATGTTTGTTTTGGAGATGATGATGTTAATGTACTATACGGGTCTGCCAAACCTGGGAACCTTTATGGCGTTATTACAATTTTTTTTTTTTTTTTGTGCCTCTGCGCATGTTTGAATCTTTTGTAGAATTGTAGTGTAAAAATGTGCTGATGCTTTATCCAGTCTTGCATGAACAATAAAGCATGTATAATAAAATTTTTCAGGGTGATTTGTAGATTTATGTTATATGCACTTATAGTATTAATAGGATAATTAATAATATACACAATCTGTAAATCAGATATTTAACTTGCATGACATATCTTTGTTTTTATTATTATTAAGGCTTTTGGACAAAAAAAAAGACTCATAATGTCATTGACCCAGACAACACAGAGGTAGATGGAGGACAGTAATTTACAAATTATTTTGGCTCTAAAAGGTATACTATATCAGAATGTACTATAATAAAATACACTATTAAATTCTACATACATCTCTGATGATGCCTTGTTTATTGGAACAATGTTTATAGTGTTATACATTGGTTTATGTACTTAATGCAATAAAGAAAAAAAAATGCATGAAAAAAAGGGTAGTATTAGTTCAAAATTCTTCCTGATAACACTAAACCATCCTTAATCATGCACTTGTTATATACGGTAGTTAACACGAAATCATCATCATTATCGTTACTATACTGTGTTATCGCAGTCCTTCCTTCAGAACATAAATAAATCCTGCACCCATTAGTGAAATATCTGTGAGCTTCGAGGGATTTATAGTTTTTAAATTGTTCACTATGCGTTTATGCCATAAACAAGACAGTTAACAATATTTAAGTATGATGATTTAAGTAGCAATGCGGGGTCAGTAGCACTCCAACTTACTGCAGTCAGTTCGTACTGATCTATGTTATGAATGGATGGAAATTTCTCCAAATAACGGTCCCTGGCATCTTTGGTGAGTTTATCGCGATATGAAATTTTAACTTTGTTCTTGTGCTTTTTCATATTTGCGAGTTATTTGCTTGTTATCTCAACTCGTGTAATCTCTTTCATTCTCACAGTCAGCAGGGATACCACAAATATGGCGCCGCGGTGACGTCACACACAACAAAATCACGTGTCTGACAAAGACCGATAATGACCGAGCGCACAACTGATGCTTGCGCGCGCAGTAAATCACTTCCGCGAGAGGATAACAGATCTACACGCGAAAATGAGCTCGCGGGCTCCCGTTTCCTCGCGTGTAGATCTGTTATCCTCTCGCGCTGGAAAGCTTTTCTAATATAAACCGGCTCCTAAAGCACTTGGCCAGCCATAAACCTTCATTCCAGTCATAAACATCTTCATTTTGTATTGCATTATAAGTTTTGCCCCCACAATAAGAACTACAGAGCGTTGAAATATCATCTTAAGACATATTATATGCATTTTATTACTTTGATAAATACATTTTATTAGTCTGTTGTACTATTATAAATCTCACTGATTTACATTACAAGCTGTCAAATTACATATTACTGTTTGGCCATTTAAATATCAGCATTTCTGTATCTTGGAGTTCTTTTAAGCCTGCGTGTTCAAAATGTGATTCAAACTAGTTACAAGTGTCAGCTATTAAATGACAGCTGTTATCTTTGCAGCACAAATACTCAAAAAAAAAAAAAAAAAAAAAAAAAACCATATGCATTGAACATTTGTCTAAAAATGTACTATGGATATATACTAAATATACTATGGAAGATTGTTTCTGCCAAGGAATAAAACAATTTAAAAGGTAATTGCGACTTTTTATCTCTCAATTCTGACTTTATAACTCGCAATTGCGAGAAAAAAAGTTAGAAATGTGATATAAAAAGTCACATACCTTTTTTTATTCAGTAGCGGAAACAAGCGTTCACAATAAACTGTTCCATAAAAAATATATATATTTCTGGCTATTATTTCTAACACTCTAAAAATGCTGGGTTAAAAACAACCCAAGTTGGGTTGAAAATGGACAAACCCAGCAATTGGGTTGTTTTAACCCAGTGGTTGGGTTAAATGTTTGCCCAACGTGCTGGGTAGTTTTATTTAACTCAACTGTTTCATAAAAAATACTGTATTGCTTACTTAAAATGAACCCAAAATATGCTGGAAATTAACATTTATTAATATGTTTAATGAGCATTTATTAATAAGATAATGAATAATAAACAATAAACATTTAATAATTGCTTATTAATAAATGTTCACCTTTTGATTATTATTGTTGCCTCTAGTAATTATGTGTCTGATTTTTAATTTCTCACCTATTTTGGGTTCATTTTAAGCCAGCCATATAGTCATTTTTAATCAGTAGTTGGGTTAAATAAAACTACCCAGCACGTTGGGCAAACATTTAACCCAACCACTGGGTTAAAACAACCCAGTTTTGTCCATTTTCAACCCAACTTGGGTTGTTTTTAACCAAACATTTTTTAGAGTGTATGTTAGGCTATAATGGGTTAAAAATAAAGGTTCCACAAGGCGGTTTTCCCAGTGATGCCACTGAACAACCATTTTCTAATGCACACAGTTTTTAAATAACTTTTTTTGTCAGTATGAACTACATTTTAATAATCTAAAGATCATTTTCCACTACAAAGAAACTTTTTTGTAACTGAAAGGCTCCAAAGGATCCATCGATGCCATTAAAGGGATATTTCACTGAAAAATGATCATCATTTACTCACCCTCAAATTGTTCCAAACCTGTATAAATGTTTGTTTAGCTCTACACACAAGATATTTGGAAGAATGTTTGTAACAAAGCAGATCTTACCCCCCATTGACTACCCATTGAGTATTTTTTTCCCCTACTATAATAATCAATGGGAGACGAGATCTGCTTGGTTACAAACATTCTTCCAAATATCTTCCTTAGTGTACAGCTGAACAAAGCAATGTATACAGGAAACAACTTGAGGGTGAGCAAATGATGAGAGAATTTTCATTTTTCGGTGAACTATCCCTTTAAGAACCTTTATTTTTGTATATAGCCTAATATGGTATGTGTAAAGAGTTTATGGCTTCTTTCATTTCAGAGTTAAGATGTCCACTAGAGATCGCATTCATCCTGGACAGCTCAGAGAGTGCAAATGGCTTTCGGTTTAAGGAAGAGAAAGCATTCGTGCGCTCCTTCAGCATGCAGGTGATGGAGGTGTCTGACTGGCATTTGAAGACTCGTTTGGCGCTCATCTCCTACAGCAGCTCAGTGCATATTGACCATCGCTTCAGGGACTGGCAGAAACTTGACTTGTTCCTGAGCAGATTGACAGATGCCACCTACATCGGTCATGGAACATATACGACATATGCCATATCCAACGCCACTCAGCTCTTCACCAGCGAGACCAAGGAGCAGAGTGTTCGGGTGGCTCTCCTCATGACCGACGGCAGCGATCATCCGCGGAATCCTGACATCACGAGGGCGGTCACAGAAGCCAAAGACCACAAAATTAAGATCTTCACAATAAGCTTATCAAAGAACAACGTGAACAGTGCCAAACTGCGGGACATAGCGAGCAGCCCAGCCCAGCAGTACTCCCACAGCCTCACTGACCCCAAACTGAAAGAACGGCTCCTGCAGCAGCTCGTGAGGCATTCAGTTCATCTCTCAGGCTTGTTAGGTTTAGCAAGATCAGACATCATAATTATTCATACTAATCATCATATTATAAGAAAAATAGTAACACTTTACACAGTTAACTACATTAGTTAACATGAACTACTAATAATGAACTGCACTTATACATCATTTATTAATCTTTAATGTTAATTTCAACATTTACTAATACATTCTTAAAATCTTGTTTACATTAGTTAATGCACTGTGAACTAACATGAACAAACAACTGTACAACTCATTTTCATTAACTAAAGTTAACGAAGATTGGTAAATACAGTAACAAATGTATTGCTCATGGTTAGTTCATGTTAGTTAATACATTACTGTTTAACTAATGAACCTTATTGTAAAGTGTTACAAAAAAATGATAGATTAAAAATTGGAAGTGAAAGATGCATACAAATAGCACAATTAAAGGGATAGTTCACCCAAAAATGAAAATTTGATGTTTATCTGCTTACCCCCAGGGCAGTAGAACACAAATGATGATTTTTAACTCCAACCATTGCCGTCTGTCAGTCGTATAATGCATGGCAATGGAAACTTCGTCTAAAAGAGTAAAAAAACTTGGCACAGACAAATCCAAATTAAACCCTGCGGCTCGTGACGACACATTGATGTCCTAAGACACGAAATGATCGGTTTGTGCGAGAAACTGAACTGTATTTATATCATTTTTTACCTCTAAAACACCACTATGTCCAACTGCCCTCTACATCCGGTGTGTGAGGTCTAACAACAGAAGTGATCTCTAGCACTCATTGAAGCTAAGCACGAGACATCACTTCCGTCATCAGAACGTGTTTTCTGACCTCACCAACCGGATGTAGAGGGCAGTTGGACATAGTGGTGTTTTAGAGGTAAAAAATGATATAAATACTGTTCAGTTTCTCACACAAACCAATCATTTCGTGTCTTAGGACGTCAATGTGTCGTCACGAGCCGCAGGGTTCAGTTACTATTAAGATACATCAGCATTTTGCATTTTGAATCAAATTAAATCATGATTCCATGGGCTTCAGTGCAAACACACAAAATCACCTTGTGCAACAGAACAAAGTATGAAAATATGATTATAATTTATTATTATTATGTATTTATTTTTTTACATTTATATATATCGTGCCTAATAACACAATTTAGCTTTTCAAAATTTAATGCAAACCACTTCTTGGGGCTTATCACTTTTATAAAACGGTTGGTCCATAAAAGTATTTATTTTAATTAGGTCACAGGTGTTAGTTTGTAGAGTAATTTACAACAGCTTCGAACGCGGCTCAGCCAATCAGAATCAGGTACCGGAACTATATTTTACCGTATATTACTTACAATTAGTAATATATTTTTTATTTCAATTTTATTTTGATACAACACATTAAAAATAAAAATGCATTTGGGAAAATAGTTTTTCAATGATTTTGCTAATTAGCATACTACCAGGTAATGCTAATTAGTATGTGATCTTTGCTGATGGTCACACTTAGTTCTGGTTTCAATGCACTGCATGGTTCACTGTACATTTAAAACCATGTACATTAAATAGATTTTTAGATCATTCTAATTCCATGTTTCAAGCTGATGTAAAATGCTGATAAACACACACCTGTGACTTGGGTCAATAAGAAATCACCTAGCAACTACCCAGAATATTTTAGCAACCAATATTCTAATTAGTGCTGTCAAATCGATTTTGTCACAGAGACGAACTCTGTGATTCCCTCCTCTGGCCATCAGAGGGCTCCCTCACCTGAATACTGACCCTTAGACATACACACTACATTTCCCATCAGCCCCATATCTGGCATTACATTGCTCAGCTGCAGCTCATTCACTGGCCTATATAAACTGATTTTTCACCATTCCTCTTTGCGAGGTCTTGTATTACAACGGTTTGCATTTCTGAGCATTTATTCCTGTATTTCCTGGCTGTTTATGATTCTCTGCTGCCTGCCTTTTGGACTATTTGCTTTGTTTCTGATCTGTGATTGTTCTCCGCCTGCCCTGATCTACTGCCTGTTTATTGACCACGACTGTGTCTGCTCTCTGTTACTGTGTTTGCTGGTGTCTGACCATTGCCTGTTTGACCACGATTCTAATAAAAGCCTGTTTATGGATCCCACTTCGAGTGACGCCTCGTTACAGATTTATTGCAATTAATCGCATTAACATAAAAGTTTGTGTTTACATAATATGTGTGTGTATCATAATATTATATGTGATTATATACACATATATAAATATAGTAATACACACACACATATATTATGTAAAAAAGTTTATGTTAGATGCGATTAATCGCAATAACTTGATTTGACTCTAATGCACGTGGGCTGCAACATGCTAATAATTGCTCAAAACATCTTGGCAAATGCAAAGAAACATGCCACTTACAATTTTCTGTTTCTGCATGACAAAATTTATTTTCTTTTTTACAGCCTAGCTGTTATTTTGGGTCTGAAAATGGATGCTCTAAAAGTTTATATTTGTGAGGGTTTGAGATCCAAATAGCGTATGGTCTGCTATCCTGAAGCGTGGTCCACACATCAGTGGGTGAATCAAATCTGTGTGTGAGGGATTTTCCATATGAACACAGAAGAAAGGGTCTGCCGCTCACAAAATGTCAAGCACTGTCTGTGATCACACAATACGGGTCTCTCAGAAATGCATTATAAAGCTTTCCACATATCATGCAGTTTGGCAGTAAATTGGACTTGTTTTGTACTGATACTGTCATAGATTTGTGTCCTAATTCTTATTTCTCTTTTCATTACTTCCCCCTAGAAAATAATCGCAGAGAATGAAGTAAGTACTGAACCATCAAAAAGAGTGGCCCTCAAAGTATTCAGACATTTTAGTCTGCAACCATCTCCGAATGTCATTGCATTACAGCAAAACTACTATAAGTATATCCAACTTTACCCAGATACAGTACACTTATGTAAACAACAAATACTATATAGCACATCTCAGCTGCATGATCGTTTATATTGGCACAAAAATGTAAATAATATTGTAATTGTAATTGTACAGATCCACATAAAGATGGATATATATTGTATCCAACTTTATCCGCATACATGCAGTAAACTCAAAGCACTTACTCAAAGCCATATATACAATATAGCAAATCTCAACCGCCTGATTTTTTTTGTCTCAAAATGTAAATATATTATTGCCCAGCTCTTTATATAAAGTTATATACACACAGGTTGGACAATGAAACTAAAACACCTGGGTTTAGACCACAATAATTGATTAGTATGGTGTAGAGCCTCCTTTTGTGGCCAATACAGCATCAATTCATCTTGGGAATGACAGATACTGTACAAATCCTTCAGTGGCCAGAGGGATTTTTGAGCTATTCCTCTTCCAGAACAGAGTCTAGGTCACTGTGTGATGCTGGTGGAGGAAAATGTTTTCTGACATGCTTTTCCAATATACTCTGAAGTGGCTTAAGGCAGGAACACACCAAGCCGACGGTCGGCCGTCGGGCAGTTTTTCTTCGTCGGCCGACTAAGTTTTCTCAGTGTGTTCCGCACCGTCGGCTGAAGTTGGTCCTCGTCGGCCTTTTTTCGGCCGATTCGAAATGTTGAATCGGCGTTGGCGCTCGTCGGTCCGTCGGGCCATTTGATCATTCTGATTGGCTGTTCAGCTACTGCCGCCTCCTGTTTCAGAAAGGCATTTCATCTCACGCAGGCGCAGAACTGACGTGCTGCTTGGCCGTCGGCTGTTTAGCGTCGGTTTGGTGTGAGAGGGCAACTTTGGACACAGACGCTGCCGACGTGAGCAAACCCCGCAGTCTGCTTTCGTCGACACTAGTTCGTCGGCGTCGGCTTGGTGTGTTCTGGCCTTTAGAAATATTTAGATCTGGTGACTGTGCAGGCCATGGGAGATGTTCAATTTCACATTCATGTTCATCAAAGCATTCTATCTTGCTGTGTGTATTGGTGTATTATCAGGCTGATACACGGCACTCCCTTCAGGGTACAATGTTTGAAACATTATGTGCACATGGTCACCCAGAATGGTTCGGTAGTCCTTGGCAGTGACGCTTATCAAGCACAATAGGGAATGCCATGATATTGCAGACCAAACCATCACTGATCCACCGCCGTGCTTCACTCTGGGCAGCAACAGTTGGGTGTTCAGCCTCTTTGGGGTTTCTCCACACCGTAACTCCCATGGATGTAGGAAAGACAGTGAAGGTGGACTCATCAGAGAACAATACGTTTCACATTGTTCACAGCCCAAGATTTGCACTGTTTCCACCAATGAAACCAACATTTGGCATTGGCACAAGTGACCAAAGATTTGGCTATAGCAGCCCGGCCATGAATATTGACTCTGTGGAGCTCCAGATGAACAGTTTTGGTGGAAACAGGAGGTGCGCATTTAATTCTGCAGCTGTGGTTTTATGTTTTTTGGATACAATCCGGGTTAGTACCTGGACATCCCTTTCAGACAGCTTCCTCTTGCATCGACACTTACTCCTGTTGAATGTTTTTCATCCGACAGTACATGGTGGTATTCTGACATTACCCTGGATACCATAGCTCTCGATACACCAAAATGACTTGCTGTCCTGTTCACAGATGAGCCATGAGATCTCTTTTGATCTCTGATATGACTCCAATTATGTTGTGTGAATTGCAATATTTTATGTACAGCTGTGCTATTTCTCTGATAATTCAACCTTCACACCCTGCTCTTACTGATGGAACGTAAAATCAATGAAGATTGGCCATGAGGCTGCGCATATATATAGGTGTGAAACCTCCAACACTATAATGGCCAGTGTTTTAGTTTCATTGTCCACCCCTGTATAAATGTGCCCAACTTTATTCAAAGCATATCCACTCTCAAAGCATTTCACACCAAAAATGATTACTCAACTTGAACAATGCTGATTGCAAACTACCTGTTGGTTGTATTTCTCTTGTCAGTGCCCACGACCACCGTTTTGTTTGTGTGAGAAAGGTGAACAGGGTCCTCCAGGACCTCCTGTGAGTATCACTCGCATGGAATTGAGGCCATTTTCCCTCACTGGTGTCATTTATGAGGAAAACTCTATTTTGTTTAGGGTAAAAAAGGAGATCAAGGTTATGGAGGATCACCTGGTCAAAAAGGCTCAAAGGTGAGAGTGAAAAAAATACTATATTTGTTTAAAGGAATTATGATGATTAGATCTGTAGTTTATTGTTGTTGACTCATTGGTACAGGGGGAAACAGGAATCAACTGTCCAGAGGTACATCACATCTTCATATGGTCAATTTATACATTTTGTCTTACTACTTATTCTCTGACTAACACTGTTCCTGGTTCCTCATCCACAGAGAACACCTGGGATCAAAGGTGATAAGGTGAAACATCATAGTTTTATCATCTGCATATGCATTTGGGTTATTGCAATTAATTGGTTAATATTTCCATGTATTGTCCTAAGTATATATAATATTGAGTCATGTTTTAGGGGGATCAAGGTAATTGTGGACCACCAGGGCAAAAAGGACATACGGTAAGTCTTCTCAACTGTTGTACACCCTACTGAAAAAAAAAAAAAAAAAAGCATTTATTTTATGCTAAGTTTACTACAATTGCATTTACATTTGCATACTTAATGTAAATAACCTGCAATTGTACTTTTAGTATACTAAATTGGTATACTTAAAGTCTGCTAAACTGGAAGTATTTTTGTGTTGAGGTCCAACTAAAGATATACTTAAATATATTTGATTGTGCTAAAGTGGAACTATTACAAGTATACTTTCGTACAAGTATATATGTCGTCATATATAAAAGACTTCCATATAATTTGTTTTGTCATTAATAATGTCTGTGCGCTTATAGCTGTACTTGATACAGTATAGAGAGAACACAAAGTTACACCAGTTTAGCGTAGTCTATAAATGTGTGGTGGCGCAACAGGTAAGCCGAGTGCTCTTGTGCGACCCGGGTTCGATTCCAGCCCATCTGTTCCCGTTGTCTCACTGATGTTCACTGGATAAGTAAGTTACTGGTATGCTCAGGCTGTCTGTAAAAGGCATATTCTAAAGCTGTAACTTGATTTATAAAGATTACTTTATTGTAGTCTATTTGAAGCACACTATAATGCCATTAGCACACTATAAGTTCACTATGCCATTGCAATGTGTTTTATCAGTATAATGTAAATGTATGTCCAGCTCTCTTACAATGTAATTGAATTGCAATTCTAATGTCACCAAAATACATTTCAAAAGTTTATGCTGAGTGAGTTCTGCATTTCAAAACTTAAATACAAGAGTATATTTAAAGTGTACTTGCGTTTACTTGGAATAGTTCCACTTTAGCACAAACAAGTATATTTAATACAACTTTAGTTGAACTTCAGCACTGCTTTTGGACAACTAAAATGCATTTAGTACAAAATTAGTTGTTCCAATTTAGCAGACTTTAAGTGTACCAATTTATAGCATGCCACAAGTACATTTAGTAATACTAAAGTACATACAAATAAATTGTGCTTAAGTATATTATTTTTTTCCCCTAGGGCAGTTTACTATTGTTCTGAAATATGTCACATATGATTAATTCAATTTTATGTTTCATTTCACAGGGCGCTGAAGGGCCTCCAGGGCTGAGGGGCCCCAGAGGAGAGCAGGCACTGTATAAATATTTACCTCTTTACATGACATATTATATGCCACATTTCAGGTTTCAGCTGAATTTATGATGCATAACAGTAACTGTATTTCTTTATCACTTGATGATTATTATTTAATAACTGATTATTTCATTTGATTCTGTGAAAAATCTGTGTAAGACTCTTAAGTAGGCCTAAAGATTGTGTATATTCCCTTATGTATGGTTGCCGAGAGAGCTCAACGTGCTGCAACTGAAGAAAACACATGCAAATAGAAAAAACACCAGCAAATTAAGAAAAGTTTGACAACACATGTGCTGCAAATACTCACAACAAAACCACATACAGAAAAGCACTGCAAATGCTCGCAACGCAACCAAATACAGAAACTGCTGAAAATACTCACAACAACCAAATAGAGAAACATGTTGCAAATACTCCAAATACATACCGACCACAATGGAAATGTTTCAAGGGGACTCCAACAAGTGAAGAACCTGCCTGGGACATGCTTATTGTTCAATGTCTACCCTTACAGTGGTGTTGTTGATGACCTGAAAGATGAGTTTTTTGTTTATTTTAACATCCTGATTGTATGATTCCTTGGCCTTTTGGATATTATTAGCCTAAATAATCTGAGGAAATACACAATTAGTTGTGAAATGTTATGTAAGCTGGCTAACATACTTTCACAACTGTGATGTTTAAGGTTCATGGAAATAAGTTCCATAATGCTTAATTAATGGTTAAAACCAGGTCAAAATAAATGTGAGTATTTGCAGCACATGTGTTGTCAAACTGATGAAGATGTTTTGTTAATTTGCTGGTGTTTTTTCTATTTGGTGTTTTCTTCAGTTGGAGCGCATTAATCTCTCTGGCAGCATGTTGAGTTCTCTCGACCACCATAGGCATAATTTTTAAAAAAGTCGAATTTTTTTTCTAATTAGATTTTCTCTCACAAAAATGTTTGGAAAAAATTAATTCTTACAAATTCCTCCAATTAATTATTTTATGAATTAATAAAATGATACATTGAACTCATACAGACTTAAATTTTATTAATACTTTTTCATTAATTTATGTATTTATGAATACACATCATGAATAGTTGTGTGATCTTATTAATCTTAGACAGTACAATATGTGTTAATTTCTCTGAAAATATGAAACAAATGATAATTGTATATTTTCTCCATACATACAATTATATTACTATAAACACAATTAAATAAATAACATTTATATAGCAGTACTATAATGTTATTTTTGCTGCCACTATTTTTTTTTTACTTTAACTTATAAAATGTAACTTTTCAAAGATGCAGAAAAAATACAAATATATATATAAAAAGGTGTGTATAATATCACAATTTAAGAAGTGAAAAAATAATTTGGTGAGAATAACAAATGTCATGTGACTAAAGAAACCGGTAGTACAATATGCAGTTTTAAAAAGGCTGATCTTGTCATTTGAATACTGTGATTTGTTTCTCACTAAAAGTGAGAAAGTGATATAGATAAGATAGACAGACAGATAAATAGATTTAAAAAACTTAATGCATTAGTCTTATTATATGTTGGGCCCTATTTTAATGATCTAAGCACGTGGTCTGAAGTACATGTCACAGGTGCACTTAGGACGAGTCCGAATCCACTTTTGCCAATTTAAAATTATTTAAAAAACGGAAAAAAAATGGTCGGCACGCAAGGTGCATGATCCAAAAGGGTTGTACCTAGTCTCTTAATGAGTCATGGGTGTGTTTTGGGCGTAATGTCCAATAAACCAATCAGAGTGTCATCTCCCATTCCCTTTAAAAGACAGGTGTGCCTGCACCATGCCGGATTGCTATTTATATGGCAGAATATAGCTACCCTCAACCTGACGAGTCAGTTTAAAAACATGTGTATTGCCACGATTGGTCAAATAATCAGCAAATTGTATTCGTCATTACTGCAAATAGGTCATTCTGATACATGCAATGACTATCCATTATGACATGTAGGTATTTTTATCTTTATGTACACAATAATAATCTTTTACACTGTAATCCTTTTATTTGCTGCTGTGTGTGTAACAAGTAGAGTGAACGCGTGTTGTGCACCTGCGTATAGGCGCATATTACTAACACGCCCTTTAAATAACAAAAACAAAATACTGCGGCATTGACTTTAGAGCAGGTTTTTGTTGGTCAGTGGCGCAGTCGTTTTCAGTTGCTTCAAAATAGCAAAACGGCAACAATGCACCTGAACACACCTCGTTTTCAGACCAGCACACCCATGGGCGAACAGATGGGCACGAGTGCATTTGCCGTTTAAACAACGTTGTCTCATCACATAAATGTGGTGATCATGGCAGGCCATGGCTGTTTCCCTGCTTTGCACTTATGGAATGTGATCGGCAGATCGCTCGTAATCCTAAACTAATGTAAACATGTAAAGCAGTGAATCCAAGCTGGCAGGATAGTTTTCTTTTTCCGAGGGTGATTTTGTACAGTGGGATTAGTGAAGAGACTGAATAGCTCAGATTGACTGGGTAAGGTCCTTCAGAACCCACATTAGCACAGTTTAACAGGCATCTACATCTGCCTAAAAGTGCCATATCAACCTATGGTTTATAATAGGCATATGGCTGATTAATTTAAAAAAAAAAAATAAAAATAAAAATTAATGATTAAAAAAAAATGCATGAAAGTGCAAGACCAATCTTAACATGTTTCTTCTTTATTTTACCAGGGTTTGAAAGGGCCTCCAGGAGTCCAGGGGCATGAGGGTCGAGCAGGACCCAAAGTATGATCATATCATCCATTTCTTTGCCAGTGAAATGTCTGTAACTGATATTTTTGATATTTTAAATAGAGACAGATGTCTGGATGGTAAAGAACTGATATTTTAGGGATGTTTCCATGTCAGTTTAAACACAGATTTTGACAAAATCTGACAAATATATAATAGCACATTCAAATGCAAAAACCCCTAAACTGCCAGACACAAGGGGTGCCTTTATGCTCTGTAAATGTCATTTGGAACATACATGAGAGAATGCGTTGGGTGATCAAAATGTGTACTGAACCATTTCACCATACAGTACCTCACGCTAATAGTAGGATGTTAATACTAAAAGTTGTATTGCGACATGCATCCAAGATTAATGAGGTTTATAGTATTGAACAGCAAATATATCATCTTTAAATTTATGTGAATTTTAAATTTATGTGGAGATGATGTCCAAATGAATCACTGACCTACATTTTACTCCTAGGGTGATCCAGGGCCGGTTGGTGCATCTGGTCCACCAGGACATAATGGAATTGGATTCCCTGGTCCAAAGGTAAACTTTTCAGCTGGTTTTTATATTTCAAAGTACTTTATTTTTTATCAAATAAATGCAGCCCTGGTGTAAGCATAAGACACTTTTCAAAAACATTAAAAAATCTTTTGAACGGTAGTGTAAACATTACAGGCATTACTGTTGTTTCTGTACAATCCCTGAGGAACATTTATCATTCAGATGTTGCTCTTTTTTTTTAAGTCTCAGATTTTAGACTAAGTTTTGGATGTTTCTTCTAAAATTAGAGGAGAAAGAAAAATGGAAACAAATACGACAGTTATTGAAATGCAGTAAGATTTAGACTTTAATGAGAAATGTTTGAGTTTAATTGAAGATCTCTTACATTTTAACTAAAGACTTCAGTGTCTTGGCACAGATTTGAGGAGACGTGTGAAATTACTGGTGACAGTGTCTCTACACTCCAAAAAATGCTGGGTTAAAAACAACCCAAGTTGGGTTGAAAATGGACAAACCCAGCGATTGGGTTGTTTTAACCCTGCGGTATGGTTAAATGTTTGCCCAACCTGCTGGGTAGTTTTATTTAAACCAACTATTGTTAAAAAATGACTGTATTGCTTAATTAAAATCAACCCAAAGTATGTTGGAAACGAACATTTATTAATGTTCAATGAATAATTATTAAACAATAAACATTTATTAAATTGCTTATTAATACACTTATATTAATAAACTATTAAACTATTAAATTTATATTAATAAAATATTACACTCTAAAAAAATGCTGGGTTGTTTTAACCCAAATTTGGGTCAAATATGGACAAACCCAACCGTTGGGTTAAAAAATGCATTAAAAAATGTAACCCAATGGTTGGGTTTGTCCATTTTTGACCCAAACTTGGGTTGAAACAACCCAGCATTTTTTAGAGTGTAAAGCTTAATAAACATTCACCTTTTGTCTATTATTGTTGCCTCTAATTGCATCTGGTTTTTAATTTCCCAACTATTTTGGGTTCATTTTAAGCTAGCCATATAGGAATTTTTAAATAATAGTTGGTTTAAATAAAACTACCCAGCAGGTTGGGCAAACATTTAGCCCAACCGCTGGGTTAAAACAACCCAATCACTGGGTTTGTCCATTTTCAACCCAAATTGGGTTGTTTTTAACCCAGCATTTTTTTAGCATGTAGAGGAAAATTAATGTATTAATTTGCTTTCGATTTAATCTCATTGCTGCCAAAAGAGAAATGATTGAGATATATAAAAGAGATCTCAATATATAAAAGAGATCTCAATTGTGGTTTTTCTTTTCTATTTCTATTGGATGCTGTGATTTGGAGGCTTTAAATATATGTTACAATGAGGTACTTTCCTGTTCCAGAGGTTTTAATATGTTGATGTTCTTGTTCATCACAATGTAAGCATGTGGTGTATTTTATTCAATCTTATAGTTATTTGAGGTGTGATTGTTTTAGGGTGACAAAGGAAACCCAGGAAGACCAGGTCCTCCAGGTCAGGTTGGCATAGGTCAGCCAGGTCTACCTGTAAGTATAAACAGCCTCTTGTATGACTTTAAATCATGCATCTACTGTATAGATTATAATGAGATAATGATACATGCATCAATGAAGGGTCCTCCAGGTTTACCAGGATCACAGGGGAAACCAGGAGCTCCAGGTGAAGGACTTCCTGGTCCAAAGGTGAGCAGATACACTTGTGGTTCCTGCTTCTGTTTTAGGTCATTCCCTTTTCAATGGGCTCTCTGACCTTTTCTGAAAGAAAACTCACCCTTGCATTGTTCCAAACCCGTAAGTCGTTCTTTCTTCTGTGAAAAACAAATGGAGATGTTTAGCAGGATGTCCTGTTGCTTTTCGATACAGTAAATGTGAATGAATTTAGTTATGTCAGTAACATACACTCTTGAAAATAACAGTTCCAAAATGGGGTTTTCACAGTGATGCCATAGAAGAACCATTTTGGGTTCCTCAAAGAACCTTCAGAGAAAAGTTCTTAAAAGAACCATTTTTTTTTAGCCTGAAGAACAATAATAATCTAAAAACTTTTTTTCACTATAAAGAACCTTTGGTTAAAAGGAAAGATTCCATTGATTTTAAAGGTTCTTCATAGAACCTTACCCTAGTGAAAAAAAATAGTATATTTAAGCACAATTTATTTGTATGTACTTTAGTATAACTAAATGTACTTGTGGCACGCTATAAATTGGTACACTTAAAGTCTGCTAAATTGGAGTTCAACTAAAGTTGTATTAAATATACTTGTTTGTGCTAAAGTGGAACTATTCCAAGTAAACGCAAGTACACTTTAAATATACTCTTGTATTTAAGTTTTGAAATGCAGAACTCCCTCAGCATAAACTTTTGAAATGTATTTTGGTGACAAAATTGCAATTCAATTACATTGTAAGAGAGCTGAATAACATTTATATTATACTGATAACAAACTTTTAGTGATTTTAGTGTGCTAATGGCATCATTATAGTGTTCTTCAAATAGGCTACAATAAAGTAATCTAAATCAAGTTACAGCTTTAGAATATGCCTAGGCAGCCCTAGTATACCAGTAACTTACTTATCCAGTGAACATCAGTGAGACAATGGGAACAGATTTATATGAATATTGAATGCAGGATCCAGTACGGGCTGGAATCGAGCCCGGGTCGCACAAGAGCACTCGGCTTAAGCCGAGTTCAGACTGCACGATTTTAGCCCGGATTTTGGCTCGCCGACAGGTTTTGAGAAATCGCCGACAAATGCCCGAAATCACAGGCAAATCGGTGCTCGTTCACGCGAGTGACAATCACGCAGTGTGAATGAGCAAAGACGATAGAATCGCCGACGAGTCGCCGACACCCGTGAGATATTTGGCATGCTAAATATCTGAACCTGTCGGCGATTCAAAATCCCGAAGTGTGAAAAGTGTTCTGACTGAAAACTACATCGGCGATGACCGACAGCCAATGAGAGAGCAAGATCCAGAGCAGCGTGGAGTTCGGGGAGGAGTTATAGACCACAATATCAGCAAGCATGGCTTCATTCACATAAACATTACAATTCTATCAAACAGAAACAAAGCACAAACATTTGCTTGACCATCCGCAACAGCAGCACATTGAAAAGTTATGTATTTAGCTCCAACTGTCATTGCAGAACACACAATCCTTGTACTTTGCGTCTCCCCAAACATTTCCTCCATATTCTTCTTTTCTTTGTATTGTTTTCGCTGCAAATCAGCGCACAAGCAATTCGTATTTCAAGCTTCATGCGGGCTACTATTTTTAATAATAATCCCACCGTGTGTCTCAATCAGCTCCCTAGTTCAGTAGTCAGGGCACTGATCAGGGTATCAGCCACATTCACTTTCATTATATACTGATTCACTACCTAGGGAGCTGATTGAGACGCAGGGCCAGTCTCACGTGAGAACTCTGGTCTTGCGCGCGTTGTTTCCTTGTCAGGTCTCGCGTGTGTTTGGTTGTGAAACGTTGTTTGCGTGCCAGACAGAGTTGTCGGCGATTCTTCCTATTGTAAAGTCACGCAGTGTGAAACCTTCTGTCGCCGATCCATCGTGCAGTATGAACGCAGCAGCGACTGAATGCTGGCCAAGATAGTCATGCAGTGTGAAAAGAACAGTGACCCGACTGCTTTGAAAATCGTGCAGTCTCTGCGAGCTTCAACTCTCAATTCACCACAACTGCTCCTGACAAAAGCGCATAAATGATTTGGCGGTCTCGATGCGGATTTTAAATTTTTGCGTTTATTTTATGCTCAGAATCAGTTTAATTAATTAATTTAATTAATTAATTTAATAATTTTAAATATTTTGACAGCCCAAAGTGCTGCAGTCCATATTTCAAAGTGCAAATAAGGGCTATTAAAGTAGAATTAAGGTGCATTGAAGTGCATTACGAATACAGTAATGTAATAAAACTTCTGATCAGGTACATGAATTTCTTTCACCATTTTAAACTGACTATATGTTGTTTTCTTTATTTGTCATATTTACAAATATTTACTGTAACTACTTTCTATATGTATGTATATCTATTTGCATCCATGCAAAATTGTTTAATTGAATTCAATAGCACTTTACACAATAGCCGACCTGATATTCAAAGTTTGAGCAAATTATTTAAAAAAAGTAAATGTCATAATTATAACTTACTGATTATTTTTTGCAACTCATAATACATTTCCTGTAAAGTTTTATCTAGGCCAATACTTGTTTAGTGTATATATATATATATATATATATATATATGTAGAACTCAAATACTGCTCATTGAATTGGACATTTAATCATAACAGGTTAACATAGTATTCAACAAAAATAAATTACTTAAGTAAAAATGTAACAAATGAAATCATTTTATTTGCAAAATTCTCATGGCTACGTCTGAACTGTAGGCAAAAGTTGGGTTTCAAAATTCTTCCCTTACAGCCAATTAGCAGAAACTAGATGTTTCAGTTAATACCTCATGTTTTCTGTGGTTTGCACAAAAAGAAAGTTTCATCTAAAAAATGATAAAGCATCATCTAAAAATAATTTGATCATTCTCAGATTTGAAATACACAGTGAGACTTGTGTCTTTAGCTACAATGACTTTCTAGACTCTAAAGTTTCCTTCTGACAAATATGTCAGAATGAACACAGATTCTCAATAGTGTGCACTCCAGTGAGTTCGGTTGTTTAGAAAAGTACAGCAAAACCGATTGTTGGTGAGTGAGATGGCATTGGCTTTATGGCTGTTCAAAATATCAATCATTGTGGTTCAACCAATAGTAGGACGTTGGAGCAGGCCAATGGGGGTCAAGGTTCAGCTTCAGTAGTTACAGTGTTTTCAAGTCATGTCAGAAAGAATGTATTTAAAATGCACATGAACATCAGCACAACTCATACTTATGAGTTAATTTCCTTAAGAGTTTCCGAGTTAAGTACGTGATGGTGAGAAAACAGAGGCAATGGATGCAGAGTCTGCCTATAGTGAAAAAACCCTACCAAAATGTATTTCAAATAGGCCTACATTTAACTGAAAACCCATTAATATACAGTAGTCAGCATTTGAAATGGATCAAAAAAGTTCATCAAAGTTGTCCTTAGAAGAAGGTTTTAGATGATGCTTTTCAGATGTTGACTATTTAGAGACATAATGACAGTATTTTAATTAAACTTTATTTGCAGTTCTTTATTGCACAATGCATATTTACATTTATTTCTAAATATTAAGCATAAAATGTGTTTAATGTCACTATTAGTGTATATAGGATAGTATGATCACTGTATAATTTAAATGCAAGACATATATACTTGTACTAAAGTATACTTGCAATAGTTCCACTTTAGCACAATCAAATATATTTAAGTATATCTTTAGTTGGACCTCAACACAAAAATACTTGTTCCAGTTTAGCAGACTTTAAGTATACCAATTTGGTATACTAAAAGTACAATTGCAGGTTATTTACATTAAGTATGCAAATGTAAATGCAATTGTAGTAAACTTAGCATAAAATAAATGTATTTTAAATAGATTTTAGTATATTTATTTTTCACTAGGGTAGACTCCAATATACAACCAATATACACCTAAAGTGTACATTTAAAATCATATGAAATTCCTCTTTTTAATTGTTTCCCTTTAATGGTCATGTGAATAAAGACATTGACATATCACTTTTTAATCTGTTTTGTTTTTGTGTTTGTGTCTTAGGGTGACTGTGGCTGTGTCTGCCCTAATTGTGGACGTGGACCCCCAGGTTATGGAGTCAAAGGTGAAAAGGTATGTTGCAGTTGTGTGAGATTTTAGTTGGCCCTATAAATGGCCATTTTGCATTAAATTTAGCCCCTGTATCCATCCTTTTAGGGCAATGCGGGACCTCCTGGATCACCTGGACCATTAGGATTGCCTGGCAGGGGAATTCAAGGAGAGAAAGTATTTTATGTTATTTTTCTGTTTTTATACCAATATTTATATGCTAGATAAGGCAAGCTTCTTGTTCTCACATACATGCTTATAGTGTTAGTGTTTATTACTTAGGGTTAGGGATTTGTTTAAATCACTGTTTGTTCTATATTCATATACAATATGATTCCTCAAATCATGCAGCGTGTTGAGGAGTGTGCTATTACTTTTCGAAACAATTGGAAACATTTAATTGTCACCTTCATCTTAATATCTAAAGGGGATTCAGGGACCACCTGGTCCTCCTGGTCAGAGAGGGAATCCTGGGATAGGACTCATGGGTCTAAAGGTAAGACTGCACTTCTATATGACTTTCTTTATTATTTTTTTAAGAAATTGAGTTTTATTCAGCAAGGATGCATTAAATTGATCAAAAGTTAAAGGCATTTTACATAGTAACAAAAAATTCTATTTCAAATAAATGCTGTTCTTTTGGTTCTTTGAAGAATCCTAAAAAAAGTATCATGATTTTTACAAAAAAAAATGAAGCAACACAACTGTTTTCAACATGATAATAATCAGAAATGTTTCTTGAGCAGCAAATCAGCATATTAGAATGATTTCTGAAGGATCGTGTGACACTGAAGACTGGAGTATTAATAAATTACATGTTAAAATATATTCAAATAGAAAACAGTTATTTGAAATTTTAACATTTCACATTATTACTGTTTTTACTGTATTTTCGATCAAATAAATGCAGTCTTGGTGAGCAGGAGAGACTTCTGTCAAAAACAACAACAAAAAATATTACCAATTGCAAACTTTTATGTTTTCGTTTTGTTTGCTCTCAGGGAGAACGGGGATTCCCTGGAGATCCTGGAGCCACTGGAGAAAGAGGAATTGGAGAACCGGGACCAAAAGTAGGTTGTTGTTTCAACTATTCTGTTCTTTCAGATCATGTCTAACAGTTTAAAGTATCAAGTAATGAAATCAGAGTTGTGTTTATGGATTAATGCCGTAGGGTGAACCTGGATTCCAAGGTTTACCAGGTAAACAAGGTGAACCAGGAGAAGATGGAGCCATGGGACCAAAGGTGCTCTTAATAGCATGTTAGTGATGGATAGCATTACATCCAAAACATTCAGGCATATATTATAATACACTATATACAATCTTGTTTACTTTAGGGTGATTTAGGCCTACCAGGGCCCAAAGGACAAGATGGAGCTCCTGGAAGAGGCCTACCAGGAGAGAAGGTGTCATGCCTACTAAAATTATTATATTAAAAATATATATAGAACAGTATGTATTAAAGAGGTTGTATCTTCCTTCAATAGGGGGATCAAGGGGAGAGGGGCTTCAGAGGCCAACCAGGACCATTGGGACCAGCTGGGCCAATAGGGGCAAAGGTGAAAACAAATCATTCATTCATCTTAACAAACACAAAATACTATGTCAAGAAAAGCCCTATGTCTCTTTCACTGCTGCTAACAGTGTCTTTCATTTAAAATAGGGAAACCCAGGGAATGTTGGACTTCCAGGTGTTCCTGGGCCTTCAGGAAGAGGCATACCTGGAGCTAAGGTACATTAAAGAATAGTTCCGGATTCAGCACAAGCTTTATCAATAAAATAAAAAGCAAAAATCATGGTCACACTAGCCGGGTTTCCATTACAGATTTGCTCAAAACTTTTGCAGTATTTTCTAAATGTCGATAAAAACGAATGCGAAATTATGGCATTTCCATTAACGAATGTTTTACAACCTAAACGTAATTTTTTCCTTTAGAATAAGTCATTCCAAAAATCATGGCAACTGATGTTAGTAGGTTTAAGTATATTGCAGCCACTGCACTAGCCATTATTTTTAATCGAAGGAAACGTAGACATGGTATCCAAGCATTAATGGCAAGGAAAGACCCCTATACTAGGGAGCGGCCACATATGAGGTGTTTCTGGGCGTTTATCCCTTATATCTGCTTTGAGGTGGCATTCCAGCATTCCCATTTCTTTTGTCATTTATGAGTTTAATGAAGAACTCTCATCTTCTGTCCAAACATACCACGCCATCTTTAAAGAATGGTCGACTTTTATGTACGTTACGTAACCTGTAAATGCGAAAAAACTGTTTCATTTTGCAAAACTGCAATATATTCTTTTTCGAATTGCCTGGAAAACCATCTCATGCAAGAGTAAAGAAGTTTTTGCGAAATATGGGAGTTTTTGCAAAAATTACATGATTCCATTGGGCGCATTTTCAATTAACAATTTTAAATTGCGCAATTTGAAGGGTAATGGAAACGCAGTTAGTAAGACTCTTACAATGGATGGTAAATGTGATTTCACCAAGTAGAACATGTTCCTGGATCAACGTCCTTGTTGATCCTGGAGCAACATTTCAATCAACCAATGAGATCTGACAGGTTTACAGTTTATGTCAAGTTTATGCTTACAACAAGGGTTAGGTGCTTCTACATCAGTGTTATTCACCTATCATTTCCCTCTGACTTTAGGGATAAGTTATGGGTAGGGTTAGGTTTAGGGGTAGGGATTGGGTGAGTACTGTTTTTGGACAGGAATGCTCTTCCAGGATCAACAAACGATGTTGATCCAGGAACAACATGTCTTTGCAAAATCACAGTGACATACAAAAGACAGTAGTTGAAATTGTTCAACCCCAGAAAGATTGACCTAATAATGAAAAAAATTGCAATTACTGAATAATTACTGAAAAATAAACAAAAATGTTAGTTTCAAATTTCTGCTTTTAAACCCTCTGGAACAAAAGTCAATTTACTTCCATTCTAAGTTCTTGCTTAAAAAAAGATTAATTTATACATTTTTATTGTGGCTTAAATTTGTTGGAGCCACTGTATGTTTACCCACATCAGGAGATCTCATACCATGTTCATCTTGCTGTAGGGAGATCCAGGGCCAGTTGGTCCAGCAGGACCAGCTGGAGAACCAGGGATAGGCATTGCAGGGCCAAAGGTAAGAGTGACATCCGAGCAGAACCCTACAGCTGTGCTTTTGTGACTGAGATAACCCATTTTGTCTGTCTTTAGGGTGAAATGGGGTTACAAGGACCCATTGGACCACCAGGACTGAAGGGAGAAGGCTGTCCCGGCCCACCTGTAAATATTAACATTACAAAGAACATTATTCATACTAATCATAGTTACGTTTGTACAGTATGTATTTAATCTGACATACCAAATGCAATAATAGCAGACTACATTATGTGTTGCTCATGTAATCTACAGGGGCCACCAGGTCTCCCAGGTCTTACAGGAGAGACTGGGCCAGAGGGTACAGGTTTACCTGGACCAAAGGTAAGATGATTGCATCCCTCTCAATTTCTTCAGAAAATGTGCAAATTTGAGTTATTAAAAAAATATTATTCTATTAGAGCGTTGATATTTTCTGTCACAGGGGGATCGAGGCCCTCCAGGTCCCGCAGGGCCTACTGGAGCACCAGGTCTTGGGCAGGTGGGCCCAAAGGTGGGAAATACATTTCAAACTACATAAAGTGTATGTAGAATACATTAGTCTCGCTTCAGACTTACAGCAGAAGGTCTGGACTCCATTGCAGTTTTCATTGACCAAGGATTGCCCAAGAGTACATCTGACTGACATGTAAAACAACCAATCACACGTTGTGCAGTTCAGCGTCATGTTTAGGAGCGTGAAAATGTAAAGTCATATAGACATACAATTCGTTCAAGAATGTTGTGCAAGTTTACTGCAACAATGGCACAACAATTGTGCTGTGAACTTCACACAATTTTTGAAAATCCAGCATTTAGCTGATCATGGTAAGCGCTCACTAGCTATACTTCCATCCAAAGATGTGAATTTAACATGTGCGCAAATTTGGAATATCGCATAAATCATTTGCGAATAAAGCACTGTTTCCATCCAGTGTGTAAAGGTCCATTTAAAATAGTTATTTATTTTCCTAATGTAAAAAGTAAGTATGAATTTGGGTTATGAAATATTGAAGACATTTGTGTAATTATTAATATGATAAACTTTGTATCTAAACTTTGTATTGTGTGTGCATGTGTAAATTGTAACCAGAAACTCGTTAACATTTGTGCTGTCAAAGAGAACAAAATCGTCACTTCCTGAAAAACTGTTGCCAAATATCACTAAGAAAAATGAAAGATGCTGCAGTAGAAGACATTGTATATAATAATTTACTCATATCATAAATTATTTGCACCTCAGAGTGTGCAGATGAAACGCAATATAATGTTATCTTTTATTCATATGCTTGGTGTTTGTGAACGCAATCGTGTGAGGCGCTTCTGGGAGGGAATTATACCAAACCACTCAGACTTTGCTCAGGCATTACAGAATGACCAAAACAGCATTTCAGATGCTGTGCAACCAGATATATAGCAAAATGTGATTCTGTTCAGATTGGCCTGCTCAGGTTTGCTCAGAAGTGTTTTGTGGTCTGCAGGGCTCCATTGGTCAGACTGGTCCAGCTGGTCTTCCAGGATTACCAGGAGAGGGCATACAAGGACCAAAGGTATCAGGAATCTGAGGCATATCAACAGGATACCATTTTCCTGAACATATTACAGTGTGCTGTACAGTACTGTTTAATTCACATGCATTTTATTCTGTTTTGTACAGGGTGATCCTGGATATCAGGGTATACAGGGGCCAAGAGGGTTCCCTGGCGAGGGTCTGCCGGGACAGAAGGTGAGGAAACTCTTATAGCCACAGTCATGCATTCATATTTTAGTTAGCATTAAAGGAATTCTTCACCCAAAAATAAAAATGTTATCATTTACACACCCTCAAGTTGTTCCAAACCTGCAAGACTTTTCTTGTCAAAGACAAAATACTCGTTTCCACAAACTCCAGAAATCACAATTACCATGCAATTAAAAAAATTGTACATGTGGTCATGTTTGAAAAACGTGACCACAGATATGAACTTCACCTTTGTGATGTAACTGCTCTGTTTGTAGGGGGATCGTGGGTTACCAGGAGCACAAGGACACAAAGGGGACAGAGGAAGCCTGGGAGAACCAGGATTTACAGGACTCCCGGTGAGAAGAACTGAGAAGGAAATTTAGATTATTTGAAAAACTTCTCATGCTAAACTTGCTTTTTAATCATTGAGCATTATGATAGTTGACAACACTAAAATCAACATCTGTATATTTAACTACATTTAACACATTGAACATTTCGTCTTCTCACATTCACAGGGTAATCCAGGAACAAAAGGAGAACCTGGTCTCACGGTATGTGCACAAATGAAATAATTAATTTTCTACCTTGTCATTAAATATCCAAAACTTTAAGTAATTTATTCCAATGTAAAAAGTTTTTGAACCTAAAGAAAATACAGTTCCCTTTCGATACTTCACTCGTACTGCGTATGGGGAAAGGTCTCCCTTTTTCCCCGCTGCTGAAGCCTTTTTCAATAACGCAGTGTAACTGCACCGTCATTGGTTCACTCATAGACAAGTTGTGGAACCAATGGCGGAGCGGCATAGCTGCGCGGCCTATTGCGACAAAGCGCGCGAATGTTCCCGCCGAAATGGGCGGGGTTACGGGCTATATAAGCGGGCGTTTCGCCATAGGACTTCAGTGTTTTCTCCTTCAGCGACGACCTCTACTTCTCTTCGCTGATCTCCGCCTGAAGCCGAAGAAGCTCGCCGCCTTCCTGCTCTCGCCGCCGTCTGAAGAGGCTCCCGCGGCGGACTCGCCTGGACTCGCCGGTTGAGGACAGCGCCGGCGCCCTCGCAGACTGCAGCTTCCAGCGCCGTCGCCGAGTCGCCGCCTCCCGCTTCCCGCTCCCGGCCGCTTCCTGTGCGTCCCCTGCCGCCATCCGGCGCGCCGCCTGAGAGCTTCACCCGCGGCTTAACGGCGCTCTAAAAAAGCGATTTCAGCGGTTTTAACCGCTTCCAGAGCTTCCGCGGCCCTCGCTGCTCTAAAAGAGCCACCCAATTGCCGTTTTCACGGCAGCGGCGTCTTATGATGCCCCGCCACTCATGTGGTACGTGCAGGGCCCCCCTGCAAGACGACGATGGACACAGCGAGTGTGTCGCCTGCCTGGGCAAGCCCCATGTGGACGGCACGCTCGCTGGAGACTCTGCGAGTGCATGAGTCTCGCTTCCCTGCGCTCTCGGGTCGCCTTCTTCACGGAGGGCGATCTCGCCGCTCGCGCCCTCCCGTCTCCTTCCTCCCGCGAGCCGGCTAGGAAGAGACAGTGGGGTAGAGCGACTCAGCGCCCGGAGTTGAGCGAGCTCACGCCGGCCCAGCCCCCACGTGCCTCGCCCTCTCCTCCTAGGGAACTCTCTCCCGTTCTGTTCTCCCGCCCTGAGCAGCGTCCCTCCGCGGAAGCAAGTGACCTCGTCTCATTCGGGGGAACGGACGACGAACAAGATGACTCTATGTCGCTTGCGGCTTCCGAAGGGGAAGGATGGGCTGGCGAGCCGGAAGACCCCGCTCCACCACCTCCCTTGGAACCCATTGAGCATGGCCAGGGCATGGATGCCGAGCTCTTCCGCATCCTGTCTCGAGCCGTAGAGGAGCTGGACCTCGAGTGGGCCCCTCCAGAGGAGCCGTCTCGCAGCCGCCTGGAAGAATGTTTCCTGCCAGGCCGCCGCCAAGCACCTCGCCAGCGTTCAGCGCCCTTCTTTCCTGAGGTCCACGAAGAGCTGACGAAGTCGTGGCGCGCTCCTTACTCCGCCCGCCTCCACACTACGCACCGCTCCGCCCTCACCGCCGTCGATGGCGCCGAGCAGAAGGGATACGAGCATCTGCCACCCCTAGACGAAGCGGTGGCTGCTCACCTCTGTCCTCCCGCGGCTGTGGGTTGGAAAGCGAAGAGGGCCCTTCCTTCCAAGCCCTGTCGCACCACTTCTACACTGGCTGGACGGGCTTACACCTCGGCGGGCCAGGCTGCCTCCGCGCTCCATACCATGGCCATATTTCAGGTCTTCCAGGCCAAACTCCTCCGCTCATTGGACGAGTCTGGAATCGACGCGGCGGCTTTCAAGGATCTACGCAGCGCCACTGATCTTGCCCTGCGAGCCACGAAAGCTACGGCCCAGGCCATTGGTCGTTCCATGGCCAGCCTGGTCGTGTTGGAGCGCCACCTGTGGCTCAACCTTACGGAGATCAAGGATCTAGACAAGACGACCTTCTTAGACGCCCCGGTCTCTCCTTCTGGTCTCTTCGGGCCTGCAGTGGAAGGCTTCACTGAGCACTTTACTGCCGCGCAGAAATCGTCTCTGGCAAGAAATGCCTCATAGCCTAAGCGCTCCAGCTCCGCTTCTGCGTCTAGCCGCCCCAGGACTGCGCCGGCTCAGCAGAACAAGCCAGCCCCACCTGCAACACAGGCAGCGCCACCCCAGGAGCATCGCCAGCGCTCGCGCCCTGTGAAGCGCCCTCCCTTCCCGAGACGCCAGGGACCCCGGCCCAAGATTGTGCTGGACCCGGTGCCTCCGAAGTCGTCCTGATTCATCTGGAAGGAAGAGGATGGGGGATCGTCCCGTTACGACCGGACCGCCCCAAAAGCTCCCACGAGTAATTTCCCCTCCGCCTCGTTTATTTACGGGCGTGGGAAACATGCTCCAAGTGACAGCTGGGCCCACACCTGTTGCGCCCACTCCAAACGCCGTTTTCACGGCGAACTATATTTTACCTCATCACAAAAAGAGCAAATTTCCTCTTCCACCCCTCTCGGTGTACGACCCCCTCAACGGCGATCTGTCACCAAACATCATTCAACCCCTTGCCACTCGGGCCGAGGCCTGGCAGGCCATCCCCGATGTGTCAGAATGGGTTATGGGGATCGTAAACCAGGGCTACTCGCTCCAGTTTGCACGACGGCCCCCTCGCTTCGCCGGGGTGCTTCAAACATCGGTCAATCCGGACGACGCTCATGTCCTCCGGGCCGAAGTTATGTCATTGCTGGAAAAGGGAGCTGTGGAAACAGTTCCCCCATCAGAGAGCGAGACAGGCTTTTACAGCCGCTACTTTCTGGTCCCCAAAAAGGATGGCGGTCTCAGACCCATCCTAGACCTCAGACTTTTGAATCACTCCCTCATGAGACGGAAGTTCAAAATGCTGACGCTGAAGCAGATCCTCGCGCACATCTGCCCCGAGGACTGGTTCTGCTCGCTGGACCTGAAGGATGCGTATTTTCACATCCAGATAGCCCCCCGTCACAGACGATTCTTGAGATTCGCATACGAGGGGGTGGCGTACCAATATAAGGTCCTGCCCTTCGGGCTGTCTCTGGCTCCTCGCACTTTCACCAAGTGCATGGACGCGGCTCTTTCCCCTCTGAGGCAGATGGGAATCCGGGTTCTGAATTATCTCGACGACTGGCTCATCTTAGCCCGTTCGCGAGACGAGCTGGAACACCACAGATCCGTGCTCCTCAGTCATCTACAATGTCTGGGTCTCAGGGTCAACTTAGCCAAGAGCTCGCTATGCCCCACTCAACGAATCTTGTTTCTGGGAGCAGTTTTCGACTCTGTCCGTATGACGGCAGTAGTCTCGCCAGAGCGCGCCCTGGCAATTCAGCAGCTCACGGCATCTGTCACGAACAAAGCCTATCTCCCTCTGAAGTTTTTCCAGAGGCTGCTAGGGCTGATGGCTTTTGCCTCCCCGGTGCTGCAGCTCGGCCTTCTTCGGACGCGGCCTCTTCAGTACTGGTTGAAGTTCCGGGTTCCTCCCAGCGCCTGGCGGCACGGCCGCTTATGTTTACCCCTTACAGGCGGTCTCACGAAGGACGGTGCTCTCAACAGACGCCTCCAACTTGGGCTGGGGCGCTGTGTGTGAGGGCAGACCGGCCTTCGGCTCGTGGAGCCACAACGAAAGCCGTCTACACATCAACTGTCTAGAGATGCTAGCAGTGATGAAGGCCCTTCAGTTCTTTCAGGCTTACTTGACGGGACGTCATGTCCTAGTTCGGTCAGACAGTATGACTGTGGTGTCATACTTTAACCACCAAGGCGGTCTCTCGTCCAGCCGCTTATGCGCTCTGGCGAAACGTCTTCTGGAATGGGCTCTTCCGAGGCTTCAGTCGCTCAGAGCGACTCATGTTCCTGGCAGGAACAATCTGGGTGCGGACATGTTGTCACGGAGCAACATCCCCTCCGACGAGTGGATGCTCCACCCCCAAGTGGTCCTCAAGATCTGGGAGTTCTTCGGGAAGGCAGAGATAGATCTCTTCGCCTCAGAAGACAACTCTCATTGCCCAATATTTTTCTCGAAGGAAGTAGATGCTCTGGCCCACACATGGCCCAGCACGCTCCTTTACGCTTTCCCTCCGATCGCACTGATCCCCCAGGTCATCAGGCGCATCAGAGAAGACCAGCACAGAGTCCTTCTGGTGGCCCCGCTCTGGAGGAACCAGGTTTGGTCCTCAGAGCTATTCAGGCTCTCCCTGGGAGCCCCGTGGCCGATTCCCCTGAGACGGGACCTCCTCTCTCAGGCAAACAGAACAATCTGGCACCCACAGCCGGAGCTCTGGGCTCTGCACCTCTGGTCCCTCGATGGGAGCCGACTAGCCTCCCCGGGGACGTCCTAAATACCATTTCTCAGGCTAGAGCCCCGTCCACGAGACGCCTCTACGACCAGAAGTGGTCAGTCTTTGTTGATTGGTGTTCGGCACGCAACATAGACCCTGTGGAGAGTGACGTATCTTCCATACTGTCTTTCCTCCAAGAGCGCTTGGGAATGGGGCGCACCCCTTCCACGCTTAAGGTTTACGTAGCAGCCATTGCGGCGTTCCACGCTCCTATTGCTGGCCAATCAGTGGGACGAAACGGGCTTGTGATCCGTTTTTTGAGGGGTGCTAGGCGATTGAATCCTCCCCGCCCTCTCACTGTTCCCCCCTGGGACCTCTCGTTGGTCCTCAGGACCTTAAAGGGAGCCCCATTTGAACCAATGGGTTCAGCCGACCTCAGGCCCCTAACGCTAAAAACCGCTCTGCTACTAGCACTAGCATCGGTTAAGCGTGTCGGCGATTTGCAGGCTCTCTCTGTGAACCCTGCATGCCTCGAATTCGGGCCTGGTGACTCTCTAAGGTCGTTCTGAAACCTAGGCATGGCTATGTTCCTAAGGTGCTCTCAACTCCGTTTAGAGCTCAGGGGCCAGTTGCACCAGCTGTGCGCAAGTTACAACGTAGACTAGTTTTGACGTAAATGGGCACTAAGTTACAACTTACGCACTACTAAATATTTTTGTGTTGCACCATTAAACTTAGTTGAAGCGTAACTCTACGTATACACTAAATATTTACGGAAGCCTCCTATCAGGAGTAACGGTTGGAATAAAATAGCAGACTGACTGAACTGCATCAATAAGCTCTTGTTTTACCTGACAGACTTCATTCTTTACACATATATGATGCTGCTGACATTTACACTCTCTTAAACATCATGTGAAAAGATTACTTTGTTAGACACTCTTCAACACGAACCTGTTAAACAGCGCGCCGTTGTGTGCATCGGTCCTATCACTCCCTATTGTGCATGTCAAATAAAATCAGTCATAATCAATAAATGTAATTTCTTATGTTTTTGTTGTTGTTTCAGTATTTATTTATTGATCCTTATTAATTTCGTTTCAAATACAGTTTCTGAATGTTATTTACATATAAAAACATTTATGATTAAGTAGTAGGCTATTATATTTAATGGGAACTTATTTTGCCTCACGTAGCTAACAGTAAAAATAAGTCAGAATGAAGGATAAACTGAAATTCACGGAATTTCAACAACTTCTGCTCCTGTATTTGAAGGATAACTGAAGGTAAACGTCATATTATGCGACTACGCATTACTTTACGGAGACCTTACGAGCTTCTAGCTACGTTCTGCCTTAAGAACAAATGGTGCAACCGAATAATGTACAGAGTTAGTTACAAACTAGCTAGTAGTTACTAAGCCACTAGTGTGGACTTTACGTTCCAATTTAAGAAAGAACTTACGAACGGCTGGTGCAACCCTACCCAGGTCATTTCACTCTCTGCTCTTCCTCCCTCGGCGGACGAACTGGAGCTGGAGCTACTCTGCCCAGTCAGGGCATTGAGGACCTACATAGAGCGATCGCGGTCCTTTAGGCAGTCGGATCAGCTCTTTGTTTGTTTTGGCGGCCGCACCAAAGGGTCTCCGGTCTCGAAACAGCGCATCTCCCGTTGGATAGTGGATGCTATTAACCTGTGCTACTCCTCACTGGGTACTAACTGCCCCATAGGAGTCAGGGCCCACTCCACTACAGGAATGGCTTCCTCGTGGGCTTGGTCCAACGGAGTTTCCATCCAAGACATCTGTGAGGCGGCCGGTTGGTCTTCGCCGTCCACCTTTGTCAGGTTCTATCATCTCGATGTCCCGACCTTACAAGCTCGGGTTCTCTCGGTGTGATTAGCGGCCTCAGACGAGTTCCGCTTCACTCCATCCCAGGAAGTATCTTCCTTAAGTGTAACCATGGGTTCGGTTAGGCTTTGCCTTCTTGCTTGTCTTCTTGGCCCCCTCTTGGTTGGCCAAATGCAAGCTATATCATTCCCAGCCGTGGCACGGCGTGGTTGAATTCGTTCCCCATACGCAGTACGAGTGAAGTATCGAAAGGGAATGTACTCGGTTACTAACGTAACCTTGGTTCCCTGAGATACGGAACGAGTACTGCGTCACTTGCCGTGCCACGAGGCTGCGGCTCAGGGTCGTCGCTTCAGTCGATTGACACTGAAGTCCTATGGCGAAACGCCCGCTTATATAGCCCTTAACCCCGCCCATTTCGGCGGGAACATTCGCCCGCTTTGTCGCCATAGGCCGCGCAGCTATGCCGCGCCGCCATTGGTTCAACAACTTGTCTATGAGTGAACCAATGACGGTGCAGTTACACTGCGTTATTGAAAAAGGCTTCAGCAGCGGGGAAAAAGGGAGACCTTTCCCCATACGCAGTACTCGTTCCGTATCTCAGGGAACCGAGGTTACGTTAGTAACCGAGTACGTTTTAAACTGTGATATGTTACGCTGTTGTTGCATGACCTCATTATGTGATTGCTGGAAAATAAAAAACAATTTTGCATTTGTAACACAATTTTGTGTAAAAATAACTTGACTTTTAACATACTGTATCCCACAATGCAACGCACATGACTTGACCAGACTGTCATGTAGTGTATACTGCTCACTTTGGTCTTCTGCACTAAAAAAAAATTATTTACTTATTTACTATAAAATTTTCACTCAAATTGCTAGTAAATTTCACAAATAGTTGAAATGACGACAAGTATTTTCTTGTAAAACATACTCTAATAATAATGTTTTATTTACAACTTCGTAAAAAAATACATTTTTTATAGTGTATATTTAATGTACATTATATAGAACATTTTAATATTGTGCATGGTACGCATGTCTATATATTTGAAATAAAGCTGAAATTACACTATTAGATAAAACTTAAATGAAAAAAAATAAATGAATATAGCTAAGCAGCAATTATCAGGGTTCAAGCGCTTTAAGGCCTAAAAGGCTATAATGTTTTAATTAAAAAAGCCTGTAACCATCACAATCATAGATGAAAATGACCAAACAGCCAATTAACTATAAGAAATATAAGCTTTTTACAGTTATTGAGGATGAGCCACTAAGAGAACTAAGACTAGTTCGCCAAAGAAGGTGTTTGAAATAATATCCAATATTTAATGAACAATTCGATGGACAGCGGTGATCCTAGAGGCAAAGTTGCTCAGAATGAGGAGTTCTACCATGTGGTATGAATGTCTTGGGTGTGTGTAGAAAACCGTGCGATACACAATCCTTTATGCATGAGAAAAATGCGAAGGCGCCCCCGGTGGCCAATTTCTTTCAAATTTCTAACTCTAGGGCTGTGAGTCAAAAAGAGACAATTATGGCACCTCGGACAAAGACACTGCATGCCAATTTCCATGTCAGTCGGACTAACAGTGAAGTAGTTATAGCCATTTTCATGTTTTTTTTTCCTGTTGTAGTACCACCAAATGGCCAGTCACCACGTCCTTTTTCAGACAATCACAGATTGAGTATGTTTGCTGAGTTTGGTGAAAATATCTCATTTCAATAACGAGTTAAAGCCATTTTAGTAAAGGTGGCTCCGCCCACTTCAAACGTTTTGGCGGCCCTTGGGGACAGTTTTTGATAATTACTGACAACCAGACTTCAGAGAATCTTGCTGCATTGATTTGGTTCCAATCGGGCCAAAAACCTAGGACTAGTTCGCAAAAGTACCCGAAAACTGTTTAGGAGTTATGAGCAATTTCATACTCTTTACTGCTGTAGTGCCCCCATCAGGCTGATCGGGGCAAGCCTTAGTGACGGTGTGAGTACTACCAGCCCTCAAAGTTTCAAGCCTCTATAACTTATGGTTTGGTCTACCTGAACACTTTTAGGGGAAAATTTTAACAATTACAATAAGGTTTCAGCACAATACACTTGAACCCCTAAAAAAATGAACTTTGAAAGATTTATGTATTTTGCAGAAAGAGGAAATAATCATTCTAATCAGATCTATTTGTGGTAAGTAATCAAATTGCAGATCTATTTCTAAATTTGAGTGCTTTGTGATGAATTACATCAAAACTGAAGTGGATGATTTATTCTGGATTCTCAGGTTGTGGCCGGAGATGCAGAGTAAAACCTCTTGAGCTGGTGTTTGTGATTGACAGCTCTGAGAGCGTCGGCCCGGAAAACTTTGAAGTCATTAAAGACTTTGTGAATACCTTGATCGACCGCGTGTCAGTCAGTCCAGAGGTGACGCGTGTAGGGGTCGTTCTCTACAGCCACATTAACCTGGTGGTCACAAGCATAGAAGACAGGTTAACTAGTGATGAAGTGAAAGAAGCTGTGCGCAGGATGCCCTATATTGGAGAGGGCACTTACACAGGAAGTGGCATCAGAAAGGCCAATGAGATCTTCCGCTTTGCTCGCCCTGGTGTGAAGAAAGTGGCGGTGGTTATTACGGATGGCCAGACGGATCATCGTGACACGGTGAAGCTGGCAGATGCGGTCAAAGAGGCTCATTCAGCCAATATCACCATGTTCGCTATAGGGTTGCTGAATCAAAGTGACCCGATCTATGCTAATTTTAAGGAGGAGCTGAAGTCAATAGCATCCCTGCCCACTGAGGAGCATGTGTTTCCCATAGAAGACTTAAGAACACTTCCTGGTATGTCACAATGCATTCATTTCACACAATTAAATGGATAGTTCACCCAAAAATAAAACAGAGTGTGTATGTCATCCTTGTTGGTAAAGGCTATTATACTAATTCTGCCCACCAATGTCTGGTTGGGCCAGGCAAAAAGAGCGGTAACTTCTAACTTCTTACATGCTTCTTACGGTCGACCCAAGTTCGAATCCACCTTTTTTCAAACTCATTCTTCTCCTGTTACAAATCAGCTCAGAGTGGCCTTTATTTAAATGGATTAGTTCACTTCAGAATTAATATTTCCTGATAATTTAATCACCCCCATGTCATCCAAGATGTTTATGTCTTTCTTTCTTTAGTCAAAAGTTTTTGATGAAAACATTCCAGGATTTTTCTCCATATAGTGGACTTCAGCAGTTACCAATGGATTGAAGGTCCAAATGTCAGTTTCAGTGCAGCTTCAAAGAGCTCTACATTATCCCAGATGAGGAATAAGCGAAATATAAAATAGCGAAACGATTGGTCATTTTCTAAAAAAAAATACAATACACAAAGCACATACACACACCCATCTTCGTTAATCTAATTTTGACTGTTCAAGTTTTTTTAATTTGACACAATTAAAAATTTCACACCTGCTCAAAAGCATTTTATTAATTCATGATTAATATTGTATTGCATAATGTGTGCTTATACAAACTGACAACCACAAGTGAATCGCATTCATATATTTAATATGGACAAAAAAAAAAAAAAAATGTTTGCAATTTCAAGTAGGCGATATTTACATACAACTAACCTGAAAGTCAAGTCCTTTATACAGGTTTTGTAATGAAAACTAGTCTAAAATTAAGAAACCCTTAGAAAACAGTAAACATTGAGTTTACATGTGATTCATTTAAAATACTTAATTTATTATTCCAATATCCAAATATGATCCTAAATCCCACAGAAAAAAGGGTTTCTATTTGTAACGTACTGTCTTTGAACTATAAACAAGACAAACATTAGCTGAATAAAGGTTTGCCAATACAAACATATTTATAGAAAACAGTTGACAATTAATAGACAGGAACCATAAAAGCAAAACGAAGTATTCAAGAATATCAAGAAGTTAGTCTGACTTAACGATGAGTTGCGTTAACTAAAGCGTCCGTCATTTACCGAATCTTAAAAACACTGATGGATAATTGAAAATGTTTTCTGACAAAAAAATAACACAAGAACAAATTTTAAACCAAGCACGGCAATTTTCATTTTACAATGATCTTCCCATGTGTGCGCGCGCGTTTGTGTATGAGAGAGAGCTTGTGCAGCTCTGAGACAACCAGCACTTTTAAATGCATTTAGCTAGTATTAACACAATAACGCAACACATGTAGGCTACGTTTCTCAACACTGAGAATAAATAAATAAAGGCCTGTTTCTCCAGACTCGTGCTTGTCAGTCAGTCACACATTACAATATTTTCATAATCACTAGGCTAAGCCATATAGCGATTCCAATTTTATTTAGATTTGTTGTTCAACATTACTTGATCATTTTATACCCGTTTACCTGAAGGAGTCAGAAGTACCGTGACTACTGTGCTGTCCAAGCTTGAGAATAGATGGTATTCGTCGACGTTACTTTCCCGCCGAAAACGCGCTCCCTGTGGACTGAGTGGCAAAAGAACCTGCTGCGTGACTGGATTTAGTAGAGGAAACTGCGAAAACGCGAGTAAAACTAACGAACACTAAAGGTTGGAATTGAATGTGTTCCTTACAACTTGTCAAATAAAACTAATCCATGGATATCGACATGCAGCCAGGAGTCGTGTTTCATGATATTTATATGTGCCTGATTTCGACGGTGGGGAAATACATAAAGCAAATCTGCATGTGAATATTTTATATAGGCTAACTACAATATAGGTAGGTTTAAATTCGCGAAATCACTTATATCAATGTTATATCGTCATTGTCCAGCCCTAAAACACATATAGTATTTTTGTCAGTGTTGTTTATTAAACACACAATTACGCAGAATATAAGATCGAAAATATTTAATTGATGAGTTGTCAACATAATATATAACAATACAATATATACGGCATGATTTTACCTCAAAATCCAACATTTTGACACAAAATGATAACTTCAAACCCATGTTTCTCTGTCTGGAGTTCAGATGTTTCTTGCAGTGATCCATTTGCTTTTTTTTCTGTTGTTTTCTGATTTTTTTTAAATATGCCTCAGGTTTTGTGTTTTTGTACAGTTAATCACATCGCGACATTCACGCTAAAAACCAATGCCGCTCAGTCTTTTGCCTCTCAGTGACGTGACCGCAGCCGTAACGGTCGACGGTGACGTCACTTGCATACCTTCACGATCCGTTCTACGCATGCGTAGTAGACTCTTTAGAAAACGCACATGCGCAAATGATGTTTCTGTTTTGCAACGACCTGCACGATCCGTTCTGTGTGTGTGTGTGAGGGGGACAGAGAGAGAGAGAGAGAGTGTGTGTGTGTGTGTGTGTGTGTGTGTTTGTGTGTGAGAGAGAGAATTTTTACTCTTAAATAAAACTTCTGTGTGCACACATGCTTCTTTCAAGCCATTTCCATTGTCAGTTTGAAATAATCTATGACGTTTCCCCACACTTGCTTGTAGTTCTTTCTTCATGTAAGTGCAGATAGTCTTGGCAGAAATGCATATTATGTTCCTTATTTTCTTCTGTAAACAACATTGAAGGGGTTATTTTCCTCATTTAGATTATATAGATATATATTAGCCTAGACCCATATACAAAATTACTCAACTTAAGTTAACTATTAGCAGCTTTTAATAAAAAAAAAAAAAAAAAAAAAATGACACAAACCGTCTTTGACAATACTACTGAGCTCAGACCAAAACACGGCAAGTTAAGTAAGTTAAGCCTTATACCAGCAATGAATCGCAAAGGAGAGTATGGAGGAAACTGATCATGTATGTTCATGTAACGACTCACAACTCCTTTATTATTCTGGATTGGCAACCACGTAAACACATAGTAATGCATAGCGTAAGCTACATTTAAAAGCATCAAAATAAACCCGCTGTTAAATGTTAAACTCAATACAACTAACGTCACACAAATATGCCGCCTTGCCGTCAAGTGTTTCATTAATAGAGTGCCATGACGCGTTTATGTAGGCCAACCCGGAAGTTAGCGTCGCACGGGTTCCCTCGACTCAAAGCCTATTCATTTTTCCCATAGACTTTTGGAAAATCGCAGAAAATGAGCTCTGTCTTTATCAAAGGGTTATGACACTTACACGTTTTGTCTATCAAGATAATCTTTACAAGTTAACACAACATTTATAGATTTTGAAGCCTAAATAAAGTCGTCAGATATAAAAGGCTAACAGTAGGCTATAAACGGACTACAACACACCATGGTCGCGGATCAACGTCGTCACCACCAAGCGTCCTCAAATTTTATTTAGAAAACAACTCTATTTAAAAAAAAGCTCACTGATAATGATCTGCGCTGTGTATGAATACTTATCCACTCATGAGAAAATGCTGTCCAAATGTCCTGTTTGTCATGATGACATCCAAAGGAAGTAGTCCCTTTTAGCAATTTGTTAGCAACCGCCGATTTTAAGACACAGTAAAAGTTTACAAAATCACAAGTGGGTTATACTGGTGTGTTTTATGTCATAGATCAAAACGTGAAAGTATTTAGAGGCTTTGTTAACCACAGACCTTATTTCAGGCGATTTACCAAAAACCCATTCAAAAAACCCATAGACTTTATGGCGTTGGAACCGGAAGTCCTAAAATGCTAACTCGCTTCCGGGTTTTGCCTACAAAAACGCGTCATCCCTGGGGCACTCTATTGGTACCGATAGTGTTGGAAAACCGTGACGTTTTCTACTACGTAATTACGTGCATGTGTGAAACGGATCGTGCAGGTGGAATGGATCGTGTACCCACACGGCGGGAGCGGAAGCCGGAAGGAGGATCGAGCGGGATTTCGATCTGCAGTCTCATTTTATTGATAGGCTGTACGCATATGTCAATCATCCCCGCTTGCTAGAGGGATGCATCGACGTCACTTTCCCACCAAAAACGCGCTCCCTCAGCTGGACTGAGTGGCAAAAGAACCTGCTGCGTGACTGGATTTAATAGGGGAAACTGCGAAAACGTGAGCAAAACAAACGAATTACACTAAAGGTTGGAATTTAATGTGTTCCCTACAACTTTAATGCTGTCAAATAAACCTAATCCATGGATATCGACATGCAGCCAGGAGTCACGTTTCCTGACATTTATATGTGCCTGATTTCGATGCCAGGGAAACACATAAAGCAAATCTGCATGAGAATATTTGATATAACTATAAAATCGGTAGGTTTAAATCAGATTACCTCAAAATCCAACAATTTGACACAAAATGATAACTGCAAATCCATGTTTCTCTGCCTGGAGTCCAGCTGTTTTTGTGAAATGCAGTGATCCATTTGCTTTTTTTTTCTGTTGCTTTCTGCAGTTTTTAAATATATACCTCAGGTTTTGTGTCAAAGCTTTTTGTACAGTCAATCACAAAGCTCTTTCCCATTTTGGATGTTTTTCGCGACATTCACGCTGAAAACCAATCCTGCCGCTCAGTCTTTTGCCACTCAGCGAGCGTGACCACAGTCGTAACCGTCGACGGTGACGTCACATGCATACCCTCTATTTGGGAAATGAGCCCAGCGCTATGACTGGTCGAGCTTTTCCTTTTGTTGGATTTGAGTACTACGCGTGCATGGAGGAGTCACCAGGTTTTTGCGTAGTATAGACAAAGTCCCTTTAAGACAAGTCATTTCACTCAGCGGCCATCTTTGAAACGCCTCTCAGGCATCCTGGGCATCATGCAGCTCCTATCTCTTTGAATGGGGAAACATCAAATTCTCCAAAAGTGTTCGCCAACCTTACGATTAAATTTCATATTTGAAATCACCAATGAAATCTAACAACAACTGTTTCATAAATGTTTTTTCTAAACTCTCGAATAATGACAAAAAATGTATTTTTCAGGCTGGATCAAGCTCATGCGCAAACCTAAATGCGCGTCTCTTGTGCTTCATTTCGGAGACGCGCGTCTGACTGTTTCTATAGAAACCAGTGCTTCTAACGGCCGGCCGCTGACGCGAGGACTTTACCAGTCGGCGATTGGTTCTTATTTAGAAGGCGGGACTTGTTCCGCCATATTGCGCGTTACACTTTCTCCCATTCAAAACAATACGAGTGACACATCTTGTGTTATTCTATAGTCTTTGGTATAGAGTGACAAATCGTAACGGCGTACTTTGAGGTCAAAATGCATACATGTTGGCAGGTCTGCGTAATGTGTGACGCATCGCAGAGCAGTGCAAGACGAACATTTGTGGTTAAAAAGTATATACATTTTTATTTTTTTAGAAAATGACCGATTGTTTAGCTAGACAAGACCCTTATTCCTTGTCTTGGATGCTGACAGATTTTTTTTTTTTTTTTTGAACAATCCCATTAAAGGGCTTTATATTTGTGTTTGTTTATCCAAAGCTACTTTGAGTTCCCTGGGAATCAAATCCTTGACCTAATCAGAGCTACAGGATCATCTACATTAATTAAATTCATGTTTTCTGTCTCTGTGTCTAGAAGTGGAAAGTAAATTGCTCCAACACGTCTGTGAGAACATTGATGGATCAATATTCAGCACTACCTTCAGCTCCAAGGTAGAGTGACACACACTTCAGTCAAAAAGGCCATTAGTTAAAAACTCATGATGCATCTAAATCACCTATTTGATTCGAGAGCAGCACATTTGGTCTGAAAGATACAGTATTTGATGATAAATACATTTCACACTACATTTCACTACAAAATGTAGTGTGACATTTATTATGCTATTTACAAATTTTTATAATAATGTTATATTATTATTATTAAAATTGGAATAGCTGAATTTTTAAATTAAACTGTGAAAAATTATACATTTATTAATTCATTTTATTGTGTTCTTATTATAATGAACCAATAAATTTTTATGGCTTCATATTAATTAAGAGACAATATTTGGAATATTTAAATTATTTGTTAAACTGCAGATTGAAATTTCAAAAATAAAATCTTGAGGCTAAAATCAAAACGGTTTGATTTTTGATGATCACTATTATTATCTAAGTACTCTTGTTATGAAGATATATTAATATTACACTAAATCAATCAGCCAGATGACCTTGAAGATTTTGGCGTGTTCCCCTACTATGATCCTAAATCAGATGACATGGACATTATCGGCACTGTTACACCATATTTGGACAGAGATGACCTGAACCTCTTCCCAGATTTCCCTTTCAAGCCTTTGGACAGGCTGAATCAGGTTGGGAAGGTTACTTTTAGAATGTATTCCACTACAGATAGACTACAAAATACATGCTTTAAAAAGTAATCAGTAACGTATTACGTTACATTACTCAAATTTAGTAACTTAATCTAAATACTTTGGAATACTTTGAAATACTTAACAACTCAAAGGATCATATTAACTTGATGTTCTGTTTTAAGTTTCCAGTTTTTTTAGACATAACCTATGTGTTGGTAAAGAATTTCAATATCTTGATAAAAAAATTACGAAAATATTTGTTTCTTTTATGATCACATCCATATAATTACTATTGATATTCCTAAATTATATTTGTAAAGATGTGCATCAGAGGGATAACAAAACATTAAACAACAACATTAAAATATTGTTAATAATATAGGTTGTTTTATATGTGTATAGAGTCGAAATGACACAGTGGTTTAAATTCTTTTATAAACAAAGTTTGCTTGTAACATTTAGAATGTTTATAAAGAAAATGAAATGAAATTATATACCCAGTAATCTCAAGAGAAGGCATATATTTAAAGCTGACACACCTACGGTTTCTCAACAGTTTTTTGCATCTCTCCACCACCACATTTTACAGGTTTGGGAAAAAATATGATCATTTAGTGTGAACTATCCCTAGTATAAATATGTTTATACTAATATTTAACCTTAGTGCACTGATAGCTGCATTATGAACCATATAAACAACAAACAGCGAAAAAAAAAAAAAAAGTAATGCATCTATTTTGATTTTTCATGGCCAATAGAAGCAAATTGGCCGATTCTGATACTGGTTGCAGATTTTTTTCAAGCAAATTTATTTGTTGTTTATTTGTTCAAAAAATATTTGTAGCTCTTTGATATTATAGGCAAACACTGCATTTTTATCACAGTCCCAACAAAGATGTTATGAACATGAGCATGGGCAGTTAAATTATTGTATAATTTCAAGATTAACAGCAAAAACAGCATGGTTTGACTTCAGCTTTGTGAAATTATGCTACATAAGACACCTGCACAAAACAAAATCAGCAGACGGACTGAATGAAATTTAAATTCACGCGCCGGCGCGTTTGCGAATGCAATTCTTGAGTACGAGCGCGAGCACAGAATAACAGCTGATTGGACCTGTTAATTTGTCTGAATTTTACTGACATAGTCTGACAACATCTCATCTGACCGCAGTTCACTGTTGTTCAACTGAAGCTCCCTCGTCGTCATTTGTAGCCTATCTTTTCCAATTTTCATTGATTCAGCTTATTCGTTTAAAAAGCTGATTCATTCAGTAAAGAAACAGCGCCATTTGTTGCTCAGGGACGCATTACAATGCTCTGGATTTGATCTGAACTATATTCGTTGGCAAAATTGTGCAGAAACAGGCAATGATTTCTAAAATGTAAACATGAATAAAATTTATATAACATTTGTTATGCTGATATCTGGAGAAAAACGGCACTCTTCATGTGCTATTTATTAACACAGTGAAAGTGTGCACTCTAAATGCGCACCGACATGTCAGATCGTGCATCGTTAAAACAACAAAATCGTAATATATTGCACACCCCTAACCTACCCTCTTCACAGTATAAATAACATTTGAAATTCAGGTCTGTAGACATTGCTATTTAGACTCTTGGTGGCAGTGAAACAGCTACTCTGTTGGCGTCAGTCAATCTTTTATTTTTGGTGGCATTTTATTTTCTTTCACTTCATGCACTTGTGAATTTACATTATGCATTTAAATTAATAGTACCCAATGCAAAATCATACTGGGGTGGCCAGAGTTTATGCAGGTCCATTTTTTGCGTGCGATCTCATGTCTGATGACTCTGCAGGTTGCTATTAACCGAATAGGCTGCGCACGTTTTTTTTTTTTTTTTTTTTTTAAACAGAGTCGGAGAATCATCAACATTGGCTTGTTGATTAAAAATCCTCAAACACCTTACGTTAATAGCCTATTAAAGCAGAACTAAGAAAACTATTTATGAAGGTAAAAAAAGTTACTAAGTCCTTACGATGGTTAATTGACTTGTAGTGGTGTGTTTGAGGCGTGCACTAACCCCCTCTGGCACGTCTACGCCAGAAAACAGCACTTGCAAGTTGAGCTGCGCCGACCCGACACAATCTCGCCTCATGTTCACGTTCACGCGACAGTGACATAATGCTTTACGGTAATTCAAAAACAATGTATATATTATGACTTTATAAGACAATTTCGAAAATTACCTACCTCCATCGAGATTTCTTGTATGTATTTGCAAAACTACTGCGCTGGTGAGCGTTGTAGTCGTTGTAGTCCAGAGCTGCGCTTGGAGTATTTACGGCAGTGTGATTCACTGAAGGACCTGTAGGGGGAGCTTCGCAAATCTTACTGAGCTCCGCTTTAAATGAAATAAATGACATTAAAATTCAAAGTAATCACTTTGGTAATCTAAAATACTTTTTGAATGTAACTGTAATTTGATTACCATCTATTTAAATGTAACTGAAACACAATACAGTTACTCAAATGTTGTATTTTAAATACGTAACGTCGTTACATGTATTTCGTTACTCCCTAGCCCTGTCAGGGCACACACAGGACTGCCCCAACACCCAGACCAACTGACCTGTCGCTACTCAAACAGAATGATTTTACCGCAGGTAAAGGCTCATACAGCGGTTCAAAAATGATACAATATAAATAATAGCAATTCTTTAAACAAAAGAACTACCTTAATCTTTCTATTTTCTCTCTCTCAGAGGAGGGGTGCCTAGAGCCTCTGGATCCTGGTCCATGTCAAGAGTATGTTGTTAAATGGTATTTTGATCCTAAGGCCAATTCATGTGCTCGGTTCTGGTTTGGAGGTTGCAGTGGCAACAAAAACCGATTTGATAGTGAACAGACCTGCAGAAAATCCTGTGTGAAAATGTAAGTCTTTTCATTAAAGCACTGAAACTGATACAAAAGGACAGGATAATTAAAAAAAAAAAGATAATTTAACTATGAACATTTTAAATAACTAAACTGCTCAGAAGAACTTGAACAATTAAATAAATGGATGTATTTGCATATATAATGGCCACAAAAAGTATTTGGCACACCTAAAATGTTGAATTGAGACTGCATTATATAGCAAAATATCAAACGGCAGCTTTTATTTTAAAGAAATATAGAAAATGTAGCTCAGAAAAATTAAAAGTAGTTTGATATGTTGTCATCTAATGCAGTGACATTCAGACATTATTTTGAGCAAACCAACAAAAAACTCTTTCTTCATGGGCAATGAACAAATATTCATACAGACAATCAGTAATCTGTCTTCTTCCATCAAATATTCTCATGAATACTGGTTTTTGGTCACATTAAACATATTTGTTTTTTATTTTTGTCTACTGTATTTGTAATGTGGTTTAAGTTCACTGGTGCTGTTTTGTTGAATAGTGTTGAATCTGTACTTGTATCCAAATGGTCGCAGGTGATGTGCAAAATACTCCAACATACTGCAAAATCTGCACAGCAGTCCGGGCCCTGGAAGAAGAGAAAATCATTCATTTTAATCTTGCGAAACAGTCATCATGCAAGTCCTACATAAATCCACATTTGTTTTAAAACTTTTTAACTGTAGTGGGAATCTTATTAATATTTACAATTACTTTAATTTTAACATTTTCTTTTACTATTTTTAAACTGTAAAAATGTATGACAGCATCATAATAGAGCAGTATTGTCATGCTCAAAGTATAAAATGAACATTTGTTGTGCAGCAATTGTAACTGTAGTGACAAACTGAAATTATAAAGTTAAAATGACAAAATAATTTGTCAATTATTTACATTAAAAAAAATGTGATTTTGTGTTTATGCTATATCTAAAAACCAAAAGGTATTTTCTGCATTGAGTGCAATCTAATGTAAATCTGAATGAAACAGGATATTCAACAAGAAAAAATGGTGGATAAAGCATGTTTTTTAATCCAAGTCTGTCTCTGTGTTTGGTAGGTTTAAACTGAATTTAACATTAAATATTTAAAAATATGGTAAAAACCTTTTTGCCTCGATTCTGATTCACAGTATCTGCAGTTCAGTGCAAAATTCAGGTTCCAGATAAAGCCCTGGGTATATGTCATGATTACAAATTGGAGTACCCAATTTAACCACTAGAGGGTACTCCAACATGGACTTTTGTCACCTGTCTGTCATTTCCCATATTCACCTCCTGGACTCATTATCCTCGTTTCATTGCACTCAGCTGTTTTGTGTTTGATCATTTAATTCTGTCTATTTAGTCTCAGTTGCTTCTGCCTTTGGTGGTGGTTTGTTAATGTATTGTTACGTGCACTTTTTGCTAAACATAAAATTTTCATTTTTGGGTGAACTATCCCTTTAAAGTAAACAAATACACATTTATTTATTGTGTGATCTGCCGTGGAGGCCAGCGAATTTAGTGCAGGCAATATAAATAAAGACGAGGATGCGAAAAAGAGAGCACAGTTTTTAAACATTTATAATGCTTTGCTTGTATATAGAACTGTCACTGTAATACTTGATACTTTTCGCAACTCTCTTGATAACTTCAGATATGTAAAATCTTTGACTCCTATGAGCGCAGAATTGTGACAAATGTCAATCTAGAGTGATGTAAAAGTCGCATGTATTCCGATTTGACTGAGGTTGCATTGAAAAAATCAGACCTGTATCGGATTTAGGACCACATCTGGAAGTGGCTCAAATCAGTATCGAAAAGATCAGATTCCATGTGGTTTATGCTGTTCACACTGTCATAACAAAAACAGATCTGAGTCACATATGAGCAGTCGAATTTGGACCACATTCTCCTGCAGTGTGAACGTAGCGTTAGAGCTCAAGTCCTGTGCTTGATCTTTGTGATATAGATAAACCGATTTGGCATGCTGTCCATGATACCACTCACAGATTACATGAACTAGTGAACTTGTGAGAGACAAATTATTGGCAGTCTTACATCAACCTGGAATGACCAGGAGCCAACCAATACAAAAAAAGCTAGCTATGTGAGTTACAGAATCTGAACTGCTAAGGTGTTTTATGTAAAATACAATGTTGAGAATCCCAGACACGACACTAAAGTGGAAATTGTACCACAAACCAAGAATATATCATATTTATATAGTTAATTCATTTTATCTATGTATTTATCAAAGACTGTTGAGCGCCTCAAAGATCTAATTTGAACCTGTAATCTGTAAGAAGTGCTACAAGATATTGTTCACTATATGTCATATAGATATGTGAATGTTAGTCATAAACCTCATGCACAAGGACCAAAGTATAAGAGTGTTTTGTTTGTTTGGCTCAAATTGTGTTATGACTGCAGAGTAACTGTAATGGCTAAGTACATGGTGCTTCTCTTGGTGAGTGACTGAATTGCATAATTCAGAGGAGATATCATTTATGAATGAAAAGAAGCGAGGCTGCATGTGTTCCTGTCTATATCTATTTTGTCTGTACAAATGCAACACACACTAAAGTATCTTTCGAAGTTGTAAATAAAACAAAGATTATTGGAGTACAAGAAAATACCATTTCAGTTTTTCTACTACCACACCATTTTTTTCAGTGCAACCTGATGGGCCTAAAGAGCGAGGACAAAAGTGCATATTATTGATTGAAGTGAATGCATGCAGACAGAAAGGTAAAGCAAACCAATGTCTTAACATGTCTTAACTGTTAAGGCGGCTGATGTTTTCACAGCTTCTAACCTGTCATTCTAAATGACTGCAATGCTTTTACATTTTAGTTTCAAATAGATTCATCACAGTATATGGGGTAAGTTGTCACAATGGAATCGGCTATCATAGGCTGTTCATTAACATTACACAGTGAAATAATTCCGAGAGACAAAACAGTTAAACAAATAATAATTAATACATTATATAAATGTTGAAAACAATTTTGACTCTTATGACAACTTTCCTTTGAGACAACTAGCCCCGGTCTCCTCTATGCATTAAAAACTCAACAGGCAACTAAGACAGAAATGCAACATTATAACAGAGGCTACAGAATCTTTCTGGACCCATATTCAACATTGAAGCTGTCTTGTAATACACAGATAGCTCATATTCACATCAAAGGTCAACAGACTACAGGATCAGGAGACTGAATGTTTTTTCAGTCTAAAGCAATGACTAGATTAATTTTCCCTGCAGTGATTTTCATAACCTACCAATTAGAAACTTTGCTGAGTTTTCACAATCATCTGCAGAGTTAACAAATTCACAGCAATTATAAAAATAACACTAGTATTTTAATCTACATTTAAAAAATGGACCATTTCTGAGGATGACTTTGCAAACTGATTATGCCACAAATTACTATTTAGACTCCAAATGTCTAATCTTAGTCTGCAAACAAGGAAATTTGTTTTGGTTTGTAATTTTTTTTTCTTTTGCTGTTGAATGTTATTTGCGCAATTAAATGAGCACATATTCAAGATTAGTCTGAATTATATTTTCAAACAAAGAAACTATATATTAAAATAAATTGTTGCTGTAATGAGCTTTTGTGCTGAAAGAAAGAAAACAAATCTATCCATCACTGGTAAATTCTTCATTAAATAAATGCTCATGGTTCTTATGTTCATCATTCTTATGAAGAACCTTTTCTTGAGTTGCTATTTTGTTCTTTTGAGATTTAAAAAAGTTTTTGATGTTACATGGTTATTCAGATTATAATGTGGTTTTTGGGTTCTTAAAGCACCAGTAGATATTTTGCTGTAGAATAAAAAGTTCTTTGAGGAACTTAGTCCTCAAACAAGGTGAAACCTTTAGTTTTACGTTTAAGAGCAATATCGCCTATTTTTGTAATTTGTGCAACATGTTAGTGAGTTTTGATCAGTTTTCAGCTCCAAATAAAATATCTTAAGTTGAAAAAGTGTAATGAACTTTAACTTAAAAATATTTTTTCTAGTCTAGTGGGAAATCTGTAAAAAACGTTTTACAGTGTGTGTAAAAAAGGTCACTTATTCAATTTGTTTTCACAAAAATAGTTAAAACGTGATATCTGTCAGCTCAGACATCAAGATATGTTTAAGACTATGTTTAAGAAAGAAAAATTACTGAACTATTCCATTTGAAAGAGATCTAATTGATTTATAATCTATATAATTTTACAATAGTAACCATACCAGCATCTTTTTATAATTACATATTAATATTTCAAATTATAGATGTCTAAATGTCTAACACGATTTTTTTTAGTTCTTTGGAAAACCATCTGGTGCTTTAATGAACCAGAGAACAAAACTGATCTGAATAAGCTGCAATGTCAACTAATATCAACTTTCTGTAATCAAGAACTTGTTAAATCTCCAAAGAATCATGTAGCAACTCAAGAACTTTATATACAACCAAAATTATCTTGATTAGAGGAGCTAGGAACATTTAAGAACCACTATGCACCATTGGTTTGATACAAATTTTGTAATGTTTCCCAGTTTCTACTATAGCATTTGAATCATTTTACATTTCTGATCAGGTTTGTCCTAGTACTACAGCTTTTAAATATGTATTTGTCAATTGCTTTACACCCAGCAGGTGTAACTCAGGTTCCGTCTCACCGAGCGTTTGAAGAAGCTCTTGCACCCCTCGCATGTAAACTGGCCGTAGTGTTTGCCGCTGGACTTGTCCCCGCAAACCATGCAGTCCACATTGGGAATTTTGTCCCCGGAGAGCGCGTCGTTGCCCGGGGTTGAACCTGAGGAAGTTCTCGGTGTCCCGCCGGGCTCCTGACTGCACATTTGCAGCTGGGACCCCGGATCAGCCGAAATGTTCTCTTGCCACTGATTTACTACCATTGCCATGCTATCCCGCAACACTGTCTGTGGTAACGACCGATACAATGTGACTCCTTTCAAGCAGGGAGGAGAGTTCAAGCGATCCTGAATGAGGCTTGAGGAGATCTGGACGAGGCGCGAGGCGCTTCCAACCACCTCTTTCTGCGACAAAAACTTTGATAGAGTGAAATTTACTTCTCTACTCAGAACAGGTCTTGGAATATTTACAAAGTAAACGAGAAGGTGACATAATTATTGCGCGAGAAATCCACAAAACATGTTCAAGTTTCAGTCGATCCGAATACTGTCCGTTTTGGCGAGAATGTCCGAGTGTCGCGTCACGAGAGGACCATCCGTGCTTGAAACTCACGATCTTCTCGAAATCCCACGTGTGAAGTTTAATGAGAGATACAGTGTATGTATTATGCATTATTATTAATATTATTAACGGAAACTATAAAAGAAAAGAGCGTTTTCCAGTAATAATACTGACACGATACCTAATCGCAATCTTCAAGACCGCACGCGAAATGTTATTGATGCAAAAACGTGTAAATAAAATTAAAATGAATAAACGCTAAAAGATCTTTCCATATGACACAATTCTTTGTACCAAGAAAGTTCCTAAATAATCCGTCAAAACTTGTAGGTTGTTTACAAGAGGAGATTCAGTGCGTTTCACCCGCCAGCTGTCCGATTCATCTCTGAGAACCGTAGTTAAGAATTCGGTGAAAGTGACACTAAACAGCCGTGGTTACTGGAGCTCCACCCACCGCACTGCATATATGGACATGGTGACCATATTAGTATATGACGCCTTCTTTTTGGCGGGGCTTGCATACGCTAAGCTTCTCAACTGGTCAGTGGAGGTGCTAGAAAAAAACTCTTTGTCCAATTGGACAAAGGCGCTGCTCTTGCACAATTAATGTACATTGTTTAACTATCTCAAGCAGAGAGAATCTCAAGAGTCTTGACAAAAAGACATTAACACTGATTATTTTTTATTATCATTATTTGCCAGGACAAAAAAAAAAAAAAACACTGAAAGTGGCAAAAAATTTAGTTCCCTTGTGAATTCTTCCATTTTAATCTTTAATCTAACAATATTTTCTGGATTAAACGAGTCGTTTAGATATGTTACACACAGAAACTGTAAAAACTACGCAGTATGCACATTTAAAAAAAAAGGTTTCTGACACTTTTACACTCATCAGAACAGTTCATCCCTCAAATGCATTGTTAGAATACAGCTATTATTTATGTTACATTTCAAATAATACTATTAAAAAATTGTGTGCATTCAGTTTTATACATCATTACAGATTTCAGATTAAATCCAATACATAATCATGTTTGCTTTGTGCACAATTTCAGTGCATAAAACACTTTCAGGCATGAAATATATAATACTAAATAAGCAAATAAATTAATAAAAATAAATGTACATTGATATCTAATGAGAGAGGGAAAAATGATGGGATTTCTTGCATGTTAGTTACCTTTTTTTTTTTACCTAGTTTTTATTAGTGTGTCGTTGAGGTGTTGGAGTTTACACCATTTTTAGGAATCTGTAATCCATTATTTTAATGCATTTTGGATCAGCTGTGGTTGTGTTGAATGAAGTTTGACTTGACTGCTTAATTAAAATACTACCTTTTACAACTAGTTCCAGACAGCAAAGGTTAAAAGCTCTACTTTTTGCCAACACTTTGTCATATCATGAAAATTATATATATGAGAAAACTCATCACTCTTAAAAATAAAAAGGTTCCAAAAGAGAACCTTCACTGTGATGACATTGAACAGCCATTCTGGGTTCCTCAAAGAAATGTGCAGTTCTTAAAAGAACCATTTTTTCTTAGCCTGAAGAACATTTTAATAATATAAAAAACCCTTTGTGCAATGGAAAAGTTTCATGGATTTTATAGGTTCTTCATGGAACCATAGATGCCAACCTTTATTTTTAAGAGTATATGAAGCTACAGGAAACATTTGTCCACTTCTTACATATCCATTTGGACTGAGACATGTAACTATGATAAAGAGTACAAATTCAAAAAAAAAAAAAAAAAAAAAGTATTAATTAAACGCATCTAACATAAAATTTTCCATATATATATATATATATATATATATATATATATATATATATATATATATATATATATATATATATATATATATATATATATATATATAATGTATATGTATATATATGTATATATATATATATATACACATATATATACATATATGTATAGACATAATATAAAAACAAACTATGTTAGATGCGATTAATCGCAATCAATCGATTTGAAAGCACTAGTTTGAAGTAATCATAATGCAACAGGCACTAAATGAGAGAGCTTTGTTAGCGAGACATATTGTTTAATATGTCCATTGTTGCGGGTAATGCAGTACAAGTAACGCAATTAAGTAATCAGATTTCTTTTTTCAAGTAACTAGTAAAGTAACATTACTTTTAAATTTACAACAAAATAGCAGAGTTACTTTTTCAAATAAATAACGCAAGTTACTTTGTTTTCCAACGCTATCTCATGACCAATTCGTACATATTTTATGAGGTGGCTAATTCACATGAATTTGTACAACCTCACTTGTACGAATTCATACAATTTGTCTAAACCCCAGTGATTGGTAGGTTTAGGGGCAGGGTTAGGGGTAGGTCATTCGTACAAATTCATACGAATTTGCCACCTCATAAAATACGTACAAATTGCTGTGAGATCAGATTGTGTTTTTCTATTTATTGACTGGCATCTTTCCTGTCCCCATGTTGAGTGAAATCGGAAGTAAGTGCAGAGAGGTTGTATGCACTAATGTAGTTTTAGACCAGAGGTGTCCAATTCTGCTCCTGGAGGGCTACTGTCCTGCAGAATTCAGCTCCATCCCCAAATAAACACACCTGAACCAGCTCATCCAGGTCTTAGAAACTTTGGTGTGTTGAGGCAAGTAAGTTTATTTAATCTCACTTTATTCACCAATGTCTTTGCTGCATATATTCATGATCCAATTCAACCTTACACATAAGCAAATATTTCTTTAGATAAACATCACATTTGTGTTTCTTTTTTGTTGTTTTTATTTCTAAAGTAAGAGTGTTTAACTTTTCCTGTGTCCTATTCTTCTGCAATCCAGAATGGCAGCACATCTGAAAGGTTATATGCATTATGTAACGCATTACGCAGAACGTCTGGATGTGCTGAATCATCAGACTAGGTAAGCAAGCAAGAACAATAGCGAAAAATGGCAGATGGAGCAATAATAACTGACATGATCCATGATATCATGATATTTTTAGTGATATTTGTAAATTGTCTTTCTAAATGTTTTGTTAGCATGTTGCTAATGTACTGTTAAATGTGGTTAAAGTTACCATCGTTTCTTACTGTATTCACGGAGACAAGAGAAAGCCGTCGTTATTTTCATTTTTTAAACACTTGCAGTCTGTGTGTGTAATGTTAGCTTTAGCCACGGAGCACTAAAAAACTAATTCAGAATCAAATGTAAACATCCAAATAAACACTGTACTTATGCGATTAGACATGCTGCGTGACAAACACTTTGTAAAGATCCATTTTGAGGGTTATATATTAGCTGTGTGAACTTTGTTTATGCTGGTTAAGGCAAGCGCGAGCTCTTGGGGCGGGGAGCACGAGATTTAAAGGGGCCTCGGATCATAATGAATCAGTGTGACGAATCAGCGGTTCAGAGCACCAAAGTCACATGATTTCAGCAGTTTGGCGGTTTGACATGCAATCTGAATGATGATTCTATACGCTGATTCATAACGATCCGTTGCTTCCTGAAGCAGTGTTTTGAAATCGGCCATCACTTAAGTCATTATTTTGTTTTTTGGCACACCAAAAATATTCTCATCGCTTTATAATATTAATATTGAACCACTGTACTCACATGAACTGATTTAAATATGTTTTTAGAAACTTTATGGATCTTGAGAGAGGAAATGTCATTGCTCCCTATGCAGGCCTCACGGAGTCAATGGATTTCAACAAAAATATCTTAATTTGTGTTCTGAAGATGAACAAAGGTCTTACAGGTGTGGAACAGCATGAGAGTGAGTAATAAATGACAGAATTTTCATTTTTGGGTGAACTAACCCTTTAAGACATATTACACACACACACACACACACACACACACACACACACACACACACACACACATATATATATATATAAATAGAGAGAGAGAGAGAGAGTTAGTCTATATCATTGATTGAAGTGCAATGTAACTTGATTACATAATCATAATAAATTGATAATTATTATTGTATAATATAAATTATATTTTAAATTATATAAATATATATTTATAAAGGTTATTATTATGTAATCAAACATCAACTAAAATAAATCATATAATAATAATAATAATAATAATACTTTTGTTATTATTATTATTATTATTATAGACGTAATGGTTAACACTCTTGTAAAAATATACATTAAGAATTTGTTTCCCTTTGTCATTTAATAAGTCATACATCAAATTTTTAAAATAAACGAGAGTAAAGTTGCACACGAAACTAAAGATAATTAAAACAAATGTTACCAAGACATTACTAAAGCTCATGTAACGTTAGATTGTTAAAGCCACAGTAAATACATTTAAATGTGTTAAAATAAACAATAAATAAACATTAAAAAGGTACATCTCATGATTCTAGCTCTTCGTGTTAAGATATAAATATGATATGATTAAGGATAAAAATATAAAACTTATTTGATGAACAAGTAAACAGTTGAGCGTGATTTAAGGTTCTTATGACTTAGCCGGTCAGCTACAGCTAAACTAACCATTTAACCTTTTCTTAACCGGTACAAGTAATGGCAGACACAGCCACCTTATAAAGAGACAGAAAACATGCTTTGAAATATAAATAAATGCCAGCGTTTGATAAATATAAACTCACATTTGACGCGCAAACATGCTGAAGTTTGTTTAAGTAGCGGGAAGTCGGAAGTTGCAGTGCAGAATGTAAACACAGCGTGACAGAAGCACACAAAATAAAAGTCCTACTGCGTCTAACACACATCCACGACGGCGAAAAATTTGGAAGCTCATTTATGACACAAAGAAAAAAAATGTGACATAAAAAGTAATAAGATAAATTATACAATAAAAGTCTACATTATGATAAAATATGTGGAAATGAAGATATAAAAAGTCATTATGAAATGAAAAATAGTTTTTAGATGACTATTTAATCTTATAATTATGGCATAGTAGATAGTATCTCATAATTTAGACTTTTTGTGTCATAATAATGAATTTTGATGTCATAATTATGATTTATGAATGCATAATTGTTTCCGTAAAGAGTTAGTTCACCCAAAAATGAAAATTATGTCATTAATTACTCACCCTCATGTCGTTCTACACCTGTTTTGAAATCGGCCATCACTAAATAAGTCGTTATTTTGGCGCACCAAAAATATTCTCATCACTTTATAATATTAATATTGAACCACTGTACTCACATGAGCTGATTTAAATATGTTTTTAGTACATTAATGGATCTTGAGAGAGGAAATGTCATTGCTGGCAGGCCTCACAGAGCCATCGGATTTCAACTAAAATATCTTAATTTGTGTTCCAAAGATTAACGAAGGTTTTACGGGTGTGGAACGACATATGGGTGAGTAATAAATGACAGAATTTTCATTTTGGGGTGAACTAACCCTTTAACTGGCAGAAATGGGCTTCCATAAGGTTTGGAACAATTTTGATGTGAAAACTTACTGCCCTCTACAGTTGAAAAAAAAAAAAAGAAAAAAAAAAGAGGTTTATTCCCTATGGTTTATTCTTGAAAAGTGGAAATTTATTAATAATGTTAATTTTGTAAAAAATAATCTAAAGCATTTAGGGTAAAAGAGAGAGAAAAAAAATCACAAACATTAACACAAAGCTTTTTATATGACTTCATAATGCTGTATTGTCATCTCATCCTGATCTCCTTGTTCTTAGAATGTTTATTCTGTAGTTGTAGAGAGCCTATGTTATAGCTACTTCATGCACACCACATGAGAAGAGGTGTCTTTAAAATAAATAATAAATAATAAACCTAATTTTTGTGTTCCACAAAAAAAAAAAAAAAAAGCAAACAGGTTTGGAACTATATGAGGATCAATAATTAGTGAATTCGAACTATCCCTTTAAAAGTCTAAGAATCCTTGAAATGAGTCAGATCTCAGGAGGTTCCTGCATGTTTTCCAGATTTTACAGGGGCGCTGTTTATATGAATTTTTGTCAAGGAATCAGAAACTTTTGGGGAAAATGTTATTGTCCTCCAAACAATCTCTCAGCATTCATCTCCAAAACAGATCTAAACAGCAGAAAATAGTGGAGAGCTTAATTCCCGTTTAACACCAATTCACAAAAAAACTAATTATTTTCTTCAGAGAGCTACAAATGAGCTCTAAGCAAAACAGAGTATTTATTCAGTAAAATCATACATATTTGTCACTGAACAAAGATTTTCAAAGTTGATTGGATAAGCAAATGAACAGATTATCAAAAGGCCTCTTTTCCTTCTATCATATAATGTACATTTTCCGGTTCATCTTCATCCACCTTGGTCTTCCTCAACATCCCATAATATGCCCAATATTTTTTAAATGGAAACATTTTATCTGACTCCCTGAGACTTTTCCCAGGCATACTGATCATGACTGAAGAAAGAGACATTATTCACAAGTTGTTTCTCATAGCAACTTTGTAGAGTAACTTGAAACATCTGAGAGAGAATGAAATAAAAACGGTGATATATCCGAGTCTTCTTCTAAGTGTGTGACGGAAAGAGGCGGCCAGTGTGTGTGTGTGTGTGTGTGTGTGTGTGTGTGTGTGTGTGCTCAGTCAGGCATCAGATTGTTGGGTCTGTGATATTGAGCTGATGTTCAGTGCACAACTGGAGTCAGTACAGAAAGTGTTCCACACAGGAGACATGTGGATACTCTCTATTGCATAACAGGCAAGGTAAGCACTTTATCATTTCTTCATATTAATGTTCTGATATTTGTTTTTGTTTAAAACAACATTTCAGCATTAAATGACAAAAATGAAAATAAAATGTATCATTAATGTTAAAAATAGTCTACCATTGAACACATTTAACATTATTGCATGATGTATTTGTGGCTTTGATTTGTTCAAAATGTGTTTTGATGCATAAGCTCGGATTCATTATACTTGATTTATTATACATTATTACTTGTTTAGAAATATCCTAGTACCATGTTCAGCTGTGTTTGAACATAAAAAGTGTGCATTCAAACAACAAGTTAGGGACATTGCCCATTCTGTACATTTATGTTTTAGCCACTTGTGTTGGTCTTTGCATGCAATGCAAATGTAATGTAATGCAAGCAATAAATACGCACCACAAATACATTTTTAAGATGCACAGAAGGTCTGAAAGATGTTTTGTTTGATTATTTTTTAAGGTCAGACATGAATGAAAGCATGGCCAAAGTGTGTTTTCTGTGGCTGTTGCTTTGGCTTCTTTTACCTGCGGCCAGATGCCAGAACAGAAGACAGTCTGGAGAAACACTGAACAACCTCTCCACAAAACTGGACAATGGTAAATGCATTAGTGTTGTCTTCAGCACAGCATTGACTGCGTTGACTTTGTCTTGCATGTACAAAAGTGAAAGTTAGATATCTTTACTATCTCAATTGTTTCTCCAAGACAGCAATGAGATTAAATGGAGACTGTTCTACTGTGTGGGTCCAGAAGTTCATTAACTTTTCACTCAAAATTGTTATGCAGATAATACACTCTAAAAAAATTCTGGGTTAAAAACAACCCAAGTTGGGTTGAAAATGGACAAACTCAGCAATTGGGTTGTTTTGACCAACCTGCTTGGTGGTTTTATTTAACCCAAATATTGTTTAAAAATTACTGTATTTCTTGCTGAACCCAAAATATGTTGGAAATTAACATGTATTAATATGTTTAATAAACGAACATTTATTAATACATTTTTTGAATAATAATTAAGCAATAAACATTTATTAAATTGCTTATTAATAAATGTTCACCTTTGGATTATTATTGTTGCCTCTAGTAATAAGGCCTATGTATCTGGGGTTGTTTTTAACCCAGCATTTTTTAGATTGTAGGCTTTAATTTGTAATAAGAATTTTTAGATTCAAGTAGAAAACAGGCCAAATAAAATCACCATTTGCTCTCAGGAGTTTGGACCTTATCACTATTAACTCTAAAAACCCAATGTGTCATAGTCTTTTTCCTGTAAAATCTTTATTGATTTTTATAAAGTAAATGTAAGAATGACTTTTATATTAGTCATATTTCAAGATAAACACTTGAGGCAACTTAGGTTTTTGTAGAAAATTTATATTTAGTATCAAATATGATCCAGCAGGCTTTTGAGGAACATTTATTTAACTCTTAATCATCATAGTATTGCATTGCATTACACGTTTTGCCCCCACAATAAAAACTACAGAGCTTTGAAAACTAAGCATTGAAATATCATCTTAAGACATGTTAAATGCATTTTATTAATAGTCTGTTGTACTGTTATAAATCTCACTGATTTACATTACAAGCTATCAAATTACATATTACTTTTTGGCATCTGCACCAAATTGCATATTTTTGCTTCGTTTGTAAAACTTAGGTGTTTTTTCTTCCTAGAGAATGAGCTCAATAATCTCATACTAGGGATGGTTGTAACATTTTTGACATTTCTGTATCTTGGAGTTATTTTAAGCCTGCGTGTTCAAAATGTGATTCAAACTAGTTACAAGTGTCCGCTATTAAATGACAGCTGTTATCTTTGCAGCACAAACAGAAAATGTGTGGTTTCGTTTCAAAAACGATGAGTGAATTTTACTGCATAGTCCGGGTTAGATGGGGTGAGATGGGGTAACACTGTGATATCCAACGGGGTGATATGTGACATTATGAAATAAGGATTATGATATATATATATATATATATATATATATATATATATATATATATATATATATATATATATATATATATATATATATATATATATATATATATATATAAAATATAACTCACCTTACAGCTAACAGACAAAACACTAACAACTTGCATTAAAACAATATCTACATAAACACACAATTAACACAATTTAACTTTGACGAGTTTAACTACAAAGCAGGAATTTCCATAAAAATAAATGAAGTTTTTAAAAAAAAGTTACTTATATCAAAATAAGTGTTTCTGCTCTAAAATCTGCTGTCTGCCACAGGGCTCTACTTTCTCACATGTGGAATAAAGACTAGCATGTGTGAAGTGAATCAGGTGATTTGTAACTTGTTCCTGATTGGAGAAATTGGAAGTGTTTCAATTGACCCATGTTACAACCATCCCTGTTCTCGCCCTTTATGAGCTGTAAAAGCCTGATGCATCAAATATGATACTCCACAACAACAACAAAAAAAGATATTTTGGATTTTGTCTAAAAAGGTTCAATATACTATGGAATATTGTTTCTGCCAAGGAAAAAAAAAAACTATTTAAAAGGTATTTGCGACTTTTTATCTCTCAATTCTGACTTTTATTTTTGCAATTCTGACTTTATAATGTAATAATAAACGTATAATGTGATATAAAAAGTCGCACACCTTTTTTTTATTCAGTAGCAGAAACAAGCTTTCATAATAAACTGTTCCATAAAAAATATATTTCTGGCTATTATTTCATATGTAAGACCATAATGGGTTAAAAATAAAGGTTCCAAAAGGCGGTTTTCCCAGTGATGCCATTAAAGGGATATTTCACTGAAAAATGATCATCATTTACTCACCCTCAAATTGTTCCAAACCTGTATAAATGTTTGTTTAGCTCTACACACAAGATATTTGGAAGAATGTTTGTAACAAAGCAGATCTTACCCCCCATTGACTACCCATTGAGTATTTTTTCCCCCTACTATAATAATCAATGGGAGACGAGATCTGCTTGGTTACAAACATTCTTCCAAATATCTTCCTTAGTGTACAGCTGAACAAAGCAATGTATACAGGTTTGAAACAACTTGAGGGTGAGCAAATGATGAGAGAATTTTCATTTTTCGGTGAACTATCCCTTTAAGAACCTTTATTTTTGTATATAGCCTAATATGGTATGTGTAAAGAGTTTATGGCTTCTTTCATTTCAGAGTTAGAATGTCAACTAGAGATTGCATTCATCCTGGACAGTTCAGAGAGTGCAAAGGGCTCTCTGTTTGATCAAGAGAAAGCATTCGTGCGCTCCTTCAGCAGGCAGGTGGTGCAGATGCAGGTGTCTGACTGGCATTTGAAGACTCGTTTGGCGCTCATCTACTACAGCAGCTCAGTGCATATTGACCAACGCTTCAGGGACTGGCAGGACCTTGACTTGTTCCTGAGCAGATTGACAGATGCCACCTACATCGGTCATGGAACATATACGACATATGCCATATCCAACGCCACTCAGCTCTTCACCAGCGAGACCAAGGAGCAGAGTGTTCGGGTGGCTCTCCTCATGACCGACGGCAGCGATCATCCGCGGAATCCTGACATCATGAGGGCGGTCACAGAAGCCAAAGACCACAAAATTAAGATCTTCACAATAAGCTTATCATACCTGGCAAAGAACAACGTGAACAGTGCCAAACTGCGGGACGTAGCGAGCAGCCCAGCCCAGCAGTACTCCCACAGCCTCACTGACCCCAAACTGAAAGAACGGCTCCTGCAGCAGCTCGTGAGGCATTCAGTTCATTTGTCAGCCTTGTTAGGTTTAGCAAGATCAGACATCATAATTATTCATAATAATCATCACATTATAAGAAAAATAGTAACACTTTACACAGTTAACTACATTAGTTAACATGAACTACTAATAATGAACTGCACTTATACATTATTTATTAATCTTTGTTAATTTCAACACTTACATTAATACATTCTTAAAATCATGTTAACATTAGTTAATGCACTGTGAACTAACATAAACAAACAATGAACTGTATTTTCATTAACTAACATTAAAGGGATAGTTCACCCAAAAATGAAAATTTGATGTTTATCTGCTTACCCCCAGTGCATCCAAGATGTAGGTGACTTTTTTTCTTCAGTCGAACGCAAATTATGATTTTTAACTGCAACCGCTGCCGTCTGTCAGTCAAATAATAGCAGTGATTGGGAACTTGAACAATAAGAGTCAAAAAAACTTCCATAGACAAATCCAAATTAAACCCTGCGGCTCGTGACGGCACATTGATGTCCTAAGACACGAAACAATCGGTTTGTGCGAGAAACCGAACAGTATTTATATCATTTTTTACCTCTAATACACCACTATGTCCAACTTCATTCAGCTTCCTGTTAGTGAGGTCAAAAAACGCGTTGTGATGACGGAAGTGATGTCTTGCCCATATACTTCAATGAGCGCGAGACATCACTTCCATTGTCAGAGCGCGATCTGACCTCACTAGCCGGAAGCTGAACAAAGTTGGACATAGTGGTGTATTAGAGGTAAAAAATGATATAAATACTGTTCGGTTTCTCGCACAAACCGATTGTTTCGTGTCTTAGGACATTAATGTGCCGTCACGAGCCGCAGGGTTTAATTTGGATTTGTCTATGGAAGTTTTTTTGACTCTTATTGTTCAAGTTCCCAATCACTGCTATTATTTGACTGACAGACGGCAGTGGTTGCAGTTAAAAATCATAATTTGCATTCGACTGAAGAAAAAAAGTCCTCTACATCTTGGATGCACTGGGGGTAAGCAGATAAACATCAAATTTTCATTTTTGGGTGAACTATCCCTTTAACGAAGATACAATACAGTAACAAATGTATTGCTCATGGTTAGTTCATGCTAGTTAATACATTAATGTTTAACTAATGAACCTTATTGTAAAGTGTTACCAAAAATGATAATTTGATGTTTATCTGCTTACCCCCAGGGCATCTACGATGTAGGTGACTTTGTTTCTTCAGTAGAACACAAATGATGATTTTTAACTCCAACCGTTGCCGTCTGTCAGTCGTATAATGCATGGCAATGGGAACTTCTAGAGTCAAAAAAACATGCACAGACAAATCCAAATTAAACCCTGTGGCTCGTGACGACACATTGATGTCCTAAGACATGAATCGATTGGTTTGTGTGAGAAACTGAACGGTATTTATATAATTTTTTACCTCTAAAACACCACTATGTCCAACTGCCTTAAGCATTCGCTTAGTGAGGTCTGATCGCGCTCTGACAATGGCAGTGATCTCTAGCACTCATTGAAGCTAAGCGCGAGACATCACTTCCGTCATCAGAACGTGTTTTCTGACCTCACCAACCGGATGTAGAGGGCAGTTGGACATAGTGGTGTTTTAGAGATAAAAAATAATATCAATACTGTTCGGTTTCTCGCACAAACCGATTATTTCGTGTCTTAGGACGTCAATGTGTCGTCACGAGCTGCAGTGTTCAGTTACTATTAAGATACATCAGCATTTTGCATTTTGAATCAAATTAAATCATGATTCCATGGGCTTCAGTGCAAACACACAAAATCACCTTGTGCAACAGAACAAAGTATGAAAATATTATTATAATTAATTATTTATTTATTTTTTTTTTATATTTATATATATTGTACCTAATAACACCATTTAGCTTTTTATTATTATGGGCTTATTGCTTTTATAAAACGGTTGTTCCATAAAAGTATTTATTTTAATTAGGTCACAGGTGTTAGTTTGTAGAGTAATTTACAACAGCTTCGAACGCGGCTCAGCCAATTAGAATCAGGTACCGGAACTATATTTAACCATATATTACTAACAATTAGTAATATTTTTTTTTTTATTTCAATTTTATTTTGATAACTTCGACTTAGTTAACTAAACTAAACTAAAGAGGGAAATGTTAAAACAGACAACAACAACAACAACAACAAACTCAGTAAATTATTTTAATACTCCGAAGTAAGAAATTTTGCATTCTCGAACACATAAATATTAAGTAAATGATGACACATTAAAAATAAAAATGCATTTGGGAAAATAGTTTGTCAATGATTTACTATTTTACTTTCAGTGAGCATACTACCAGGTAATGCTAATTAGTATGTGATCTTTGCTCATGGTCACTCAGTTCTGGTTTCAATGCACTGCATAGTTCACTGTACATTTAAAACCATGTAAAAAACATATTAAATAGAGTTTCGGATAATTCTATTTCTAAATTATGAATTGCCATGTTTGAAGATGATGTAAAATGCTGATAAACACACACCTGTGACTTGGGTCAATAAGAAATCACCTAGCAACTACCCAGAATACTTAACCAATATTCTAATTAGTGCTGTCAAATCGATTTTGTCACAGAGACGAACTCCATGATTCCCTCCTCTGGCCATCAGAGGGCTCCCTCACCTGAATACTGACCCTTAGACATACACACTACATTTCCCATCAGCCCCATATCTGGCATTACATTGCTCAGCTGCAGCTCATTCACTGGCCTATATAAACTGATTTTTCACGATTCCTCTTTGCGAGTTCTTGTACTACAACGGTTTGCATTTCTGAGCATTTATTCCTGTATTGCCTGCCTGTTGTGACCCAGTTTGTTCCCCTTTTATGATTCTCTGCTGCCTGCCTTTTGGACTATTTGCTTTGTTTCTGATCTGTGATTGTTCTCCACCTGCCCTGATCTACTGCTTGTTTATTAACCACGACTGTGTCTGCTCTCCGTTACTGTGTTTTCTGGTGTCTGACCATTGCCTGTTTGACCACGATTCTAATAAAAGCCTGTTTATGGATCCCACTTCGAGTGACGCCTCGTTGCAGATTTATTGCAATTAATTGCATTAACATAAAAGTTTGTGTTTACATAATATATGTGTATTATATATATTATATGTGTGTTTATATATATTTTTATAATATATATATATATAAAATACACACACATATATTATGTAAGAACTTTTATGTTAATTACGATTAATCACGATAAATCGATTTGACTCTAATGCACGTGGGCTGCAACATGCTAATAATTGCTCAAAACATCTTGCCAAATGCAAAAAAACCTGCCACTCACAGTCTTCTATCTCTGCACAACAAAATTTCTTTTCTTTTTTACAGCCTAGCTGTTATTTTGGGTCAGAAAATGGATGCTCTAAAAGTTTCTATTTGTGAGGGTTTGAGATCCAAATACAGTAACTAGCGTATGGTCTGCTATCCTGAAGCGTGGTCCACACATCAGTGGGTGAATCAAATCTGTGTGTGAGGGATTTTCCATATGAACACAGAAGAAAGGGTCTGCCGCTCACGAAATGTCAAGCACTGTCTGTGATCACACAATACGGGTCTTTTAGAAATGCATAATAAAGCTTCCCACATAATAAATTGGACTTGTTTTGGTACTGTCATAGATTTGTGTCCTAATTCTTATTTCTCTTTTCATTTTTTCCCCCTAGGAAATAATCGCAAAGAATGAAGTAAGTACTGAACCATCAAAAAGAGTGGCCCTCAAAGTATTCAAACACTTTAGTCATAAAATGTCTGAATGTCATTGCATTACAGCAAAACTACTATAAGTATATCCAACTTTACCCAGATACAGTACACTTATGTAAACAACAAATACTATATAGTACATCTCAGCTGCATGATTGTTGAAAAAAATGTAAATAATATTTATAAATAATATTTAATATTTAATCATATTTATAATCATACAGATTTACATAAAGATGGATATATATTGTATCCAACTTTCTTCGCATACATGCAGTAAATATTATCAGGCTGATACACGGCACTCCCTTCAGGGTACAATGTTTGAAACATTATGTGCACATGGTCACCCAGAATGGTTCAGTAGTCCTTTTTCAGTGACGCTTATCAAGCACAGTAGGGAATGCCATGATATTGCAGACCAAACCATCACTGATCCACCGCCATGCTTCACTCTGGGCAGCAACAGTTGGGTGTTCAGCCTCTTTGGGGTTTCTCCACACCATAACTCCCATGGATGTAGGAAAGACAGTGAAGGTGGACTCATCAGAGAACAATACGTTTCTGTCACGGTTCGCAGATCCACTGTGTCTTTCTGTTTTCTGTGTGTGGGTTGTGGGGTGTGTCACCTGATTGTTCTCTGTGGGCGTCGCCGCTGATCACTGATCAGCGGCAGCTGTGTATCATTACTTCTGACTATATAACGCCTTGTCTTTCGTCTCATGTTAGTCAGATCGTTGTTTGGAGTCCTGGTGTTTGTCCCGTGTCTTTCTCGTGTTGTTTGTTCCTGTGTTGGATTTCTCGTCGCTGTTTCCTGTTCCTGTCTGTTTCATTGGATTACTCGTTTTGGATTACGTTCACGGATCATCACACGGACACGGACTCACCTCACGGATCACCATTCACCACGGACAGTCACCGCCCATCGAAGTCCCTGTGTTACCATTACCATACCTTACCGTACTGTGTGTTTGTCTGACTTTATTGGCGTGAAGCTCTATTAAAGAGATTAACTTGCTATTGCATCCAGTCTTCATTTCCCGTGACAGAATGATCTGACCAACCATGGATGCAGCGAGTTCAACGCTTCGAGTTGATTCCCGCCTCCGACGAGTGGAGTCACCAGTGGAGTCTGGAGAGAGGCACAGCGGTCTTCCTGTCAGCCCGGTGGATGTGGTTAGCCCAGCACCCGATCCTGAGCCCATGCAGGTAGGGAGAGCTCGGCTTTCTCGGGAGGAGCGGGAGCGGCGGAGGTCCCTTGGTCTTTGCTTATACTGCGGGACATCAGGACACGTCATCAGAAACTGCCCGGTAAAAGACCAAGCCCGATAGTAAACTCGAGGCTACTATCGGGCTACACACGACATCACCTGTAGCGCACTTTTGGATTCTGGGGCGGAGGGCAGTTTCATGGACATCACGTTTGCACGACAACATGGAATTCCTAAATCATCCCTTGAGCACTCTATTTCAGTCAACGCACTCAATGGACAGTCTCTTCCCAGTCTCTCCCACACCACGGATTTCATCACCCTCATCACCTCCGGTAACCGTTCAAAAGAAGTTCAGTTCTTCCTCATGGACTCCCCTCATGCACCTGTCGTTCTTGGACACCCCTGGCTCACCAAACACAACCCTCGCATCGACTGGCAACTTGGAACCATCACTGAATGGAGCACCGAGTGTCACAAGTCTTGTCTATTGTCTGCTTGTTCCACGGTGTCTGTTTCTGTTTTGCAGGATGAGGCGGTGGATCTGTCTAACGTGTCCAAGGAGTACCTTGACCTGAAGGAGGTGTTCAGTAAGTCCCGAGCTGCTTCTCTTCCTCCGCATCGTCCCTACAATTGTGCAATAGACTTAGTTCCGGGTAAGTCTCCGCCTAAAGGAAAGTTGTATTCTCTATCTGTTCCCGAGAGGGAGGCCATGGAGAAATATATTTCTGATTCTCTGGCAGCCAAGTTCATCCGCCCTTCCTCATCTCCAGCGGGGGCGGGGTTCTTTTTTGTGGGGAAGAAGGACGGATCTTTGTGCCTTGTATTGATTACCGGGGGTTGAACAACATCACGGTAAAGAATACTTATCCTTTGCCGTTGATGTATTCGGCCTTCGAGAGGTTGCAAGGAGCGTCCATTTTCACTAAATTGGACTTAAGAAACGCATATTATTTGGTCCGCATCAGGGAGGGGGATGAGTGGAAGACCGCTTTTAACACCCCTAGAGGGCACTTTGAATACTTGGTTATGCCCTTCGGGCTGTCCAACTCGCCTGCGGTCTTCCAAGCACTCGTCAATGATGTGTTGAGAGACATGGTTGATCAGTTCATATATGTCTACCTGGATGACATATTGATTTTTTCATCGTCTCTCCAGTAACATGTTCAACATGTCAGACGAGTGCTTCAGCGGCTGCTAGAGAATGGGCTTTTTGTCAAGGCGGAGAAATGCGAATTTCATGCACAATCTGTTTCTTTCGTAGGGTACATCGTCTCGTCTGAGGGAATTCACATGGATCCTGACAAGGTTAAGGCTGTGGTGGATTGGCCAAGTCCAGATTCTCGTAAGGCCCTACAGCAGTTTCTGGGGTTCACCAATTTTTACCGGCGTTTTATTCGCAATTTCAGCCAACTAGCCGTGCCTCTGACCGCCTTGACCTCCCCCAGAACTACCTTCAGGTGGTCAGATGCAGCAGAGGCTGCATTTGCCGAACTGAAGGGCCGCTTGGTTTCGGCCCCCATTCTGATAGCCCCTGATCCATCGCGTCAGTTCGCGGTGGAGGTCGACACGTCGGAGGTGGGGGTAGGTGCAGTTCTATCCCAGCGTTCTCCCTCAGATAACAAGATGCACCCTTGCGCGTATTATTCTCATCGCTTGTCTCCCGCCAAACGCAATTATGATATTGGTAACAGAGAGTTGTTGGCAGGCAAATTAGCGTTGGAAGAGTGGCGTCACTGGTTAGAGGGTTCAGGGGTACCTTTTTATCGTTTGGACTGATCATAAGAATTTAGAGTATATACGATCGGCTAAAAGACTCAATTCCAGGCAGGCTCGGTGGGCACTTTTTTCATACCGCCCGGGCACCAAAAACATCAAGCCCGATTCTCTTTCTCGCATTTTTGATCCTTCCGAACGCCCGTCTACTCCCGAATGTATTCTTCCCGAGACATTAGTGGTCTCCACTCTTACATGGGAGGTCGAATCGAAGGTCCTGGCGGCCTTAGAAGGGGTAACGCCTCCGCTCGCATGCCCACCGAACCGTTTGTTTGTGCCGGATGAGTCAAGTTCCTGCGTCATCAAGTGGGGTCATTGTTCTAACGTGGCTTGCCATCCAGGGGTTAATCGAACCAGATTTTTGGTCAAGCAACGATTCTGGTGGCCAGGTATGGCTCGCGACATTCGCGATTTTGTTTTGGCTTGCTCGGTCTGTGCTACTGGTAAGACTTCCAACCCCCTCCAGATGGGTTACTCCAACCGCTGTCTGTCCCTTCGAGACCCTGGTCCCATATCGCGCTAGATTTTGTGACTGCCCTCCCACCCTCCCAAGGGTTTACGGTTGTTTTGACCCGGGTGGACCGGTTCTCGAAGGCGACCCATTTTATACCCTTAGCCAAATTACCCTCTGCTAAGGAGACAGCGGTTACTGTCATTGATCATGTCTTCCGGCTTCATGGCCTCCCGGTGGATGTGGTTTCTGACAGGGGTCCCCAATTTGTGTCCAAATTCTGGCAAGAATTTTGTAAGTTGCTGGGGGCGACGGTTAGTCTTTCCTCTGGGTTCCATCCCCAGACCAATGGTCAGACAGAGAGAGCCAACCAGGATTTAGAGCGAATGTTGCGATGTTTGGCGTCCAAGAATCCTTCCTCCTGGAGCCAACAACTCTCTATGATTGAGTACGCTCACAACTCGTTACCAGTGTCTTCTACGGGCCTTTCTCCGTTTGAACGTACAGGAGGATTCATCCCGCCTTCCATGTGTCCAAAATTAAAACAGTTTTTCATTCACCGCTTAATCCGCCGGCGCCGGTTCCTCCACCGCCACGTCTCATAGACGGGGAACCTACTTATTCGGTTAATCGTATTCTGAACTCGAGGCGGAGGGGACGCGGATTCCAGTACTTGGTGGACTGGGAAGGTTACGGTTCAGAGGAGAGAAGTTGGGTACCGGCTAGGGACATTCTGGATCACTGTGTATCATTACTTCTGCCTATATAACGCCTTGTCTTTCGTCTCATGTTTGTCAGATCGTTGTTTGGAGTCCTGGTGTTTGTCCCGTGTCTTTCTCGTGTTGTTTGTTCCTGTGTTGGATTTCTCGTCGCTGTTTCTTGTTCCTGTCTGTTTCATTGGATTACTCGTTTTGGATTACGTTCACAGATCATCACACGGACTCACCTCACGGATCACCATTCACCATGGACAGTCACCGCCCATCGAAGTCCCTGTGTTACCATCTCTCCTGCTGTCTGTGTGTTTACCGTACTGTGTGTTTGTCTGACTTGCTTGGCGTGAAGCTCTATTAAAGAGATTAACTTGCTATTGCATCCAGTCTTCATTTCCCGTGACAGTTTCACATTGTTCACAGCCCAAGATTTGAGTTTCTTTGAGAAAGACTGTTTCCACCAATGAAACCAACATTTGGCATTGGCACGAGTGACCAAAGATTTGGCTATAGCAGCCCGGCCATGAATATTGACTCTGTGGAGCTCCAGATGAACAGTTTTGGTGGAAACAGGAGGTGCGCATTTATTTCTGCAGCTGTGGTTTTATGTTTATTGGATACAATCCGGGTTAGTACCTGGACATCCCTTTCAGACAGCTTCCTCTTGCGTCGACACTTACTCCTGTTGAATGTTTTTCATCCGACAGTACATGGTGGTATTCTGACATTACCCTGGATACCATAGCTCTCGATACACCAAAATGACTTGCTGTCCTGTTCACAGATGAGCCAGCGAGACATGCACCATTGGTCCTCTTTTGATCTCTGATATGACTCCAATTATGTTGTGTGAATTGCAATATTTTATGTACAGCTGTGCTATTTCTCTGATAATTCAACCTTCACACCCTGCTCTTACTGATGGAACGTAAAATCAATGAAGATTGGCCATGAGGCTGCGCATATATATAGGTGTGAAACCTCCAACACTATAATGGCCAGTGTTTTAGTTTCATTGTCCACCCCTGTATAAATGTGCCCAACTTTATTCAAAGCATATCCACTCTCAAAGCATTTCACACCAAAAATGATAACTCAACTTGAACAATGCTGATTGCAAACTACCTGTTGGTTGTATTTCTCTTGTCAGTGCCCACGACCACCGGTTTGTTTGTGTGAGAAAGGTGAACAGGGTCCTCCAGGACCTCCTGTGAGTATCACTCGCATGGAATTGAGGCCATTTTCCCTCACTGGTGTCATTTATGAGGAAAACTCTATTTTGTTTAGGGTAAAAAAGGAGATCAAGGTTATGAAGGATCGCCTGGTCAAAAAGGCTCAAGGGTGAGAGTGAAAATAATTACCATATTTATTTAAAGGAATTATGATTATTAGATCTGTAGTTTATTGTTGTTGACTCATTGGTACAGGGGGAAACAGGAGCACCTGGTCTTCCAGGAATCAACGGTCCAGGGGTACATCACATCTTCATATGGTCAGTTTATATATTTTGTCTTACTACTTATTCTCTGACTAACACTGTTCCTGGTTCCTCATCCACAGGGAAGACCTGGGTTCAAAGGTGATAAGGTAAAACATCCAAGTTTTATCATCTGCATATGCATTTGGGTTACTGCAATTAATTGGTTAATATTTCCATGTGTTGTCCTAAGTATATATACAAAATAACTAAAGTTTTGAGTCATGTTTTAGGGGGTTCAAGGTAATTGTGGACCACCAGGGCAAAAGGGACATAAGGTAAGTCTTCTGTAGCCTACTGTTGTACAGTTTACTATTGTTCTGAAATATGTCACATATGATCGATTCAATTTTATGTTTCATTTCACAGGGCGCTGAAGGGCCTCCAGGGCTGAGGGGCCCCAGAGGAGAGCAGGCACAGTATAAATATTTACCTCTTTACATGACATATTATATGCCACATTTCAGGTTTCAGCTGAATTTATGATGCATAACAGTAACTGTATTTTCATTCTTTATCACTTGATGAATCTTATTTAATAACTGATTATTTCATTTGATTATGTGAATAATCTGTGTATGAGTCTTAAGTAGGCCTAAAGATTGTGTATATTCCTTTATGTATGGTTGCAGAGAGAGCTCAACGTGCTGCAACTGAAGAAAACACATGCAAATAGAAAAAACACCAGCAAATAAAAAAATAAAAAAACAGTTTGAAAACACATGTGCTGCAAATACTCACAACAAAACCACATACAAAAACCCACTACAAATACTCACAACGCAACCAAATACAGAAACCCGCTGCAAATACTCACAATGCAACCAAATACAGAAACCCGCTGCAAATACTCACAATGCAACCAAATACAGAAACCCGCTGCAATTACTCACAATGCAACCAAATACAGAAACCCGCTGCAAATACTCACAACACAACCAAATACAGAAACCCGCTGCAAATACTCACAATGCAACCAAATACAGAAACCCACTGCAAATACTCGCAACACAACCAAATACAGAGAAACACTGCAAATACTCACAATGCAACCAAATACAGAAACACACTGCAAATACTCACAATGCAACCAAATACAGAAACCCGCTGCAAATACTCACAACGCAACCAAATACAGAAACACACTGCAAATACTCACAATGCAACCAAATACAAAGAAAAACACTGCAAATACTCACAACGCAACCAAATACAGAAACACACTGCAAATACTCACAATGCAACCAAATACAGAAACCCGCTGCAAATACTCACAACGCAACCAAATACAGAAACACACTGCAAATACTCACAATGCAACCAAATACAGAAACACACTGCAAATACTCACAACACAACCAAATACAGAAACCCGCTGCAAATACTCACAATGCAACCAAAAACAGAAATACAAATACTCACAATGCAACCAAATACAGAATCACACTGCAAATACTCACAATGCAACCAAATACAGAAACTGCTGCAAATACTCATAACGTAACCAAATACAGAAACTTCTGAAAATACTCACAACGCAACCAAATATAGTCGCACGCTGCAAATACTCACAACGCAACCAAAAACAGAAATGCAAATGAGTCATGGGTGTGTTTTGGGCGTAATGTCCAATAAACCAATCAGAGTGTCATCTCCCATTCCCTTTAAAAGCCAGGTGTGCCTGCACCATGCCGGATTGCTATTTACATGGCAGAATATAGCTACCCTCAACCTGACGAGTCAGTTTAAAAACATGTGTATTGCCACGATTGGTCAAATAATTAGCCAATTTCATTCGTCATTACTGCAAATAGGTCATTCTGATACATGCAATGACTATCCATTATGACATGTAGGTATTTTTATCTTTATGTACACAATAATAATCTTTTACACTGTAATCCTTTTATTTGCTGCTGTGTGTGTAACAAGTAGAGTGAACGCGTGTTGTGCACCTGCGTATAGGCGCATATTACTAACACGCCCTTTAAATAACAAAAACAAAATACTGCGGCATTGACTTTAGAGCAGGTTTTTGTTGGTCAGTGGCGCAGTCGTTTTCAGTTGCTTCAAAATAGCAAAACGGCAACAATGCACCTGAACACACCTCGTTTTCAGACCAGCACACCCATGGGCGAACAGATGGGCACGAGTGCATTTGCCGTTTAAACAACGTGGGTACTGGACGTGAAAATGATAACTGCGTCTGGGCTGAAACTAGCAAAAAAACACTTGCGTCGCACCTGCAGTGGCATTGCGCCAGGTGTATGATAGGGCCCATTGTCTCATCACATAAATGTGGTGATCATGGCAGGCCATGGCTGTTTCCCTGCTTTGCACTTATGGAATGTGATCGGCAGATCGCTCGTAATCCTAAACTAATGTACACATGTAAAGCAGTGAATCCAAGCTGGCAGGATAGTTTTCTTTTTCCGAGGGCGACTTTGTACAGTGGGATTAGTGAAGAGACTGAATAGCTCAGATTGACTGGGTAAGGTCCTTCAGAACCCACATTAGCACAGTTTAACAGGCATCTACATCTGCCTAAAAGTGCCATATCAACCTATGGTTTATAATAGGCATATGGCTGATTAATTGTTAAAAAACTTTAATTAAAAAAAAATGCATGAAAGTGCAAGACCAATCTTAACATGTTTCTTCTTTATTTTACCAGGGTTTGAAAGGGCCTCCAGGAGACCGGGGGCATGAGGGTCAAGCAGGACCCAAAGTATGATCATATCATCCATTTCTTTGCCAGTGAAATGTCTGTAACTGATATTTTTGATATTTTAAATAGAGACAGATGTCTGGGTGGTAAAGAACTTACATTTTAGGGATGTTTCCATGTCAGTTTAAATGCAGATTTCGCCTCATGTTTAATCAGGAGGTTTTAACAAAGAGTGCTTTGAAATCTGACAAATATATAATAGCACATTCAAATGCAAAAACCCCTAAACTGCCAGACACAAGGGGTGCCTTTATGCTCTGTAAATGTCATTTGGAACATACATGAGAGAATGAGTTGGGTGATCAAAATGTGTACTGAACCATTTCACCATACAGTACCTCACGCTAATAGTAGGATGTTAATACTAAAAGTTGTATTGCGACATGCATCCAAGATTAATGAGGTTTATAGTATTGAACAGCAAATATATCATCTTTAAATTTATGTGAATTTTAAATTTATGTGGAGATGATGTCCAAATTAATCACTGACCTACATTTTACTCCTAGGGTGATCGAGGGCCGGTTGGTGCATCTGGTCCACCAGGAGATATTGGAATTGGATTCCCTGGTCCAAAGGTAAACTTTTCAGCTAGTTGTTCTCAACAAGACTTACTTAAAAAAAAACTTTTATTCAGCAGGTATGCATTAAATTGATCAAAAGGAACAGGAAAGACATTTATAATGTTGCAAATGATTTTGATTTCAAGTAAATGCAAAAGAATCCTGAAAATCCACAAAAATATGAAGCAGCACAACTATTTTCAACATTGATAATAATAAGAAATGTTTCTTGAGCAGCAAATAAGTGTATTAGAATGATTTCTGAAAGATCATTGTGACACTGAAGACTGGAGTAATGATGCTGAAAATTCAGCTTTGATCACAGGAATAAATTACATTTTAAGATACAGTGGGTTGGGAAAGTATTCAGACCCCCTTAAATTTTTCACTCTTTGTTATATTGCAGCTATTCGCTGAAATCATTTAAGTTCATTTTATTCCTCACTAATGTACACACAGCACCCCATATTGACAGAAAAACACAGAATTGTTGACATTTTTGCAGATTTATTAAAAAAGAAAAACTGAAATATCACAAGGTCCTAAGTATTCAGACCCTTTGCTGTGACACTCATTTGTTTAACTCAGGTGCTGTCCATTTCTTCTGATCATCCTTGAGATGGTTCTACACCTTCATTTGAGTCCAGCTGTGTTTGATTATGCTGATTGGACTTGATTAGGAAAGCCACACACCTGTCTATATAAGACCTTACAGCTCACAGTGCATGTCAGAGCAAATGAGAATCATGAGGTCAAAGGAACTGCCTGAAGAGCTCAGAGACAGAATTGTGGCAAGGCACAGATCTGGCCAAGGTTACAAAAACATTTCTGCTGTAATTAAGGTTCCTAAGAGCACAGTGGTCTCCATAATCCTTAAATGGAAGACGTGTGGGACGACCAGAACCCTTTCTAGAGCTGGACATCCAGCCAAACTGAGCTATCGGGGGAGAAGAGCCTTGGTGAGAGAGGTAAAGAAGAACCCAAAGATCACTGTGGCTGAGCTCGAGAGATGCAGTCGGGAGATGGGAGAAAGTTGTAGAAAGTCAACCATCACTGCAGCCCTCCACCAGTTGGGGCTTTATGTAAGAGTGGCCCGACGGAAGCCTCTCCTCAGTGTAAGACACATGAAAGCCTGCATGGAGTTTGCCAAAAAACACCTGAAGGAATCCAAGATGGTGAGAAATGAGATTCTCTGGTCTGATGAGACCAAGATAGAACTTTTTGGCCTTAATTCTAAGCGGTATGTGTGGAGAAAACCAGGCACTGCTCATCACCTGTCCAATACAGTCCCAACAGTGAAGCATGGTGGTGGCAGCATCATGCTGTGGGGGTGTTTTTCAGCTGCAGGGACAGGACGACTGGTTGCAATAGAGGGAAAGATGAATGCGGCCAAGTACAGGGATATCCTGGACGAAAACCTTCTCCAGAGTGCTCAGGACCTCAGACCGGGCCGAAGGTTTACCTTCAAACAAGACAATGACCCTAAGCACACAGCTAACATAATGAAGGAGTGGCTTCACAACAACTCCATGACTGTTCTTGAATGGCCCAGCCAGAGCTCTGACTTAAACCCAATTGAGCATCTCTGGAGAGACCTAAAAATGTCTGTCCACCAACGTTTACCATCCAACCTGACAGAACTGGAGAGGATCTGCAAGAAGGAATGGCAGAGGATCCCCAAATCCAGGTGTGAAAAACTTGTTACATCTTTCCCAAAAAGACTCATGGCTGTATTAGATCAAAAGGGTGCTTCTACTAAATACTGAGCAAAGGGTCTGAATACTTAGGACCATGTGATATTTCAGTTTTTCTTTTTTAATAAATCTGCAAAAATGTCAACAATTCTGTTTTTTTCTGTCAATATGGGGTGCTTTGTGTACATTAATGAGGAAGAAAATGAACTTAAATGATTTTAGCAAATGGCTGCAATATAACAAAGAGTGAAAAATTTAAGGGGGTCTGAATACTTTGCGCACCCACTGTATATATACATCAAAAACAGTTCTTTTAAATTTGTAATAATATTTCAAAGTACTGTATTTTGATCAAATAAATGCAGCCCTAGTGTGAGCATAAGACACTTTTCAAAAACATTAAATAATCTTACAAATCCCAAACTTTTGAACGGTCGTGTAATTATTACAGGCATTACTGTTGTTTCTAATCCCAGAGGAACATTTATCGTTCAGATGTTGCTCTTTCATAACTCAGGAGATTTAATGGGGTTTTCACTTGTTTCAATTAAGTATCAACACTCAAGTCTCAGATTTTAGACTAAGTTTTGGATGTTTCTTCTAAAATTAGAGGAGAACGAAAAATGGAAACAAACAAGACATACAATTTCAACAAATTGAAATACAGTAAGATTTAGACTTGAATAAAAAAATGTTTGGGTTTAATTGAAGATCTCTTACATTTAACTAAAGACTTGTGTCTTTGTGACAGTGTCTTGGCACAGATTTGAGGGGGCACATGTGAAATTACTGGTGACAGTGTCTCCAAAGGCAAATTAAAGTCTTCATTTGCTTTCGATTTAATATCATTGCTGCCAAAAGAGAAATGATTGAGATATATAAAAGAGATCTCAATATATAAAAGAGATCTCAATTGTGGTTTTTCTTTTCTATTTCTATTGGATGCTGTGATTTGGAGGCTTTAAATAAATAAGTTACAACAAGGTACTTTCCTGTTCCAGAGGTTTTAATATGTTGATGTTCTTGTTCATCACAATGTAAACGCCTACATGCAGTGTATTTTATTCAATCTTATAGTTATTTGAGGTGTGATTGTTTTAGGGTGACAAAGGAAACCCAGGAAGACCAGGTCCTCTAGGTCAGGTTGGCATAGGTCAGCCAGGTCTACCTGTAAGTATAAACAGCCTCTTGTATGACTTTAAATCATGCATCTACTGTATAGATTATAATGAGATAATGATACATGCATCAATGAAGGGTCCTCCAGGTTTACCAGGATCACAGGGGAAACCAGGAGCTCCAGGTGAAGGACTTCCTGGTCCAAAGGTGAGCAGATACAGTTGCAGTTCCTGCTTCTGTTTTAGGTCATTCCCTTTTCAATGGGCTCTCTGACCTTTTCTGAAAGAAAACTCACCCTTGCATTGTTCCAAACCCCTAAGTCGTTCCTTCTTCTGTGAAAAACAAATGGAGATGTTTAGCAGGATGTCCTGTTGCTCTTTTCGATACAGTAAAAGTGAATAAATGTAGTTATGTCGGTAACATACACTATTGAAAATAACGGTTCCAAAATGGGGTTTTCACAGTGATGTCATAGAAGAACCATTTTGGGTCCCTCAAAGAACCTTTGAGAGAAAACAAACCTTTTTTTTTTTTTTTTTTTTTTAGCCTGAAGAACATTAATAATCTAAAAAAACTTTTTTTCACTATAAAGAACCTTTGGTTAAAAGGAAAGATTTAACTGATGTTAAAGGTTCTTCATAGAACCTTAGACTCCAATATACAACCTTTATTTAAGAGTGTACATTTAAAATCATATGAAATTCCTCTTTGTAATTGTTTCCCTTTAATGGCCATGTGAATAAAGACATTAACATATCACTTTTTAATCTGTTTTGTGTTTGTGTTTGTGTCTTAGGGTGACCGTGGCTATGTCGGCCCTACTGGTGGACGTGGACCCCCAGGTTATGGAGTCAAAGGTGAAAAGGTATGTTGCAGTTGTGTGAGATTTTAGTTGGCCATATGAATGGCCATTTTGCATTAAATTTAGCCCCTGTATCCATCCTCTTAGGGCAATGCGGGACCTCCTGGATCACCTGGACCATTAGGAATGCCTGGCAGGGGAATTCAAGGAGAGAAAGTATTTTGTTATGTTATTTTTCAGTTTTTTACACCAATATTTATATGCTAGATAAGGCAAGCTTCTTGTTCTCACATACATGCTTAAACACTGTTTGTTCTATATTCATATACAATATGATTCCTCAAATCATGCAGCGTGTTGAGGAGTGTGCTATTACTTTTCTAAACAATTGGAAACATTTAATTGTCACCTTCATCTTAATATCTAAAGGGGATTCAGGGACCACCTGGTCCTCCTGGTCAAAAAGGGATTCCTGGGATAGGACTCATGGGTACAAAGGTAAGACTGCACTTCTATACGATATTTTGTTGTTGTTGTTGTTTTTTTTTTTAAGAAATTGAGTTTTATTCAGCAAGGATGCATTAAATTGATCAAAAGTTAAAGACATTTTACATAGTAACAAAATATTCTATTTCAAATAAATGCTGTTCTTTTGAATCTTTGAAGAATCCTAAAAAAATATATGTATCATGATTTTTACATGTTTTCAACATGATAATAATCAGAAATGTTTCTTGAGCAGCAAATCAGCATATTAGAATGATTTCTGAAGGATCGTGTGACACTGAAGACTGGAGTATTAATAAATTACATGTTAAAATATATTCAAATAGAAAACAGTTATTTGAAATTTTAATATTTCACATTATTACTGTTTTTATTGTATTTTTGATCAAATAAATGCAGTCTTGGTGAGCAGGAGAGACTTCTGTCAAAAACAACAACAAAAAATATTACCAATTGCAAACTTTTATGTTTTCATTTTGTTTGCTCTCAGGGAGAACGGGGATTCCCTGGAGATCCTGGAGCCACTGGAGAAAGAGGAATTGGAGAACCGGGACCAAAAGTAGGTTGTAGTTTCAACTAAACTGTTAGACATGATCTGAAAGAACAGAATAAAGTATCAAGTAATGACATCAGAGTTGTGTTTATGGATTGATGCCGTAGGGTGAACCTGGATTCCAAGGTTTACCAGGTAAACAAGGTGAACCAGGAGAAGATGGAGCCATGGGACCAAAGGTGCTCTTAATAGCATGTTAGTGATGGATAGCATTACATCCAAAACTTTCAGGCATATCTTATAATATACTATATGATTTCTTGTTGACTTTAGGGTGATTTAGGCCTACCAGGGCCCAAAGGACAAGATGGAGCTCCTGGAAGAGGCCTACCTGGAGAGAAGGTGTCATGCCTACTAAAATTATTATATTAAAAATATATATAGAACAGTATGTATTAAAGAGGTTGTATCTTCCTTCAATAGGGGGATCGAGGGGACAGGGGCTCCAGAGGCCAACCAGGACCATTGGGACCAGCTGGGCCAATAGGGGCAAAGGTGAAAACAAATCATTCATTCATCTTAACAAACACAAAATACTATGTCAAGAAAAGCCCTATGTCTCTGTCACTGCTGCTAACAGTGTCTTTCATTTAAAATAGGGAAACCCAGGGAATGTTGGACTTCCAGGTGTTCCTGGGCCTTCAGGAAGAGGCATACCAGGAGCTAAGGTACATTAAAGAATAGTTCTGGATTCAGCACAAGCTTTATCAATAAAATAAAAAGCAAAAATCATGGTCACACTAGCCGGGTTTCCATTACAGATTTGCTCAAAACTTTTGCAGTATTTCTAAATGTTGATAAAAAACTATTGCGAAATGACAACATTTCCATTAACCAATGTGTTGCGACTAAAACATATTTTTTCCTACTGCAATAAGTAATTCCAAAAATCATGGCAACTGATGTTAGTAGGTTTAAGAATATCGCAGCCACTGCACTAGCCATTATTTTTATTTGAAGGAGACGTAGACATGGTATCCAAGCATTAATGGCAAGGAAAGACCCCTATACTAGGGAGCGGCCACATATGAGGTGTTTCTGGGCGTTTATCCCTTATATCTGCTTTGAGGTGGCATTCCAGCATTGACCTGTAAATGTATATTGCAGTTTTGCAAATATTTATTTTTCAAATTGCCAGAAAAACCACCTCATGCTTACGTAAAGCAGTTTTTGCGATATATGGGTGTTTTAAAAAAATTAATCGATTCCATTGGGCGCATTTTCAATTCGTAATTTTAAATTACGCAATTTGAAGGGTAATGGAAACGCAGTTAGTAAGACTCTTACAATGGATGGTAAATGTGATTTCACCAAGTAGAACATGTTCCTGGATCAACGTCCTTGTTGATCCTGGAGCAACATTTCAATCAACCAATGAGATCTGACAGGTTTACAGTTTATGTCAAGTTTATGCTTACAACAAGGGTTAGGTGCTTCTACATCAGTGGTATTCACCTATCATTTCCCTCTGACTTTAGGGATAAGTTATGGGTAGGGTTAGGTTTAAGGGTAGGGATTGGGTTAGTACTGTTTTTGGACAGGAATGCTCTTCCAGGATCAACAAACGATGTTGATCCAGGAACAACATGTCTTTGCAAAATCACAATGACCTACAAAAGACAGAAGTTAAAATTGTTTAATTGCAATTACTGAATAATTACTGAAAAATAAAAAATACTGAAAAATAAAAAATAAAAAATGTTGGTATGATCTCATACCATATTCATCTTGCTGTAGGGAGATCCAGGGCCAGTTGGTCCAGCAGGACCAGCTGGAGAACCAGGGATAGGAATTGCAGGACCAAAGGTAAGAGTGACTTCCCAGCAGAAACCTACACTGTGACTGAGATAACCCATTTTGTCTGTCTTTAGGGTGAAATGGGGTTACGAGGACCCATTGGACCACCAGGACTGAAGGGAGAAGGCTCTCCTGGCCTACCTGTAAATATTAACATTGCAAAGAACATTATTCATGCTAATCATAGTTACGTTTGTACAGTATGTATTTAATCTGACATACCAAATGCAATAATAGCAGACTACATTATGTGTTGCTCATGAAATCTACAGGGGCCACCAGGTCTCCCAGGTCTTACAGGAGAGACTGGGCCAGAGGGTACAGGTTTACCTGGACCAAAGGTAAGATGATTGCATCCCTCTCAATTTCTTCAGAAAATGTACAACTTTGAATTATTAAAAAAATATTATTCTATTAGAGCATTGATATTTTCTGTCACAGGGGGATCGAGGCCCTCCAGGTCCTCTAGGGCCTGCTGGACCACCTGGTCTTGGGCAGGCGGGCCCAAAGGTGGGAAATATATTTCAAACTACATAAAGTGTATGTAGAATACATTAGTCTCGCTTCAGACTTACAGCAGAAGGTCTGGACTCCATTGCAGTTTTCATTGACCAAGGATTGCCCAAGAGGACATCTGACTGACATGTAAAACAACCAATCACACGCTGTGCAGTTCAGCATCATGTTTAGGAGCGTGAAAATGTAAAGTCATATAGACATACAATTTGTTCAAGAATGTTGTGTAAGTTTACTGCAACAATGGCACAACAATGGTGCTGTGAACTTCCAGCAAATACAGCATTTCCAGTACACTTTTTGAAAATCCAGCATTTAGCTGATCATGGTAAGCACTCACTAGCTATTTTTCCATCCAAAGATGTGAATTTAACATGTGCGCAAATTTGGAATACGCATAAAACATTTGCGAATAAAGCACTGTTTCCATCCAATGAGTCGAAGAGAACAAAATCGTCACTTCCTGAAAAACTGGTGCTAAATATCACTAAGAAAAAATGAAAGATGCTGCAGAAGAAGACATTGTATATAATAATTTACTCATATCATAAATTATTTGCACCTCAGAGTTGTTACGTGTACTGGTGTAGAGAGACGAGGCAGATACGGATTTCCACAATACATATACTTCTTTACTTAAACAAGGCAGGAGGCACCAAACATACATTTAACATAAACAGAGAACCGACAAGGAGTGAATGGAGTGAGTGCAATATAAAGGGTGTGTTAATGAGAGAGTCCAGGTGCAGTTGATCCGTGATGATAGGGAGATGACGAGGGAAGTGAGTGCAGGTGTGGAGAACAGGAGGATGATGGGAAATGGCGTCCAGGGGAACAAGGGATCAGCAACAGTACCTCCCCCTCCCGGTAGGCGCGTCCTCGCGCCGTAGATGTAACAACCGGGAGGGGGGCGGGCGCCCTGGAGACCTCAAACCGGAGCAGGGGGAGGAGTAGAGGTCTCCAGGGCAGGTCCAAAAACCATGGCGGGTCAGGGGCCGAGGGCGGCCATGGCGGGTCAGGGGCCGAGGGCGGCCATGGCGGGTCAGGGGCCGAGGGCGGCCATGGCGGGTCAGGGGCCGAGGGCGGCCATGGCGGGTCAGGGGCCGAGGGCGGCCATGGCGGGTCAGGGGCCGAGGGCGGCCATGGCGGGTCAGGGGCCGAGGGCGGCCATGGCGGGTCAGGGGCCGAGGGCGGCCATGGCGGGTCAGGGGCCGAGGGCGGCCATGGCGGGTCAGGGGCCGAGGGCGGCCATGGCGGGTCAGGGGCCGAGGGCGGCCATGGCGGGTCAGGGGCCGAGGGCGGCCATGGCGGGTCAGGGGCCGAGGGCGGCCATGGCGGGTCAGGGGCCGAGGGCGGCCATGGCGGGTCAGGGGCCGAGGGCGGCCATGGCGGGTCAGGGGCCGAGGGCGGCCATGGAGGGTCAGGGGCCGAGGGCGGCCATGGCGGGTCAGGGGCCGAGGGCGGCCATGGAGGGTCAGGGGCCGAGGGCGGCCATGGAGGGTCAGGGGCCGGAGCCTTCGAGGCGTTGAGCCCAGGCGACGCTGAAGGACCGGCGGGAGATGGCGGAATCCACGGCTCCGCCGACCGAAGCGCAGCCGGGGCTCCAGAAGGCCGCAGTGGAAGCAGGAAGACATACAACAAAACGAACACCGGGGGGAGTGAGGAGGCCAACTGAATCCGAGGGACGGAGTGACGGAGCGGAGACGGAGGAGTGTAGTCCAGAGGGGAGGGCAGGCTGACGAGTGCACAAGGTGTGAGTGGAGGCAGGATGGATACTGGTGAAGCTGGTGGACTGATGGGCAACGGTGGAGCAGAGGGAGGTTGGAGCCGGGGTGAAGGTAATCGCCCAGAAGTCCGAGGTGGAGATCTGGGCGAGGGGGCTTGAGGTGGAGGTTCAGTGTAAACAAATGGGAGGAGGCGGGAGAGGGAGGGAAAACAGTCTTTGGGCTGGATATTACAATAACACAGTTCATAATAGGAGTGAGCTCGGCGGCGGCGGCTGGAGCGGCTGGCTCGGCGGCGGCGGCTGGAGCGGCTGGCTCGGCGGCGGCGGCGGCTGGAGCGGCAGGAGCGGCAGGCTCGGCGGCGGCTGGAGCGGCTGGAGCGGCAGGCTCGGCGGCGGCGGCTGGAGCTGAGGGCTCGTAGGCGGCGGCTGGAGCTGAGGGCTCGTAGGCGGCGGCTGGAGCTGAGGGCTCGTAGGCGGCGGCTGGAGCTGAGGGCTCGTAGGCGGCGGCTGGAGCTGAGGGCTCGTAGGCGGCGGCTGGAGCTGAGGGCTCGTAGGCGGCGGCTGGAGCTGAGGGCTCGTAGGCGGCGGCTGGAGCTGAGGGCTCGTAGGCGGCGGCTGGAGCTGAGGGCTCGTAGGCGGCGGCTGGAGCTGAGGGCTCGTAGGCGGCGGCTGGAGCTGAGGGCTCGTAGGCGGCGGCTGGAGCTGAGGGCTCGTAGGCGGCGGCTGGAGCTGAGGGCTCGTAGGCGGCGGCTGGAGCTGAGGGCTCGTAGGCGGCGGCTGGAGCTGAGGGCTCGTAGGCGGCGGCTGGAGCTGAGGGCTCGTAGGCGGCGGCTGGAGCTGAGGGCTCGTAGGCGGCGGCTGGAGCTGAGGGCTCGTAGGCGGCGGCTGGAGCTGAGGGCTCGTAGGCGGCGGCTGGAGCTGAGGGCTCGTAGGCGGCGGCTGGAGCTGAGGGCTCGTAGGCGGCGGCTGGAGCTGAGGGCTCGTAGGCGGCGGCTGGAGCTGAGGGCTCGTAGGCGGCGGCTGGAGCTGAGGGCCAGTTCATTCCCACAGGCACTGGAGCTGGCTCTGTGGGGACTGGAGCGGGCTCTGGAAATACTGGCTCGCAGGAGACTGGAGAGCGCTCGCCCTTCTTCCTCTTCCTCCTCTTAGGTTTACTGGACCCAGCAGAGATTTGTGGGCCCGGCAGGACACAGGGGAAACATTCACTGGAGGGGTATGCGGAGGAAGACGGAGGTTGACTGACTGGCCCGGCCAACCCTGTTTCTGGAATGACCAGAGACAGACACCCATCCTGAACCCAATCTACTACGAATTTTGAGTCATTTAACCATAAAATGGAATTTATAGTTTCGCTTAAGGAGAATCGGTAGTCGGGTTCACCAAAACGGATGGTGTCATGATCTAGTCCATCCAAAAACAAGGAGATCAAACATGCTTCAGGCCAGTCAGACAAAAAAGCGAGCTCAACAAACTCCTCCACATACCTCTCCAGCGAACGACCCACCTGTAGGAGACCGATGAGGCGATTGCCGGCTGTGAAGGAGCTTTGAAGCCTGGGAGAAGCAGGAGCCAAGGAGCTGGGGAAAGTTTCCATCCCTTTCTTTGTTGTGGAAATCCAGTCTGTTTAAGGTCGGTTCTTCTGTTACGTGTACTGGTGTAGAGAGACGAGACAGATACGGATTTCCATAATACATATACTTCTTTACTTAAACAAGGCAGGAGGCACCAAACATACATTTAACATAAACAGAGAACCGACAAGAAGTGAATGGAGTGAGTGCAATATAAAGGGTGTGTTAATGAGAGAGTCCAGGTGCAGGTGATCCGTGATGATAGGGAGATGACGAGGGAAGTGAGTGCAGGTGTGGAGAACAGGAGGATGATGGGAAATGGAGTCCAGGGGAACAAGGGATCAGTAACAAGAGTGTGCAGACGAAACGCAATATAATGTTATCTTTCATTCATATGCTTGGTGTTTGTGAACGCAATCGTTCTGGGCGCTTCTGGGAGGGAATTATACCAAACCACTCAGACTTTGCTCAGGCATTACAGAATGACCAAAACAGCATTTCAGATGCTGTGCAACCAGATATATAGCAAAATGTGATTCTGTTCAGATTGGCCTGCTCAGGTTTGCTCAGAAGTGTTTTGTGGTCTGCAGGGCTCCATTGGTCAGACTGGTCCAGCTGGTCCTCCAGGATTACCAGGAGAGGGCATACAAGGACCAAAGGTATCAGGAATCTGAGGCATATCAACAGGATACCGTTTTCCTGAACATATTACAGTGTGCTGTACAGTACTGTTTAATTCACATGCATTTTATTCTGTTTTGTACAGGGTGATCCTGGATATCAGGGTATACAGGGGCCAAGAGGGTCCCCTGGCGAGGGTCTGCCGGGACAGAAGGTGAGGAGACTCTAATAACCGCAGTCATGCATTCATATGTTAGTTAGCATTAAAGGAATTCTTCACCCAAAAATAAAAATGTTATCATTTACTCACCTTCAGGTTGTTCCAAACCTGCAAGACTTTTCTTGTCAAAGACAAAATACTCTTTTCCACAAACTCCAGAAATCACAATTACCATGCAATTAAAAAAATTGTACATGTGGTCATGTTTGAAAAACGTGACCACAGATATGAACTTCACCTTTGTGATGTAACTGTTCTGTTTGTAGGGGGATCGTGGGTTACCAGGAGCACAAGGACGCAAAGGGGACAGAGGAAGCCCGGGAGAATCAGGATTTACAGGACTCCCGGTGAGAAGAACTGAGAAGGAAATTTAGATTCGTTGAAAAACTTCTCATGCTAAACTTGCTTTTTAATCATTGAGCATTATGATAGTTGACAACACTATAATCAACATCTCTATATTTAACTACATTGAACACATTGAACATTTCGTCTTCTCACATTCACAGGGTAATCCAGGAACAAAAGGAGAACCTGGTCTCACGGTATGTGCACAAATGAAAGAATTAATTTTCTACCTTGTAATTAAAAGGTCCAAAACTTTTTAAAGTAATTTATTCCAATGTAAAAAGGTTTTGAACCTAAAGAAAATACAGTTTTAAACTGTGACGTTACGCTGTTGTTGCATGACCTCATCATTATGTGATTGATGGAAAATAGAAACCAATTTTGCATTTGTAAGCCAATTTTGTGTAAAAATAACTTGACTTTTAACAGTCTGGTCAAGTCATGTGCGTTGCAATGTGGGATACAGTATGTCATGTAGTGTATACTGCTCACTTTGGTCTTCTGCACTAAAAAAACAAAAAAATTCACTCAAATTGCTAGTAAATTTCACAAATAATTTCAAAGAAATGTCCAGTAACAAGTATTTTCTTGTAAAAAATACTCTAATAATAATGATTTATTTACAACTTCATAAAAAAATTACAGTTTGTACAGTATACAGAACATTTTAATATTGTGCATGGTACGCATGTCTATATATTTGAAATAAAGCTGAAATTACACTATTAAACTTAAATGAAAAAACATAAATGAATATAGCTACAAGCAGCAATTATCAGGGTTCAAGCGCTTTAAGGCCTAAAAGGCTATAATGTTTTAATTAGAAAGCCTGTAACCATCTCAGTAATAGATGAAAAGGACCAAACAGCCAATTAACTATAAGAAATATAAGCTTTTACAGTTATTGAGGTTGAGCCAAAAACCCTAAGACTAGCTGCCAAAGAAGGTGTTTGAAATAATCTCCAAAATTTAATGAACGATTCGATGGACAGCGGTGATCCTAGAGGCAAAGTTGCTCAGAATGAGGAGTTCTACCATGTGGTATGAATGTCTTGGGCGTGTGTGCAAAACCGTGCGATACACAATCCTTTATGCATGAGAAAAATGCGAAGGCGCCCCCGGTGGCCAATTTCTTTCAAATTTCTAACTCTAGGGCTGTGAGTCAAAAAGAGACAATCATGGCACCTCGGACAAAGACACTGCATGCCAATTTCCATGTCAGTCGGACTAACAGTGAAGTAGTTATAGCCATTTTCCTGTTTTTTTCCTGTTGTAGTACCACCAAATGGCCAGTCACCACGTCCTTTTTCAGACAATCACAGATTGAGTACGTTTGGTCAAAATATCTCATTTCATTAATGAGTTAAAGCCATTAGTAAAGGTGGCTCCACCCACTTCAAACGTTTTGGCGGCCCTTAGGGACAGTTTTTGATAATTACTGACAACCAGACTTCAGAGAATCTTGCTGCATTGATTTGGTTACAATTGGGCCAAAAACCTAGGACTAGTTCGCATAAGTAGGTTTTTCCAAAAAATCCAAAATACCCGAAAATTTTGCTTGAGCATACACCGAACGGTTTAGGAGTTATGAGCAATTTCATACTCTTTACTGCTGTAGTGCCCCCATCAGGCCGATCGGGGCAAGCCTTGGTGACGGTGTGAGTACTACCAGCCCTCAAAGTTTCAAGTCTCTATAACTTATGGTTTGGTCTACCTGAACACTTTTAGGGGAAAATTTTAACAATTACAATAAGGTTTCAGCACAGTACACTTGAACCCCTAAAAATGAACTTTAAAAGATTTATGTATTTTGCAGAGAGAGGAAATAATCACTCTAATCAGATCTATTTGTGGTAAGTAATCAAATTGCAGATCTATTTCTAAATTTGAGTGCTTTGTGATGAATTACATCAAAACTGAAGTGGATGATTTATTCTGGATTCTCAGGTTGTGGCCGGAGATGCAGAGTAAAACCTCTTGAGCTGGTGTTTGTGATTGACAGCTCTGAGAGCGTCGGCCCGGAAAACTTTGAAGTCATTAAAGACTTTGTGAATACCTTGATCGACCGCGTGTCAGTCAGTCCAGAGGTGACGCGTGTAGGGGTCGTTCTCTACAGCCACATTAACCTGGTGGTCACAAGCATAGAAGACAGGTTAACTAGTGATGAAGTGAAAGAAGCTGTGCGCAGGATGCCCTATATTGGAGAGGGCACTTACACAGGAAGTGGCATCAGAAAGGCCAATGAGATCTTCCGCTTTGCTCGCCCTGGTGTGGAGAAAGTGGCGGTGGTTATTACGGATGGCCAGACGGATCATCGTGACACGGTGAAGCTGGCAGATGCGGTCAAAGAGGCTCATTCAGCGAATATCACCATGTTCGTTATAGGGGTGGTGAATCAAAGTGACCCGATCTATGATGATTTTAAGGAGGAGCTGAAGTCAATAGCATCCCTGCCCACTGAGGAGCATGTGTTTCCCATAGAAGACTTCAGAACGCTTCCTGGTATGTCACAATGCATTCATTTCACACAATTAAATGGATAGTTCACCCAAAAATAAAACGGAGTGTGCATGTCATCCTTATTGGTAAAGGCTATTTACAGGTGCTGGTCATATAATTAGAATATCGTGAAAAAGTTAAAAAAAAAATTGTTGTAAATTATTTTAAAAAATGAAACTTTCATTTATACTAGATTCCCTACATGTAAAGTAAAACATTTCAAAAGTTTTTTTTTTTATTTTTTTATTTGTTGATTAGAGTGTACAGCTAATGAAAGTCCAAAATCCAGTATCTCAAAATATTAGAATATTTACATTTGAGTTTCATTAAATGAGCATCCCTACAGTATAAATTCCGGCTATCTCTTGTTCTTTGAAACCACACTAATGGGGAAGACTGCTAACTTGGCAATGGTTCAGGAGACAATCATTGACACCCTCCACAAAGAGAGTAAGTCACAGATGGTCATTACTGCATGTGGTGGCTGTTTACAGAGTGATATATCAAAGCATATTAAATGCAAAGTTGACTAGAAGGAAGAAATTGGGTAGGCAAAGGTGCACAAGCAACAGGGATGACCACAAGCTTGAGAATACTGTTAAGTAAAGCCGATTCAAACACTTGGGAGAGCTTCACAATGAGTCAAATGAAGCCGGAGTCAGCGCATCAAGAGTCACCACACTCAGACATCTTCAGGAAAAGGACTACCAAGCCACTTCTGAAACAGAAACAACGTCAGAAGCATTTTACCTGGGCTAAGGAGAAAAAGAACTGGACAGTGAACAGTGGTCGAAAGTCCTCTTTTCAGATAAAAGTAAATTTTGCATTTCATGTTGAAATCATGGTCCCAGAGTCTAAAGGAAGACTGGAGAGGCACAGAATCCAAGCTGCTTGAAGTCTAGTGTGAAGTTTCTGAAGTTAGTAATGATTTGGGGGGCCGTGACATCTGCTGGTGTTGGTCCATTGTGTTTTATCAAGTGCAAAGTCAATGCAGCCATCTTCCAGGAGATTTTGGAGCACTTTATGCTTCCATCTGCTGACAAGCTTTATGGAGATGCTGATTTCCTTTTCCAGCAGGACTTTAGCATCTGCCCACAGTGCAAAAACCTCTTCCAAGTGGTTTGCTGACCAAGATATTACTGATATTACAGCCAACATGCCTGACCCCTGAATCTATGGGATATTTTCAAGAGAAAGATGAGAAACAGTCGATCCAACAATATACAGATGATCTGAAGGCTCAATAGTGCCTCAGCAGTGCCACAGGCTGATCACTTCCATGCCACACTTCACTGATGCTGTAATTTGTGCTAGAGCAAGTCATTTGCTGTAATATGTGCTGCCGACCAAGTATTGAGTGTACAAATGAACATACTTTAAAGAACTTGAACTTTTCTGTTTTGAAAATCCATTTTTTTATTGATCTTAGGAAATATTCTAATATTTTGGGGTATTGGATTTTGGACTTTCATGAGCTGTACGCTCTAATAATTAAAATTAAAAAAAAAACATTTGAAATGTTTTACTTTACATGTAGGGAATCTAGAATATATGAAAGTTTCATTTTTAAAAATAATTTACAATAAAAAAATGAACTTTTTCACGATTCTAATTATATGACCAGCACCTGTATACTAACTCTCCCCACAAGCGTCTGGTTGGGCCAGACAAAAAGAGCGGTAACTTCTAACTTCTTACATAACTTCTTTCCTCTGACACGATCGACCCGAGTTCGAATCCGCCTTTTTTCAAACTCATTCTTCTCCTGTCACAAATCAGCTCAGAGTGGCCTTTATTTTAAAGGATTTGTTCACTTCAGAATTAATATTTCCTGATAATTTACTCAACCCCATGTCATCCAAGATGTTTATGTCTTTCTTTCTTCAGTCGAAAAGAAATTAAGGTTTTTGAGGAAAACATTCCAGGTTTTTTCTCCATATAGTGGACTTCAACAGTTACCAACGGGTTGAAGGTCCAAATGTCAGTTTCAGTGCAGCTTCAAAGATCTCTACATGATCCCAGATGAGGAATAAGAGTCTTATCTAGTGAAACGATTGGTCATTTTCTAAAAAAAAAATAACAATTTATACTTTTTAACCACAAATGCTCATCTTGCACTGCTCTGTGATGTGCATTACATAATCACGTTGGAAAGGTCACGTGTGACGTAGGCGGAAGTACTGAGCAAGTGTTTACAAAGCGAACGTGCAAAGACTAAGTCAAACAGCCTTTACAAAAAAAGGTATAACAACGATGTCGGATGATTTTGAAGTTGAAGGAGAAAATGAGATGGAGTATGACCTGTGTGATCACGTGTGACCTTTCCAATGGATTACGTAATGCGTGACGCATCACAGAGCAGTGCAAAATGAGCATTTGTGGTTAAAAAGTATATACATTTTTATTATTTTAGAAAATGACCGATCAATTAGCTAGACAAAACCCTCATTCCTTGTCTTGGATGCTGACAGATTTTTTTTTTTGTGTGAACAATCCCATTAAAGAGCTTTATATTTTTGTTTGTTTATCCAAAGCAACTTTGAGTTCCCTGGAAATCAAATCCTTGACTTTGACTCATCAGAGCTACAGGATCATCTACATTAATTAAATTCATGTTTTCTGTCTCTGTGTCTAGAAGTGGAAAGTAAATTGCTCCAAAAGCTCTGTGAGAACATTGATGGATCAATATTCAGCACTACCTTCAGCTCCAAGGTAGAGTGACACACACTTCAGTCAAAAAGGCCATTAGTTAAAAACTCATGATGCATCTAAAGCCACTGTATTTGATTAGAGAGCAGCACATTTGGTCTGAAAGATATACTATTTGATGATAAATACATTTTTAACAAAAATGTCACACTGCAGGACATTTATTAGGCCATTTACATATTTTTATTATAATGTTATAATATTATTAAAATCGGAAATAGCAGAATTTTTAAATTAAACTGTGAAAAAAAAATACAAAATTCCATCAGTATGACATTTTATTATAAATGTATTAATTCAGCAGACTGTAATATGTATTAATTCATTTGCATGCAATTTTTATGGCTTCATATTAATTAAAGGTGCCCTAGATTAAAAAATGTAATTTACCTTTGCATAGTTGAATAACAAGAGTTCAGTACATGGAAATGACATACAGTGAGTCTTAAACTCCATTGCTTCCTCCTTCTTATATAAATCTCATTTGTTTAAACGACCTCCGAGGAACAGGCGAATCTCAACATAACACACTGTTACGTAACAGTCGTGGTCATTAATATGTACGCCCCCAATATTTGCATATGCCAGCCCATGTTCAAGGCATTAGACAAGGGCAGCCAGTATTAACGTCTGGATCTGTGCACAGCTGAATCATCAGACTAGGTAAGTAAGCAAGAACAATAGTGAAAAATGGCAAATGGAGCAATAACAACTGACGTGATCCATGATTACATGATATTTTTAGTGATATTTTTAAATTGTCTTTCTAAATGTTTCGTTAGCATGTTGCTAATGTACTGTTAAATGTGGTTAAAGTTACCATCGTTTCTTACTGTATTCACGGAGACAAGAGCCGTCGCCATTTTCATTTTTTTAAACACTTGCAGTCTGTATAATGCATAAACACAACTTCATTCTTTATAAATCTCTCCAACATTGTGTATTGTTAGCTTTAGCCACGGAGCACTATCAAACTCATTCAGAATCAAATGTAAACATCCTAATAAATACTAACGCAATTAGTCATGTTGCATGGAGAACACTTTGTAAAGATCCATTTTGAGGGTTATATATTAGTTGTGTGAACTTTGTTTATGCTATTTAAGGCAAGCACGAGCTCTTGGGGTGTGAAGCACGAGATTTAAAGGGGCCGGAATTCAGGGGCCCTGAATCGCCACATTTATAAAGATAGGCAGTTAAAAGAAATTAATAAAAAAAAAAAACTATGGGGAATTTTGAGCTGAAACTTCACAGACACATTCAGGGGACACTTAAGACTTATATTACATCTTTTGAAAACATGTTCTTCGGCACCTTTAAGAGGCAGTATTTGGAACATTTAAATTATTTGTTAAGACAAAAAAGGAGATTGAAATTTCAAAATCAGAAGAGTTTGATTTTTGATGACCACTATTATTATCTAAGTACTCTTGTTATGAAGAGATATTAATATGACACTAAATCAATCAGCCAGATGACCTTGGAGAGTTTGGCGTGTTCCCCTACTATGATCCTAAATCAGATGACATGGACGTTATCAGCACCGTTACACCATATTTGGACAGAGATGAACTGAACCTCCTCCCAGATTTCCCTTTCAAGCCTTTGGACAGGCTGAATCAGGGCACATACAGGACTGCCCCAACACCCAGACCAACTGACCCGCCGCTGCTCGTACAGAATGATTTTACCGCAGGTAAACGCTCATACAGCTGTTCAAAAGTGATACAATATAAATAATAGCAATTCTGTAAACAAAAGAACTACCTTAATCTTTCTATTTTCTCTCTCTCTCAGAGGAGGGGTGCCTAGAGCCTCTGGATCCCGGTCCATGTCGAGAGTATGTTGTTAAATGGTATTTTGATCCTAAGGCCAATTCATGTGCTCAGTTCTGGTTTGGAGGTTGCAATGGCAACAAAAACCGATTTGATAGTGAAAAGACCTGCAGAAAATCCTGTGTGAAAATATAAGTCTTATCATTAAAGCACTAAAACTGATGCAAAAAGATGGGATACTAAAAAAAGAGAGAAATAAATAAAGCTAATGGACCATTTAGTATTTAAAAATATTTTAACTTTTAATATTTAACTATGAACATTTTAAATAACTAAACTGCTCAGAAGAACTTCCAAGTATTTAATTAATAAATCCGTGTATTTGCATATATAATGGCCACAAAAAGTATTTGGCACACCTAAAATGTTGAATTGAGACTGCATTATATAGCAAAATATCAAACAGCAGCTTTTATTTTAAAGAAATATAGAAGACATGGCTCAGAAAAATTAAAAGTAGTTTGATATATGTTGTCATCTAATGCAGTGACATTCAGACATTATTTTGAGCAAACCAACAAAAAACTCTTTCTTCATGGGCAATGAACAAATATTCATACAGAAAAACAATCAGTAATTAGTCTTCTTCCATCAAATATTCTCATACTGGTTTTTGGTCACATTAAACATCTTTATGTTTTTTATTTTTGTCTACTGTATTTGTAATGTGGTTTAAGTTCACTGGTGCTGTTTTGTTGAATAGTGTTGAATCTGTACTTGTATCCAAATGGTCGCAGGTGATGTGCAAAATACTCCAACATGTACATGTCTGCAGGTTTCACATAATGAAACGATATCGCAAAATCCGCACAGCAGTCCGGGCCCTGGAAGAAGAGAAAAATCATTCATTTTTATTTTGCAAAACAGTCATCATGCAAAAGTTAAACTTGAATGTACACAAGTCCTACAGAAATCCATATTTGTTTTTTAAAAAACATATTATAACTGTAGTGGGAATCTTATTAATATTTACAATTACTTTAATTTTTACATTTTCTTTTACTATTTTTTTTACTGTAAAAATGTATGACAGCATCATAATAGAGCAGTATTAGCATGCTCAAAGTATAAAATTTGTTGTACAGTAATTGTAACTGTAGTGACAAACTGAAATTATAAAGTTAAAATGACAAAATATTTTGTCAATTATTTACATAAAAAAAAAAATCTATGATTTTAATCTCAGTAAGTGTTTATGCTACATCTAAAAACAAAATTTTTTTTTTTTTTTTTCTGCAATGAGTGCAATCTAATGTAAATCTGAATGAAACAGGATATTCAACAAGAAAAAATGGTGGATAAAGCATGTTTTCTAATCCAAGTCTGTCTCTGTGTTTGGTAGATTTAAACTGAATTTATCATTAAATATTCAAAAATATGGTAAAACCTTTCTGCCTCGATTCTGATTCACAGTATCTGCAGTTCAGTGCAAAATGCGGGTTTCAGAAATAAAAACTCCATTCATTTTCTCCATAGGGAAAATTATTTTTAATGATAAAGCCCTGGGTATACTTAATTTTTTACGTGTACGCTAGTGCATACACAGTCGAACGGACAGCCTTGGAAAGTATACTTCATTTGACTCGTATACACACAGGCGTTCGACGCATGTGCAGTTTTGAGCAATTTCTCAATTTTATGCAGTTTTTCTTTGACTACCTTGAGAATAGTTTTTCCTCAAGGTGGCATCCGTGCCCTGGGGGCATCTAAGTACTGCAAAATAAATAAATAAATGTGCACGTGAGACCTGCGCATACAAGTACGCGCGGTTACAAAAATCCGCCAGTGCGCGTACAGTACACACATACACTTCTGATGAAGAAATTCGCATCACGTGCACTGTACACTGACCCTCGCGTACGCCTCAAAAGTGAAGTATACTTCGGGCTTCACGTAAAAACCTTTAAAGACAGCCTAAGCTACGAGTTAGTATTTGCTTCTGCTGAAGCCATCAGCCCACATTATTTCAACTTAGTTCTAAAATAATCCTGTAACATCAGAAAAACTACATTACCCATGATGCTGTACAGAAAATTTAGTTAAAACAAGCAAAACGCGCCAAAAGGGCTCTTTAGCCCTGCCCACTTCCATGAAGCACTGCAAATCACATAATCAAGTCAATCATGCATCTGAAATCTGAGTAGGTACTACATTTGAATTTGAACTTACTTTGTCATCGCTGTCATTATCATGTGACCTACCACTTCACCTTCATTCATAAATCCCCTTCTGTGGCCTCATGGTAAAGTGTCCATCATACAGGCACTTCAGAATCTCGCAGGACATACTATGTCACCTGGGGACTTTTCGCCAACCGTATTTCGAATACTATCCGGACATACTACTCTGTTGGCATACTGTTTTTCACATACTATACAGTAGGGAAGTATTCGATTTCGGATACAGCTAATCTCTCTACGCTCTTAAATAATTATTAATAGTTATTAATAATTAATGAGTTGAGTTGAGTTTATTTGACAAAGTAGCAATACATCATTGTTACAACTTCTTTGTCAAGGATTATACAGGTAATTAAATTTTAAAGTCGCCCTGAAATCAAAATGTACGTTTTTTTAAATTTTAATATGAATATGTTAGCCTTAATGTTATGAATAAGCTGGTGTGTTCCAAAACAATGACAAAATTCACATTTAGGAGATATAAGCATTCAAAACTTACAGTCTCTCACTTCCGCAAAAATGGATCACGGATTTTCATGACATCACATCGCACTTCTCATCAAACTTCTGTCCAATCAAATGCTCTCCTTCACTAACAACACACACTGAAGCTGTGGCTGAAATCGGTCATTTGTTCACATATTTACTAGTTTCTATGGTGAATGGCGCATAGTGCACTATATAGAGAATAGGGAATGATTCAGACAGTGTAAATATGCTTTCTTTAGACGCGAATGAAGTCCGTTTCGCAGTATAAAGTGAACCGCCGCTGTGTGAGCACAGTGCTCTGGCCCAGGGACACGAGAGCACAGAACGGTTCATATCCGCGAGTCGGCTCAGACCACGAAAGATATCGGAACCATTTAAATTCTTCAAAAGTGAGCTGTATTTTAAAATGATATAGAGGAGATTAGGAGGATAACCGGTTAGAGATTCGAAGGAAACAGAGGTTTTACTGAGTTTAACGGCTCTGGCCGAGGTGTGATATAAACAAAACGCTATTGGCTGTTTAAAAAAAGGGGCGGGGCTGTTTGATATATCGCCATGTCTTCCTGTACCATCAACACATTGAATAATGCAGCGCGTTCTAAGAAACTTCAGCGGGCCTTTAATTTTATATATATTAATCAACATTTTTAATTTGATTATGCTTTTCTCAGTGCTTCATGGGATTGTAGTTTTTTCTCTTTCACTAAAAACATTAAGTACAGTCTTGTACCTTTGTCCAATTTTAAAAATAGTTTTGCTTCAAATCAAAGTTTGTAATGTTATTATTCATCTCATGGCTAATTGGCTTGGTTCATGGCTTATATTGCTGTAATGAAGACTTTTTTTAAAATCCCTATGGGAGAAATGAATGGAACCAACGCTGCTGAAAAAGAGGACGGGCTGTTGCACTCTATTGTCTTTTGTTGCGTCACACCTGGTGTCACACAGTATTAGCAACAGTAATCAAGGAGGGCAGAGCTTAGGTTTAACTGTAGAATGACTCACAAATATTTTCAATGAAAAACTGCCAGCTGCTCTCACCTGTCTGGTTTTGTAGTAACTGTAGCCCCAGGTTTGTTTTCCATTCTTTGGGGGAATGAGGTGGTTTTCCGGTCTAAACGGATTGAATGTTTCTCTTTTGTTTGGATCTCTTGAATCCCCGGCTTTCACTCCCATGGTCTCCATGCACTTTCCCAAGGCCATGTCCTCCACGGAGCTGAAATGCTTGCAGCGTCCCGTGCTGAAACCTTGCACAAATCTCCTGAGAGCCCCTCGGCTCAGAACGTATCCGGCTCCTCCGCTCATGTAACCCTGACGTACGAACGGCCGGAACTTGTGGCCGAAATAAACAGGCTCTTCAGTGTCATGATGGGAAAGTAGGTATCTCAGGTTTTCAACCACCACAAATGTGTCATCATCTGCTTTGAGGAACCAGTCGGCGTGCTGGAGGTGGTGCGCATGGAGGTACTGAAAGGCACGGATGGTCTTCCAGTACAGCTGAGATCGGCCCTCGCTGACGTTGAGCCCCACGGTGGGGAAGTCGGAGCTCTGCGAGCTCATGTACAGCACCTGGTTACAGTGTTTAGCCCAGGTGGCACGAATGTGCTGGAGCTTTTTCTGCAGATTTTCAGGCCTCGTCATGACCCAACACAACACACGCACATGGGAATACAGGGACCGTGCCAGCTCATCTGGGAAATTCAAGCAAAAATTTGAATTAATTTGATCAAAAGTGACAGTAAAGACTTTTAAAATGTTACAAAAATATAATTTTCTATAAACAACCGTTTTCAACACTGATAATCAGAAATATTTCTTGAGCAGCAAATCAGCATATTAGAATGATTTCTGAAGGATCATGTGACACTGAAGACTGGAGCAATGATGCTGAAAATTCAGCTTTGATCACAGAAATAAATTGCATTTTAAAATATATTACAATAGAAAACAGTTGTGCAATAATATATCACATGATTACTGTTTTACTGGATTTTGATTAAATAAATGCAGCCTTTGGGAGCAGAAGTGACTTTCAAAAACATTACAAAATCTTACCAACCCCAAACTTTTAAATGGTAGTGTTGCTCATGAAATTACAAATATTTTGATCCAAAGGCTTCTGCTTAAATGCTTGAAATTTGCACTTTTTTAACTTTAACTATTTTTGTTTTCTTAAAGTTGCAGCATATAAGAAAATAAGTAAATAAAGTTAATAAAAATTGAGACTGTATGTCCAGACCGGTATTGTAAACACAAAGCAAATATGACTCGAAATATGAGTTACAAGTAAATGATAAGAAACATACCATTCTTTTTCCATGCATGACTTTTGGCTTGAGAGGAAAGAGTATGTGGAGATGCAAGTGCTCTGGCTAGAGGGTCAAATCTAACACTTATGAGTTGCTGAACAAAGAGAAAACCAATGAATATCCCACAAAATAGCAGTATGTGCTGAGAAATCTGAAAAAAAGAATGAAAAATATTTGAAAACAAGCAATATAACCACTGTATATAATTCTGCTACAGAAAAATATGACTTACCATATCGGTGCAGTTCAGGTCCCATTTTTATTATTTCTGCATATTTAAAATTAATTCTTAAATTTTAAATCAAGGAGAGCGACTGCTTTCTGCTGAGGTTTAGCTGTTTGTCGCAGCTTTTTTTATTGTACCTCACCACATAAAACTTTTATTAGCTATCCTTGACGTCACATTTCTCTTACCCTGTATTGACAAAGGTTGCGTAAATAGCTTGAGTTATTAAAGAGATAGTTCACCCAAAAATGAAAGTTATCCCATGATTTACTCACCCTCCAGCCAGACTGTTATGGAAAATAAGAACTTGTTCTTAATGACTTGCCTGGTTAAATAAAGGTTAAATGAAATAAATAAAGGTTAAATGAAACCCTCAAGCCATCCTAGGTGTATATGATCTTCTTTCAGTCAAACAAAATCAGACATATATTTAAAAATATCCTGGCTTTATGATGGTAGTGAATGGGGGGCGTGTTTTGAAGTCCCCAAAAATTGCATCCATCCATCATAAATATACAACCCGAATTCCAGGAATGTTGGGAGGTTTTTTAAATTTGAATAAAATGAAAACTAAGACTTTCAAATCACATGAGCCAATATTTTATTCACAATAGAACATAGATAAGAAATATTAAGCACAAAATTAGCTCATTTCAAATTCGATGCCTGCTACAGGTCTCAAAATAAGCCGCTTTTCCACCGTCGGACCGAACGGTTCCAGTTGTGTTTCCACTGGAGCCTGGTACAGCACGGCACGATTACAAACCGTTCTCGGCCCGGAATTCAGCCCCACAGTGGAAAATGAAACCGTAAACATACCGACTGGTCTGGATCAGCACGGAATGGAACGGTTACGCAATGAGAACCGTTCAGCCCGATGGTGGAAAAGCGGCTATAGTTGGGACGGGGGCATGTTTACCATGGTGTAGCATCTCCTCTTCTTTTCAAAACAGTTTGAAGACATTGAGGTTATCAGTTTCTGGAGTTTTGGTGTTCGAATTTGGTCCCATTCTTGCCTGATGTAGGTTTCCAGCTGCTGAAGAGTTTGTGGTCGTCTTTTGATTAATGATGCACCAAATATTCTCTGTGGGTGAAAGATCTGGACTGCAGGCAGGCCAATTCAGCACCCGGACTCTTCTACGATGAAGCCATGCTGTTGTAATAGCTGCTGTAATATACATAAGGCCTTCCCTGAAATAGACATTGTCTGGAGGGGAGCATATGTTGCTCTAAAAGTGCCTTCTCTAGTGCCTTCCAAAACATACAAGCTGCCCATACCATATGCATTTATGCACCCCCATACCATCAGAGATGCTAGCTTTTGAACTGAACGCTGATAACACGCTGGAATGTCTCCCTCTTTATCCCGGAGGACACGGCGTCTGTAATTTCCAACAAGAATGTCAAATTTGGACTCGTCTGACCATAGAACACTTTTCCACTTTGAAACAGTCCATTTTAAATGAGCCTTGGCCCACAGGACATGATGGCGCTTCTGGACCATGTTCACATATGGATTTATTTTTGCATGATAGAGCTTTAGTTGGCATCTGCAGATGGCACGGCGGATTGTGTTTACCGACAGTGGTTTCTGGAAGTATTCCAGGGCCCATTTAGTAATGTCATTGACACAATCATGCCAATGAGTGATGCAGTGTCATCTGAGGGCCGAAGAACACAGGCATCCAATAAAGGTCTTTGGACTTGTCCCTTACGCACAGAGATTTCTCCAGTTTCTCAGAATTTTTTGATGATGTTATGCACTGTAGATGATGAGATTTGCAAAGCCTTTGCAATTTGATGTTGAAGAACATTGTTTTCCACAATCTTTTTATGTACTCTTTCACAGATTGGAGAGCCTCTGCCTATCTTTACTTCTGAGAGACTCTGCCTCTCTAAGAGATCCCTTTTATAGCTAATCATGTTACAGACCTGATATCAGTTAACTTATTTGTTGCTAGATGTTCTCCCAGCTGAATATTTTTAAAATTTCTTGCTTTTTCAGCCATTTGTTGACCCGTGCCAACCTTTTTGAGACCTGTAGCAGGCATCAAATTTGAAATGAGCTCATTTAGTAATAATAATAATAATAATAATAACTTTATTTTTATATAGCGCCTTTAAAGTAGCTTCTCAAGGCACTTTACATAAAACAAGAAAATGAGAATACAACACACACAAAGTAAAACAAGTTATGCATATACATATGAAAGATAAAAAAAAGACAATCAAGAAAAAGCTACCCTAAAAAAAATGAGTTTTTAAATATGATTTAAAAATACTTAAATTCTGTGCATCTCTGATGTGAGGAGGGAGTGCATTCCAAAGCCTAGGGGCGTAGGATGAGAAGGCCCCCTACAGAACGCAGCCATGTCTGTGGGACTGCCAAAAGACCAGCTTGTGAGGAGCGTAAGTGACGCTTGGGTGTGTATAAGGTTAAAAGTGCAGACAGATACTGGGGGGCTAGACCATGCAGTGCCTTATATGTAAGCATGAGGACTTTAAAATCAACTCGGAACCTGACTGGAAGCCAGTGCAAGGACTTGGTGTAATATGCTCATTTCTCCTGACTCCGGTCAGGATCCTAGCAGCTGAATTTTGCACACATTATAAGTATTAATAAGCCTTTCAGTCACCGAGCGCAATAACATAGAGCGGAGCATAGCAATATTTTAGTGGATAAAAGTGTAATATTTTTCTGTTTAGCTTCCGTAAGACGGCCGTGCACATCGATTTGCAGTGGAAGAGTGAACTCAGAACTGGCGCAATGACAAATGCAGAAGCTCAAAGGATAGAGCAAAACAAAACACCAGTCACGAAAGATGTTCTGAAAGAGGATTTCATTATAAGAGAAGGGGAGCTTCAGTGTGTTGCCCAGCCCTATTTAATTAAACTGTGAGAGGCGTCTAAACTACGCTACTCCTACATCCTGCATCATACATCGCAACAGGGGGTTACTCTTGTGGCGCAAGTCGACTTGCACAGTATGCATATGGTTGTCTGATATAAGCTAGTTATTTTAGATTAAAAAGTTTTAAATATGGATATTTTTCTAACATTGCTTCACTTCAGAAGGCTTTTATCAACCCCCTGGAGCTGTATGATTATATTTACGATGGATGGTGCATTTTTTGGGGACTTCAAAACACGCCCCCCAATCACTACCATCATAAAGCCTGTGGGTATTTTTAAATACATCTCCGATTGTGTTCGTCTGAAAGAAGATAGTCAAATACACCTAGGATGGCTTGAGGGTGAGTAAATCATGGCATAATTTTCATTTTTGGGTGAACCATCCCATTAAATCTGTCATTAAAAAAGCTCTATCGCCTCAGAACAAGAATATAATCATTCCCAATCTTTTTTCTCTCAAATATTACATATGGCTTTTTAAAAATCTGGCTACTCTAGTGCACATAAATATGTCCATGACATTATAAAATTATAATCTGTTCTGTTCTAATTTATGTGCAACCAGCATTAGAAGTACAAGATTTCAATTACAGAACACATAAGAAGCATGGACACTATATGAACATGGACAGCCTCTGACTCAGATACTGTGTCACAATGGATTAGTCCTCAGAATCAGCTACTTAAAAGCTCCTTGAAAGTAAAAAGCAATTTTCTCAAGAATGAAGATCAAGATTTCCTGGTCTTCCTTCCACTTTAGGTTTAAGAAGCTACTGGAGACTTGTCTAATTGCACATAATTGTCAAACTTCAGATGAAACTGTTTCATGAAGAGTCTCTTTATGCCTTCTGCCAACTATGCGATTTCAGCATAGATCGTTACAAATCACACTGCATGTATGTAGACTATACAATGATGACGCCTATTGAATCGATAGTTAATAGAAGAATAAAATGTCATCAGCATGCAACAGTGATAAACAAATACAGCAAGATGAATCGAGCATTGGCACTTGTGGTTTTTATTTGCCACTATTCCTTTTAGCTCTTTTCGCCTCCACAGTATTAAAGTTTTAGAGACATGTCGCAATGATCAATATACGTCATTTCATGTTGCATTTTTATTGGCTAGTCCGTCTTTGAACATGTATCACAATACGACCACTGTTTAGGAGCCACGACCAAAGAAATCACCACGATTGTTTCATGCTGATCATCTGGGACAGCCCAAAATCGTACAATGTATGCCAGACATTACAGAGATTACTAGGGCAAATCCAGTTATTTTACTAAACATTATGTGAAACACTGTTCCAAAACCTAGTAAACTGCCTTGATGTCTGATGACTACAAAGACAACTTCCTTCTAAAGCAACATTCTAACTGAAATGGAACATCATAAGTTTGGAACACTTTACATAGGCAGCAACTTGCTTGAAAAGCTTGATACTTTTAGATTAACTTTTACCTTCTCATTATTTGTCTCTGAGCTCTTTGGAATGCATTATGGGATTTTTGTTTCTTCACAAAGTAGGGCCAAAAGAAGGTACAATATTTTTAAAAACAGCAGAATCATACTTTTGGAACAGCCTTTGCATTGGGAGTGACTATGATGCCTTAAAATGCTGCCTACATAGGCAGCTCACTAGGTTTTGGACAGGTCAGGCTAGTAATACAAATAAATGACCTCAGTGAGAGTGATGTGTGTCTCTTAATGCATAAAATGTATATGAAAATATCTGTCAATGTGTGTATTTTTTTTTTTTTTTAAATCAGTGTCTAATCTCAGTAGTCAACCGTTGTAAAAGCTTGATATTTTTAATATTGTCAGATTGCACTTATAAATAACTTTTTGGTTTAAAAAAAGCAGCATGATGAAATACTAAAATTAACATAAATCATTAAAACAAAAATGAATGATTGTGAATGTAGGAAAATGAATGATTAATGCTGTCAAAACTTTAAAAGATTCAAGTGAGAATTTAAAAAAAAATAATATTTTTTGCATATTTGTAAAATCATTTATAAAACACTAGAAAGGAGTACAAACCCGATTCCAACAAAGTTGGGACACTGTACAAATTGTGAATAAAAAAGGAATGCAATAATTTACAAATCTCATAAACTTATATTTTATTCACAATAGAATATAGATAACATATCAGATGTTGAAAGTGAGACATTTTGAAATGTCATGCCAAATATTGGCTCATTTTGGATTTCATGAGAGCTGCACATTCCAAAAAAGTTGGGACGGGTAGCAATAAGAGGCCGGAAAAGTTAAATGTACATATAAGGAACAGCTGGAGGACCAATTTGCAACTTATTAGGTCAACTGGCAACATGATTGGGTATAAAAAGAGCCTCTCAGAGTGGCAGTGTCTCTCAGAAGTCAAGATGGGCAGAGGATCACCAATTCCCCCCAATGCTATAAGGAAAGTTCAGAAGCCTGCATCTCTGATGGTATGGAGTTGCATGAGTGCGTGTGGCATGGGCAGCTTACACATCTGGAAAGGCACCATCAATGCTGAAAGGTATATCCAAGTTCTAGTACAACATATGCTCCCATCCAGACGTCGTCTCTTTCAGGGAAGTCCTTGCATTATCCAACATGACAATGCCAGACCACATACTGCATCAATTACAACATCATGGCTGCGTAGAAGAAGGATCCGGGTACTGAAATGGCCAGCCTGCAGTCCAGATCTTTCACCCATAGAAAACATTTGGCACATCATAAGAGGAAGATGCGACAAAGAAGACCTAAGACAGTTGAGCAACTAGAAGCCTGTATTAGACAAGAATGGGAGAACATTCCTATTCCTAACTTGAGCAACTTGTCTCCTCAGTCCCCAGACGCTTGCAGACTGTTATAAAAAGAAGGGATGCCACACAGTGGTAAATATGGCCTTGTCTCAACTTTTTTGAGATGTGTTGATGCCATGAAATTTAAAATCAACTTATTTTTCCCTTAAAATGATACATTTTAGTCTAAACATTTGATATGTCATCTATGTTGTATTCTGAATAAAATATTGAAATTTGAAACTTCCACATCATTGCATTCTGTTTTTATTCACAATTTGTACAGTGTCCCAACTTTTTTGGAATCGGGTTTGTACATAAAAATGTACCCCGGCTCAGTTTTTGGATCTGGGCTGCGTCCCTCAGTCTAAAGTAAAAGACAGAATTGGTTCCACTCATGTCCAGCTGTGAGAGGAACAAAATGTTTTTAAATCATTAACACATCATGCATCACATTAATCATTAACACATCATAAACACAATCAGAAAGCCCGACCTATTTAACTTTATGATCTATTTAACACGTTACACTGACTACTTTCACATGCAGCCTAATGTGACTACAATGACATTTAGGCAATATTGTGATTAATCTTTACCTCATGTTAACAGTATTTTAATCAAATTAATGTGATTAAGCTCAAAATCGTAGGAACTGTAATCGTAGTAAAATATGTGCTGTATGCTGATTAAAATCACAATAAACAGGTACAGGTATGTACACTGATCAATGTGTGCGTGTGCTTGTGCTTGTGACGTACACGGATGACGGTGTCATGCGCAGATTTGTATGCATGGAGGTAAAAGAAGGCATCACATTTTTGGGGTGCTGAAGAAACTGAGTTCATGTTGCCAACATGGCACAACATGAAAATAATGTAGTATATTGATGGTCAAAAACATCAAAATGGAGTAATTTTAGGCACATCACTGAAAAAATCCAATAGTTTATGAGCCAGATTTACTAAACAGGGCAAATTAGCGTGAGAGTGCAATTCCAAAAAAGCGCAGATTGGAGTGGAAAGTTCTGCACGTGATCTACAGGTGCCATGTTCATTGGGTATTGCCCCTTCAGGTATCCGCATGGCACAGCCCAGGTGTGATCCTATCGGGAAATGCACATCTGTTTTACTCACTGGCACAGTGTGAGCACACCACTTTAATTACTGTGATAAAATGTTATCTGTAATCTGTAATCATCATGTCACCATGGTCCTACTAACCAGCTGACTCAAATATGAGTGTGTTATTGATGGCTCTGTTGATCAGGAAGTGGTGTGATATCACACAAAATTCACCGCAGAAGTTCTCGTCAGACCCGTGAGCCGTGATAACGGCGTATAATTCCACCTGCCATTCATAAAAATACAATCAATTTTTACTTTATAAATATATATAATCTAAAACTTTTTTAAAATAAAATTACTATTATTGTTATTATTTTGACAATTATTATTAATGTAACAATGATAATTCATGGAAAGATTTTTGCTTTAATATATTATTAAATTATTATTATTATTTATAATTAGCTTTTTTAAAGTAAAAACTTCATAATCATAAAAATATAATATATTATATTATAAATTAATATAATATAATATAATAAATGTTAAAATGTGTTTAATTATACAAAATATTAGTGATGTTATTATTATTATACATTTTTTATCACCTTCTTTGTTGAAGCTGGAAGACTGAACTTGATCTCTTGGTATCTGCTGTTATAGTCCTTGTCAAACATCCCACCACTGAAGAGTGACGTTACCTTGAAAGGGTACAATCTTTCCGAGTAATTACCTGCGAAGACAATCTCAGATTATGTCAATATTTCACTTGGCTTATTACTACAGTAACTGAAGCTGCATTGACGCATTTTGCGAAACAGCCAAGCCCCTAAATGCAGCTTCTAAGAGTAGCACATTTATAATTTCCTGCACTAAAAATAAAGCAAACAATAATATATGACTTACTGTAAACATTTAAATACTTATACGCTTATTTAAGCTGACTGTACAAACTACAAGTGCGCAAGAAGCTGGAGTAACAGACTGCACTTTACAGGACTCAAAGTTCTCTGTAAGTTACATTGTTCCTTTGAGGATGACTCACTAGATAGAACATGTGTGGGTGAGCAACAGCTTTTACAGCTGCAAACAGTAAATTAGTCTTTGAGATCTTTTTTTCCAGGAAAACATTGGCCGTGTATGTAAATATTTAATCTTAGTTTCAAAACATAGTGTCCTCTGCCTGCATGCAGGTCCCTTTTAAAGCAGCAAATGACTGATCACTCAAGCAATCAATTTAGAACACACTATATAGGCAGCAACTCTGTGTGATTTAAATACTGTAGTGCTCATGTACCCCAAAAGCCATTTGGGCACTTTAACACCACTCCTAAAAGTACTTAAAGGTGCCCTAGAATCAAAAATTTAATTTACCTTGGCATATAACAAGAGTTCAGTACATGGAAAAGACATACATTTAGTTTCAAACTCCATTGCTTCCTCCTTCTTAAAGACCTCCGAAAAACAGGCGACTCAACATAACACACTGTTACGTAACAGTCGGGATCATTAATATGCACGCCCCCAATATTTGCATATGCCAGCTCATGTTCAAGGCACTAGACAAGGACAGCCAGTATTAACATCTGGATCTGTGCACAGCTGAATCATCAGACTAGGTAATCAAGCAAGAACAATAGCTAAAAATGGCAGATGGAGCGATAATAACTGACATGATCCATGATTACATGATATTTTTAGTGATATTTGTAAATTGTCTTTCTAAATGTTTTGTTAGCAATGTTGCTAATGTACTGTTAAATGTGGTTAAAGTTACCATCATTTCTTACTGTATTCACGGAGACAAGAGTTGTCGCTATTTTCATTTTTAAACACTTGCAGTCTGTATAATTCATAAACACAACTTCATTCTTTATAAATCTCTCCAACAGTGTGTAATGTTAGCTTTAGCCACGGAGCACTATCAAACTCATTCAGAATCAAATGTAAACATCCAAATAAATACTATACTCACATGATCCAAAGCATGCATGCAGTATGCATGACGCACATCTTGTAAAGATCCATTTGAGGGTTATATTAGCTGTGTGAACTTTGTTAATTCACTGTATTATAGTTTTGGAGCATGAGATTTAAAGGGCCAGCAGCCCCTGAATCGGTGCATAGTTAATGATGCCCCAAAATAGGAAGTTAAAAAAATTTATTTAAAAAAAAATCTATGGGTTATTTTGAGCTGAAACTTCACAGACACATTCAGGGGACACCTTAGACTTATATTACATCTTGTAAAAACTGGTTCCAGGGCACCTTTAACATGAAAAACCTTTTGAACAATATTTACAAGCTTGCATACTTGGACACTTAATCAATGCATACAATGCCTGAACATCATTACATTAGACAACAAAATATGTTATCTAATGTTCAAAAGTTTGGGGTCAGTAAGATTTTTTAATATTTACAGTTTTTTACAATCGTTAGGACACATTTCTCAATACTTAGGCAACTTTTTCAAAACTCTTCACACAGTTCTCCTAACCAACTTTCATCTTGGCACAGCAGTTAATTTCACATTCAAAATGCACTAAATCTACCAAAACACTTCATTCATGTCTCAAATCAACTAATTCTTCCAGAACATTAGCAAAGGTTTTCACCATGCAAACACACTTTATCAGTCATAAAATACTGACCTAGAAAACACTGACATTAGGTATCATTATACAATGTTTTCTTTTGTAAAATTTCTTAAAAAACAAGAATAACACTGTCTATTGTTTATAATTCACTGCAGTTTGTTACATGAACCTTGTTTACATAACAGCACAAAATTATTCAGAAGTTTTCCTCTTTGAATGGATGATAATGAAATTGAAAAATGAATGCTTGTGTAGGTGTTCAGTTTCATCTAATTGCTTTGATAGTATTTGATTTTTTAGATTCAGCATAACAGTTTTGAAAACAGTATGTAAGCATGTGCAAATTGGCCTGTACGTACAAAGAGTTTTGGCAGTTGTTGTGTCTGAGTGAGAAAAGAATTCATGAAATTTGAGAGATGTAGTCACTGAATGCATTTTGTGCCAAAGCAATGATAAATGATCCTCAGTTTAGCCCACATAGACTTCTGTTGTGCTCACTGTGTGAAGAGTTTTGCAAAAGTGACGTAAGTATTGAAAAATGTGTCCTAGCGTCTGTAAAAAACTGTAATATTTTTTTTTATATAATTTTGAAAGAAGTCTCTTAAGGCCCCAATATACTCACAGCGAAGTTCTTTTTTGTTCTCTGTTTAGGGGTAAAAAGAAGTTGGAAATACCTTTGCAGTGGTATATTGTTAGCGAACATCCTGATGCCGCCCACACTGCTGGAAGCAACGTTTAGATGAATATGTAAATATGTGCTGCGCACTTTCCTCTCAATAACAAAATAAACACACAACAAAAATGACATTGGTAAGAAAACAGCAGTTAAGAAAGCATCTGATCGTAGTGATGTGAATGTTTGTACAAGCCGTGCAATTCAGCACTCCAGTCAAGCAAAGTCACGTCACATTTAATTATATAGCTCTTTAAAAAATAGATTGCTTTAAACCAAACAGCTTTACAATATTTACATGAAAAACAGTGTCAGTGTTGCTTTAAATTACTCTTCAATTTCTACTAAAATGCAGCCCTCCAGTGTTTATGTTTTCACTCGCAGATGTCTGACCTCGATGGATTCGACGGAGAAAATGAACCGGAGAAGATTTCCATGTCAATGAAGGCAGAGTCTCAGAACAACACCTACCTATTACATTATCACCATGGACCAATAGTAGTTTGATGTTATTTACCAGCCATTTTCTTTAACTTTTCTGGAAAGTTCGCTCTGGCAAACTGCTTCAAACTCCTGAAACTAACACAAAACAAACTTTGTTGGCCTGATTTTGTTCGAAATGATGTCACACCAGTTCATTCTTCAATTTCGCTTGAAGTATATGGGGACCTTTATGCTCACCAAGGCTGCCTTTATTTAATCAAAAATACAGGGGAAAAAACAGTAATATTTTGAAACAGTATTACAATTTAATAGAACTATTCTTTTCTTTCCTGTGATCAAAGCTGAATTTTCAGCATCATTACTCCAGTCTTCAGTGTCACATGATCCTTCAGAAATCATTCCAATATGATGATTTGCTGCTCAAGAAACATTTCTTCTTATTATTATTATCATTGTTGAAAACAGCTGTGCTGCTTAATATTTTTGTGGAAACCATGATATATTTTTGTCAGGATTCTTTGATGAATAGAAAAATTAAAACAACTGCATTTATTTGAAATACAAATGTCTTTACTGCTGAATAAAATAATTAATTTCCTTAAAAAAATCTTATGGACCCAAAACCAAAGACTTTATCAAAGACAGTGCACTCATATTACTTATGAATGGGAGAAAGTGCAATGCCCAATAAAAAAAATGAGTAAAAAATAAAATAAATAAATAAAAAATAAAGTTTTAACCCTATTTAAGCATAAGAAGCAACATTTATGGGACAGTTCATGTCAGATTTTGTTGCCGATTTGAAATGTTATTTAATTGTGAGTTTTTGAGATTTCAGGATTCCCCAAATCAAGTAGATGACTTAGTCTTGGATGCCTGAAATAGCTGCCCGGAGGCATTGAAAATATGGCCGCTGAGTGAACAGACTTTCCTTGAAAGGGATTTTGCCCAAACTTTGAACCATAGTGTATACTGTTCACACTGAGTACAAAAAACAAAAAATTGCATCACATGTGAACTCTGAACATGTTCATAGTTAATGTGATTAACTTCACCTGTAGTTTCTCTGCTAGGACTCGAGGATAACTGACATTATACAATCACCAAAACACCAGTTGATTTAAAGACCTTGCACAAAGGTGCCACACTGAATGCTTTCATGACCTGTAGTTCAATGTTCTGACCTGTCTGGTTGCTGTGGCTAAAGCGTAGATTGAGAGACGTCATCCATGGCATCGCCCATGGCACAGTCTTCATGGTGAAGGAACACTTATTGTTATTTAGCAGGGGAATCAAAGGGGACACATCCGTCAGCCAATGACCTGTGCCTCTGTAAAGATAGTCACAAACACTTTCAAGTAGTAGCACACTGACTAAGGCTAATTCCAAAATGGTCCAGAATTAAGGCGTTGAGAGAACAGCAACAATTCAGTTCGGCATAAACCGGATGATCAAGTACCTGCGGAAAGCCGTTATCCAGCGGCCGAGCTCCAGATTGCAGTATGGGCTGGTTTGATCACAGCATACGTACAGCTGTACAGACCGGACAGGGAGGTGTCCAACTTCAGAACATCATAATTTAAAATGTCTATATAGAAAAACAGTAAAAAAATAAAATAAAATAAAAATCCTGATTTCTAGCTTTTGGACGACACCTGTGTAATGAATAATTAGACTCACCTGTCGTTGAATTCTTGTTAAATTAGACATTTGTAGTCTAAAATTTAGCTTTGCTCCAGAGATTTTCAGTGGGGTGTACTCATTTTTGCATCACCCTAATTTGAGTAAAACTGAAAATGTTGTTCTCTAAGTTATATTATTAACCTTACTTTCATGTTATAAGTTAAACAGATTATATTAAATTAAGTTTAAATTATATTAAACTTAGTCTTCTCAACATTTTGGAAATTGTTTATGTGTTCATTGAGATATTGTTCAAAATCAATCAATATACTCATTTACGCTGAGCACTGTATATATATGTGTGTGTGTGTGTGTGTGTGTGTGTGTGTGTGTGTGTGTGTGTGTGTGTGTGTGTGTGTGTGTGTGTGTGTGTGTGTGTGTGTGTGTGTGTGTGTGTTTGTCTGTTTAAATTCAGTAATTTTACTATCATTAAATAATATTATATATAAGCACAATATCAGCCATCAGGCACCCTGTTCTCCAGATATCCAAATTACATTGTCCATCAGTCAATTAATACATTAAACATTACATTTTACTGGATTCAAAATGTGACGACTAGCCCCGGTTTCCACATATGCACTAAACATGAAGACAATTTGTTTTAAAAATGTTAAGTATTAGTTGTAAAGTGAATGAAACATTCGCCAAACAGATACCACTGTTCTTACCACTGAGCCTGCCAGGCCATGAATCTAAAGAAAACAGCCCTTGTCAGACAGCGCCCCCTTCTGGTCGATCGTAGAGAAGAAGTTTGGTGAAGGTGTGATCTGGAATGTGACATTTACTGGGTGCCCCTTTCTATTGAAAACAATCCATGTCATTAAAAAAAAAAAAAAAAAAAACACTGATTAAACTTTAAATGACACAATTAATGCTTAGTAGAGGCTGCACATTCACATGTATAAGACTTTTCAAACTGCTAGATTTTTTTTTTTTTTTTTAAACCATAGGTTAACCTGGGTTAAAGTCACAGAATTTTTTTTTTCACAGAAAACTCTTTTTGGTTTCAATTTCTAAAGCAAACTACTTAAAATGTTGTACAATATTCTTTATTGGTGGAAGTATATGACAGCATTTGCAATATGCAAATAAGGACCAGCGTTTTTTCTTTTTTTAAGTTTTTCATCTAAAATGTATATTTTATTTTATTTCAGATTCATTTAAATTACAGTTTTTTACAATCATTAGAACACATTTCTCAATACTTAGGCCACTTTTTCAAAACTCTTCACACAATTCTCCTAACCAACTTTCATCTTGGCACAGCATTTAACTTCACATTCAAAATGCACTAAATCTACCAAAACACTTCATTCATGTCTCAAATCAACTCATTCTTCCAGAACACTAGCAAAGGTTTTCACCTGACAAACACACTTTGTCAGTCATAAAATACTGACCTAAAAACACTACATCAGGTATCATTATACAATGTTTTATTTTGTAAAATTTCTTAACAAAACAAGAATAACAATAATCTCTATTGTTTATAATTCACTGCAGTTTGTTACATGAACCTTGTTTACATAACAGTACAAAATTATTCCGACGTTTTCCTCTTTGAATGGATGATAATGAAATTGAAAAACGAATGCTTGTGTTCAGTTTCATCTAATTGCTTTGATAGTATTTGATTTTTTAGATTCAGCATATATTTCATTACAATATTACTGTAGAAATGCAGCATATTTCTGTCTTATTCAGTTTTGTATGATGTTATTGTTTTGAACATAAGTTTAACAGTTTTGAAAACAGTATGTAAGCATGTGCAAATTGGCCTGTACGTACAAAGAGTTTTGGCAGTTGTTGTGTCTGAGTGAGAAAAGAATTCATGAAATTTGAGAGATGAAGTCATTGAATGCATTTTGTGCCAAAGCAATGATAATTGATCCTCAGTTTAGCCCACATAGACTTCTGTTTTGCTCACTGTGTGAAGAGTTTTGCAAAAGTGACCTAAGTATTGAGAAATGTGTCCTAGCGTCTGTACAAAACTGTAAAGGATTAGTGCAGTTCTGAATGAAAATTTCCTGATAATTTACTCAGCCTCATGTCATCCAAAATGTTTATGTCTTTCTTTCTTAAAAGAAATTAAAGTTTTTGAGGAAAACATTGCAGGATTTTTCTGCAGTCTCTCTTAACCGAAACATTCCCCAGAGAGCTACAAAATGATCTCTAAGCAAAACAGAGTATTTATTGAACAAAGACTGAACAAAGACTTTCAAAGTTGATTGGATAAGCAAATGAACAGATTATCATAAGGCCTCTCTTCCTTTTATCATATATGTACATTTTCCGGTTCATCTTCATCCACCTTGGTCTTCCTCAACATCCCATAATATGCCCACCTGACTTACATAAATATTTTTTAATTGGAAACATTTTATCTGACTCCCTGAGACTTTTCCCAGGCATACTGATCGTGACTGAAGAAAGAGACATTATTCACAAGTTGTTTCTCATAGCAACTTTGTAGAGTAACTTGAAACATTTGAGAGAGAATGAAATAAAAACGGCGATACCTGAGTCTTAGACTTTCCTGTGATGGTTAGGTTTAGGGATAGGGGTAGGGTAGGGGGATAGGAAGTACGGTTTGTACAGTATAAAAACCATTACGCCTATGGAGAGTCCCCACTAAGATAGGTGCGCCTGTTTGTGTGTGTGTGTGTGTGTGTGTGTGTGTGTGTGTGTGTGTGTGTGTGTGGGTGCTCAGTCAGGCATCAGATTGTTGGGTCTGTGATGTTGAGCTGATGTTCAGTGCAGAACATGAAAGTGCTCCACACAGGAGACATGTGGATACTCTCTATATTTGCATAACAGGCAAAGTAAGTGCTTTATCCTTTCTTCATATTATTGTTCTGATATAAAACTACATTTCAGCATAAAATGACAAAACAAATTATGTATTTGTGGCTTTGATTTGGTCTTTGTTTAAAATGTGTTTTGATGCATAAGCTCGAATTCATTACACTTGATTTATTATACATTATTACTTGTTAGAAATATCCTAGGACCATGTTCAGCTGTGTTTGAACATAAAAAGTGTGTATTCAAACAACAATAAAGGGACACTATACCTTTCTGTATGTTTATTATTTTTCTTTGTAGTGCATGCAATAAATACGCACCACAAATACATTTTTAAGATGCACAGAAGGTCTGAAAGATGTTTTGTTTGATTATTTTTTAAGGTCAGACATGAATGAAAGCATGGCCAAAGTGTGTTTTCTGTGGCTGTTGCTTTGGCTTCTTTTACCTGCGGCCAGATGCCAGAACAGAAGACAGTCTGGAGAAACACTGAACAACCTCTCCACAAAATTGGGCAATGGTAAATGCATTAGTGTTTTCTTCAGCACAGCATTGACTGCGTTGGCTTAGTCTTGCATGTTGTTTCTCCAAGACAGCAATGAGATTCAATGGAGATTGTTCTACTGTGTGGGTCCAGAAGTTCATTAACTTTTCACTCAAAATTGTTATGCAGATAATAGGCTTTAATTTGTAATAAGAATTTTTAGATTCAAGTAGAAAACAGGCCAAATAAAATCACCATTTGCTCTCAGGACTTTGGACCCTATATCACTCTTAACTCTATAAGCCCAATGTATCATATTTGATTCACAAATTTCTAAATTCTCTAAATTATCAGCATTGTCCGATTGATAGTTTATACTTTTTTTAGCAAGTAAACGTCCTTTTAGTATCATTGTAAAAGCGTCCCCCTTCAGCTCCAGTCTTTTTCCTGTGAAATCTTTGCTGATTTTTAGAAAGTAAATGTAAGAATAACATTTAAATTGTTAGTAATGTTTCAAGATAAACATTGAAGCAACTTAGGTTTACTTGACTATTTGTGACATTTTGTAGAAAAATTTTATTAAGTATCAAATATGATCCATCAGGCTTTTGAGGAACATTTATTTAACTCTCAGTCAAAGGTAACTGTGACTTTTTTTTCTACCAAATACTGAGTTTATAACTCACAATTGCGGGTTTATATCTTGCAGTTCTGACTTCTTTTCTCAGAATTGTGATATAAACTTGCAATTGTGAGTTATAAAGTCCAGTTCCGAAGGGAGAGGGAAGACTGGCTTTTTTCTTAGAATTGCAAGTTTATATTTCAGAATTCTGACTTAAAAAAAAAAAAAAAAAAAAAAAATCAGAATTGTGAGATAAAAAGTTGCAATTAACTTTTTTTTTTTGTTTCCATAATAACTGTTCCATTAAAAAAAAAAAAAAAAAAAAAAAAGATTTCTCTGACTGTTATTTAATGTAAGTCTTGAATGGATTCAAAATAAAGGTTCCAAAAGGTCTTCCCAGTGATGCCATTGAAGAACGTCTCGGGTTACGTTTGTAACCCTGGTTCCCTGAATAAGGGAACGAGACGCTGCGTAGTCGCTTTGGGAACGCCTCTGCGTGATTACGTCTTGAAGCACTTGTGTAATCGAACCAATAGTGTAACGGGACGTCAGAGCGGGTGACGTCACGGACCAGGAAGCTATAAAGCACCCCTGAGAACAAAGAACGCTAGCTTCTGATACGGATGAAGCAAGCGCTTACAGGCGTGCAGGGAGTATGGCTAAGCTACGCAGCGTCTCGTTCCCTTATTCAGGGAACCAGGGTTACAAACGTAACCCGAGACGTTCCCTTTCATGGGAACATCGACGCTGCGTAGACGCTTTGGGAACGCTATCCCAACTAGGCCATAAGACCAAATGCCTGTCTGAATCCCCTTTCAGGATGACAGTACTGAGGACCCTGGAGTGGAGCCCAATTCAAGGTTGTAGAACCTAACGAAGGTATGATGAGATGACCACCCTGCAGCATCACAAATATCATTGAGGGGAACCCCCGAAATCAGAGCCTTTGAGGCAGCCATACCCCTGGTAGAGTGTGCCCGGACGGCCAAAGGCGAAGGCTGTCTGGATGACTTATAAGCAAGAGAGATGGCCTCGACCACCCACTTGCTCATTCTCTGCTTAGACGCGGGACCTCCTTTGTTAGGGGACCCGTAACATATGAACAGCTGTTCTGTTTTCCGCCACAGGGCAGCTCTGTGGACATAGGTGTCTAAAGCCCTCACTGGGCAGAGCAGATTTAGTTTTTCCTGATCCTCATTTGTGAAAGGTGGAGGACAAAAGGCCTGCAGTACAATAGGACCTGGGACATGCGTAGGGACCTTGGGTATATACCCAGGTCTAGGATGCAAGAAAGCTTTGACCATTCCAGGCGCAAAGTCTAAGCATGAAGGAGCAACTGAAAGTGCCTGAAGGTCTCCAATTCTCTTAAGAGATGTAACAGCCAGCAAAAATACGGTTATTAGCGTGAGGAACTTCTCATGTACTTCTTCCAAAGGTTCAAAGGGAGCCGCAGACAGCCCTTCGAGTGCGATAGCTAAGTCCCAGGATGGAGTTTTTGTACGTACAACTGGCCTCAGCCTCTGGGTGCCACGGAGAAAACGTATGACTAGTGGGTTTCTTCCCACAGAAACGCCCTCTAAAGGAGCGTGATAAGCGGAGATTGCTGCTATATAAACCTTCAATGTAGAAGGAGTTAGACCATCCAAGAATTTTTCTTGGAGAAATTGCAGTACGTGACTGATAGAGGAGTGGAACGGGTCCACTTGAGACTGGCTACACCAAGTAGCGAACAGCTTCCACTTGTATGCATATAGTTTTCTCGTGGACGGAGCTCTGGAGTGGAGTATGGTCTCCACAACCTCAGTTGGGAGACCCGATTCTATGAGCTCGGCCCCCTCAGAGGCCAAGCCCACAGTTTCCATAACTCCGGGCGGGGATGAATTATTGTGCCGCCCGCTTGAGACAGAAGGTCCTGCCTGATTGGAATCTCCATGGGGGAGCCGTCTAGAAGGGACACTAAGTCCGTGAACTATACTCGGGTTGGCCAGAACGGGGCTACCAATATTAGACGGACCCCGTCCCGTCGAACCCTCTCCAGAACTCCGGGGAGCAGAGCGATCGGGGGAAATGCGTACAGACGCAGCCTCGGCCACGTCTGTACCATGGCATCCAACCCCAGGGGGGATGGATGAGTTAGTGAGTACCACAGCGGGCAGTGAGACGTCTCTTTCGAGGCGAATAAGTCGACTTCTGCGCGACCGAATTCTTTCCATATCAACTCCACCGCCTCGGGGTGGAGTCTCCATTCCCCGGGCCTCGGCCCCTGCCTCGACAGGATGTCTGCCCCCACATTTTGATGCCCCGGGATGTAAGCTGCTCTCAGGGAGAGGAGCTTCCCCTGGGACCACAGGAGGATCCGAAGGACTAATTTGTACAACTGACGAGACCTCAGACCCCCCTGATGGTTGATATATGAGACCACCGACATGTTGTCTGAACGGACCAACACGTGGTGGCCCCTCAGGTCTGGGAGGAAGTATTTGAGTGCTCGAAATACTGCCATCATTTGATTTATGTGCCAAGAACGATGATGGTCCTCCCAAAGACCCTGAGCCGAGCGACCACTCATGATCGCCCCCCAGCCTGTGAGGGATGCGTCCGTCGTTAGCATTACGCGACGACAAGGAGCTCCCAACACAGGACCTTGGGACAGGAACCAGGGCTTCTTCCACATGGATAAAGCACGAAGGCATCGCCGCGTGACTTTGATCATGTGGAGAGGATTTCCCCTCGGAGAAAACCCCCTGGTCCTGAGCCACCACTGTAAGGGTCTCATGTGCAGCAGGCCAAAAGGTATCACGTTGGACGCCGCTGCCATCAGACCCAACAGTCTCTGAAACTGTTTTACAGTGAGTGACTGGCCTAATTTCACCCCTTTCACGGTTGAGAGAATGGAATTCACTCGAGCAGGAGACAGACGTGCCTGCATCGTAGTAGAATCCCAAACTACCCCTAGTTAGTTGGTAGTCTGAGCTGGTAGAAGCACACTCTTCTTGGCATTGAGTCTCAACCCTAACCTTCTCATGTGTGACAGAACTACATCTCGATGTAGAACGGCCTGTTGCTCTGATTGAGCTAAAATCAACCAATCGTCGATATAATTCAGTATGCGGATGTCCTGGAGTCTCAGAGGAGCCAGGGCTGCATCCACGCACTTCGTGAAGGTGCGGAGTGAAAGGGATAGGCCAAAGGGAAGGACCTTGTATTGGTAAGCTTCGCCCCCGAAAGCAAACCTGAGGTACTTCCAATGTGAAGGATGGATTGACACATGAAAGTAAGCGTCTTTCAGATCTATTGTCACAAACCAGTCCTCGGACCTGATCTGAGTGGTGATCTGTTTGAGTGTTAGCATCTTGAACTTGAGTTTTTGTACTGAACGATTTAGCATACGTAAATCTATTATGGGACGTAACCCTCCATCCTTCTTTGGAACGATGAAGTAACGGCTGTAAAACCCTGACTGTTTGCTGGGAGGAGGAACCCTTTCTATAGCTCCTTTTTGCAAAAGTGTCATAACTTCTTGTTCCATAACCAGAGACTGCTGGGGGCCCACCACTGTAGGGAGGACCCCATTGAACCGGGGCGGGCGAAACCCGAATTGTATTTTGTAACCCTTTTCTATCATACGCAGTACCCATTGAGAAATGTTGGGAAGACGTTTCCATTCTTCCAGAAATTTTACTAAGGGAACCAGTCTCTCGAGACTGGCCTCTGGTGTTTTTTGAGCACTTGGCTCGGCGCCCTGAAGCGGCGTACCGGCAGGGAGCAGCCGAATCAAGCGCTGGCCGACCCCCCTCAGAGGGTCGGTGGGGACCGCTGCGCCCTGAAGCACACGAGGTGGCAGGGTTGGCAGAACGGCCCCTTGAGGGTGCCGGACGGGAGTTAATTTTATAGATTTTAATACAGGACCCCCTCCAGGGGGGGCTACCCTCGGGAGTCCTGGGCCACTGGCGTCAGGACTTCTTCGAAGCCTTCCTGGCGATAATAACAGTCCTCAGATCTGTTCTACCCCGGGAAGGCTTCGGCTGCGTTGCCCGTCCCGGTCCCCAAGCTCTTTGCGGGGGAGCACGGGCAGCAACACTCTGTTTTTGTTGTGCTCTCTGCGCGGATGAGGAGCTGCTAGACGCCCGAGGCTGCTCCCGCTCAGCAGCCTCGGACGGGAGAGAGCGGCGAGGGAGGAACTTCTGGAAGGCCGCTGACTGCTTTTTTGCCTCCTGGAACCTCTCGACGACCGAAGTGACAGAGTCGCCGAAGAGGCCCAGGGGAGACAGCGGCGCATCCAATAAGACGCTCTTATCTCTTTCTCTTATGTCCGATAAGTTTAGCCATAAATGCCTCTCCGTTGCCACCAGGGCTGCCATAGAGCAACGGATTGTTTTTGCCGTCTCCTTGGTGGCACGGAGAGATAGATCAGTGGCTTTACGAAGTTCCTGAATCACATCAAAACTCGCCTCACCGCTCTCATCGATCTCCTGCAGCAGGTCAGCCTGATATGCTTGAAGGACGACATTGTGTGTAAACATGCTGCGGCCTGACCTGCTGAGGCATATGCTTTGCCCACCAGAGCTGATGTTGTTCTTAGTGGTCTGGTGGGCAGCGTCGGGGATTTTAGGGACGACGCGGACTCGGGCGAGAGATAGCTCGCGAGCGTCTCTTCGACCCGAGGCATCGTCCCATAGCCATGTTGTTTAAGCCCCAATATATTGGAATATATAGATGTTTGAGGGTTATATACACAATATTGTGCTGGCTTTTTCCACGACCTCGTCACCTCAGTGTGGAGGTCGGGAAAGAATGGTAATCCCCGACGCTGAGGCTGTGACCGGGCAGGGAGAAAGCGCTCATCCAGTTTGCTTTTGTGATGCGCTTCACTTTTTTCTGCCGGCCATTCGATATTAAGTTTTGCCACTGCCCTAGTCACAACCTCCAGCAGCTCCTCATACGCTGGAGATGAGGATGGCGAGTCCTCCTCTCCAGCTTCAACGCCCACCACATCCAACTCCTCAGAGCTAGACAGGTGAAGCGCTGGTGCCTCTCCTCTGGGGGAAGAAACCGCAGCGCGTGCTTCCGCAACCAAAGGAGAGACACTGGATCTGGCGGGTGAGGGCCGAGATAGGGCTGGGCCCGTCTCTAACCCCTCCACCAGATCCATCTGTGAACCCCAGGAATGAAGCCGCCGCTGTGCCTCAGCAGCAGCGGGACCCGACCCCTGGGGAACACTCGCCGCGGCGCCCTCTTTATCTTTATTAAAGAACGCCCGGCGTGAACGGAGTGTACGGAGCGTTAACTTTTCACAATGCACACAGACAGCTCCCTCAAGAGCTGCCTGGGCATGCTCCACTCCCAAACAGGCTACACACAACTCGTGTGTATCCCCGCCCGTGATGAAGCGAGGGCAGGGAGAAGCACACTGAATGAACTGCTGCTTGCCTGTTTGTTCCGCCATATTTTATAAATGTGTCTTTCTATATATATAAGTGCTTGGTGGATTGAAAATACTCTTGCTCTCGGACTAAGAGATATTTTCGAGCTGTATAACAGACAAAACAACACCAAATAAGACACACAATACACAGAGCGCTTGCTGAAGACGCAGAAGCTAGCGTTCTTTGTTCTCAGGGGTGCTTTATAGCTTCCTGGTCCGTGACGTCACCCGCTCTGACGTCCCGTTACACTATTGGTTCGATTACACAAGTGCTTCAAGACGTAATCACGCAGAGGCATTCCCAAAGCGACTATGCAGCGTCGATGTTCCCATGAAAGGGAACCAATTTTTCCCACAGAACCTCTCATTTTTTTGTCAGTATGAACTATATTTTAATAATCTAAAGAACCTTTTCCACTATAAAGAAACTTTTGTGTAATGGAACGGCTCCATGAATGTTAAAGGATCCACCTATGCCAATAAAAACATTTAGTTTTGTATAGAGAGTAGACATATGGTATGTGTAAAGAGTTTATGGCTAGTTTCTTCTCTCATTGCAGAGTTAGAATGTCCACTAGAGATTGCATTCATCCTGGACAGCTCAGAAAGTGCAAAAGATTTTCGGTTTGATCAAGAGAAAGCATTCGTGCGCTCCTTCGGCAGGCAGGTGGTGCAGATGCAGGTGTCTGACTGGCATTTGAAGACTCGATTGGCTCTCATCTACTACAGCAGCTCAGTGCATATCAACCAACATTTCAAAGACTGGCAGGACCTTGACGTGTTTCTGAGCAGATTGACAGATGCCATCTACATCGGTCATGGAACATATACGACATATGCCATATCCAACACCACTCAGCTCTTCACCAGCGAGACCAAGGAGCAAAGTGTTCGGGTGGTTCTGCTCATGACCGACGGCATTGACCATCCTCAGAATCCCGACATCATGAGGGCGGTTGCAGAGGCCAAAGACCACAACATTAAGATCTTCACAATAAGCTTATCATACCTGGCAAATGACAACGTGAACAGTGCCAAACTGCGGGAAGTAGCGAGCAGCCCAGCCCAGCAGTACTCCCACAGCCTCACTGACCCCAAACTGAAAGAGCGGATCCTGCAGCAGCTCGTGAGGCATTCAGTTCATCTGTCAATCTTGTTAGGTTTAGCAAGATCAGACATCATAATCCCCCATATTATAAATGCAAAAAAAAAATATAATAATAATAATAATTATTGATTAAAAATGTTCAATTTTACACTTGGACCCACTTCAGTTATTATTTAGATACATCAGCATTTTGCATTTTGAATCATATTAAATCATGATTCCATGGGCTTCAGTGCAAAGACACAAAATCACCTTGTGCAACAGAACAAAGTATGAAAATATTATTATAATTAATTAAGATTAAGATTAATTTCCATATAAACAGAAGAAAGGGTCAAGCACTGTCTGTGATCACACAATATGGATCTTGTAGAAATGCATTATAAAGCTTCCCACGTCATGCAAGGAATTTGGCAATAAATTGGCCTTTTTTTTTGTACTGTCATAGATTTGTGTCCTAATACTTATTTCTCTTTTCATTTTTTTTTCCACAGGAAATAATCGTAAAGAGTGAAGTAAGTATGGAACTATCAAGAAGAGTGGCCCTCAAAGTATTCAGACTCTAGTAATAAAATATCATCGCATTCAAGCAAAACAGCCTACAAAGTGGCATTAAGCTACAAAACCACACAGGTTTAATAATTCTCAATATCCCCAGATAATGAATTAATAACTCAAATTAATAACTAAATGTATTACACAATAATTTATTAATATCGTGCAGGGCCTTCACAGAAAGCAGAGAGATTTTGAGCTATTCCTCTTCCAGAATAGTGTCCAGGTCACTGTGAAATGCTGGTGGAGAAAAACGTTTTCTGACTTGCTTCTCTAAAATACACCAAAGTGGCTCAAAAATATTTTGATCTGGTGACTGTACAGGCCATGGGAGATGTTCAACTTTCAGGGTACAATGTTTGAAGTATTAGATGCATATGGTGCACAAAATGCATTTGACCTGACTTGATTAAGCAAAGCATTTCACACCAAAAATGATAACTCAACTTGAACAATGCTGATTGCAAACTACCCATTTGTTGTATTTCTCTTGTCAGTGCCCACAACCACCGGTGTGTTTGTGTGAGAAAGGTGAACAGGGTCCTCCAGGACCTCCTGTGAGTATCGCTGGGAAGGAATTGAGGCCATTTTCCCTCACTGGTGTCATTTATGAGGAAAACTCTATTTTGTTTAGGGTAAAAAAGGAGATCAAGGTTATGAAGGATCGCCTGGTCAAAAAGGCTCAAAGGTGAGAGTGAAAATAATTATAATATTTGTTTAAAGGAATTATGATGATTAGATCTGTAGTTTATTGTTGTTGACTCATTGGTACAGGGGGAAACAGGAGCACCTGGTCTTCCAGGAATCAATGGGCCAGGGGTACATCACATCTTCATATGGTCAATTTATACTTTTTTTTCTTACTACTGACTCTCTGACCAACACGGTTCTTGTTCCTGTTTCCTCATCCACAGGGAAGACGTGGGTTCAAAGGTAATAAGGTAAAAAATCCAAGTCTTATCATTTGCATATGCATTTGGGTTTTTGCAATTAATTGGTTAATATGTACATATATGTTCCTAATTATATATATATATATATATATATATATATATATATATATATATATATATATATATATATATATATATATATATATATATATATATATACATACCCAATAACTGAAGTCTTGAGTCATGTTTTAGGGGGATAAAGGTGATTGTGGACCACCAGGGCAAAACGGACATAAGGTAAGTCTTCTCTACTGTTCTACAATTTACTATTTTTCTGAAATATGTCACATATGATTAATTTAATTTTATATTTCATTTCACAGGGCGCTGAAGGGCCTCCAGGGCTGAGGGGCCCCAGAGGAGAGCAGGCACAGTATAAATATTTACCTCTTTACATGACATATTATATGCCACATTTCAGGTTTCAACTGAATACCTGACGCATAACATTAACTGTATTTGTATTCTTTATCACTTGAAAATGATAATTATTTAATAATTGATTATTTAATTTGATTCTGTGAATAATCTGTGTAAGACTCTTAAGTAGACCTAAAGATTGTGTACAGTGGCCGAGAGAGATCAATGTGCTGCAACTAGAGAAAACACATGCCAGTAGAAAAACACCAGCAAATTAAGAAAACATCTTCATCAGTTTGACAACACATGTGCTGAAAATACTCACAACACAACCAAATACTGAAACCCGCTGCAAATACTCACAATGCAACCAAATACAGAAATGTTCTGTAAATACTTACAACACAACCAAATACAGACACAAGCTGCAAATACTCACAACACAATCAAATACAGAAGTGCCCTGCAAATACTCACAATGCAACCAAATACAGAAACACAACACATCACAACCAAATACTGACACAAGCTGCAAATACTCACAATGCAACCAAATACAGAAACGCTCTGCAAATACTCACAAAGCAACCAAATAAATACAGAAACATGCTGCAAATACTCACAACACAAACAAATACTCACAACGCAACCAAATACAGAAACCCGCTGCAAATACTCACAACTCAACCAAATACAGAAACACGCTGCAAATACTCACAACGCAACCAAATACAGAAACCCGCTGCAAATACTCACAACGCAACCAAATACAGAAACCCGCTGCAAATACTCACAACGCAACCAAATACAGAAACCCGCTGCAAATACTCACAACGCAACCAAATAAATACAGAAACATGCTGCAAATACTCACAACACAAACAAATACTCACAACACAAACAAATACTCACAACGCAACCAAATACAGAAACCCGCTGCAAATACTCACAACGCAACCAAATACAGAAACCCATTGCACATTGCACATTGCAAATAGCACAGACCACAACTGAAATGTTTCAAGGGGACTCCAACAAGTGAAGAACCTGCCTGGGACATGCTTATTGCTCAGTGTCTACTCGTACAGTGGTGTTGTTGATGACCTAATAGGTGAGTTTTTTTTGTTTATTTTAACATCCTGATCGTATGATTCCTTGGCCTTTCAGATATTATTAGCCTAAATAATACAGGAAATACACAATTAACTGTGAAACATTATGTAAGCCGGCTAACTTTCATAACTGTAACATTCAAGGTTTACGGAAATAAGTTCCGTAATGCTTAATGGTTAAAAATATGTCAAAATAAATGTGTTTCTGTATTTGGTTGCACTGAGTATTTGTTGTCAAACTGATGAAGATGTTTTGTTAATTTGCTGGTGTTGTTTCTATTTGCATGTGTTTTCTTCAGTTGCAGCACAGTGATCTCTTGGCAGTGTGTTGAGTTCTCTCGACCACCGTATGCATAATTTTTAAACAGTAGAACATTTTTCTAATTAGATTTTCACTCACAAAAAATGTTTTGGGGGAAAAAAAAATCTTAAATTCCAATGAATAATTTTATGAATTTAAAACAATTATACATGGAACTCATACAGACTTAAATTGTATTAATACTTTTTTAATTAATTTATGTATTAATGAATATACATCATGAATAGTGCCCTTATTCATCTTAGCCTGTACAATGTGTTAATTTTTCTTAACACATGAAACAAACGATAATTGTGTATTTCATCCATACATACAATTATATTACTATAAACACAAATAAATAAATAACATTTATATAGCAGTACTATAATGTTACTTTTGCTGCCACCATTTAAAAACATGATCTGTGGACAAAAAAATAAAAATAAATAAATAATCATTAACTTAAAAAATACAAATTTAAGGAGTGAATTGTGTAAAGATGATTTTAAGAAAAAATAATTTGGTGAGAATAACAAATGTAATGTGACTAAAGAAACCAATAGTATGCAGTTTTAGAGCCGTGGCTCTTTCCCCGCTCTGCACTTATGGAATGTGATCTGCAGATCACTTGTAATCCTAAGCTAATGTACACATATAAAGCAGTAAATCCAAGCTTGCAGGATATTATTCTTTTTTCCGAGGATGACTTTGTACAGTGGCATTAGTGAAGAGACTAAATAGCTCAGATAGATTGGGTCAGGTCCTTCAGAACCCAAATATGCAACCAAATACAGAAACGTGCTGCAAATACTCACAGTACAATCAAATACAGAAGCGCCCTGCAAATACTCACAATGCAACCAAATACAGACATGCCATGGTGATACCAGTACTTAAAAAGCAAAATTTGGACATTACTGAGTTATCAAATTTAAGACCCATTTCAAATCTACCTTTCATAGCAAAGATCCTTGAGAAAACTGTGCTACTGCATCTACAGAGTTTCCTAGATTAGAACAACATCCCTGATAAATTTCAGTCTGGTTTTAGGACTAACCATAGTACTGAATCTGCTTTACTAAAAGTAATGAATGACATCTTGTTATCTGTTGACTCAGGGGATTCAGTCATTTTAATACTCTTAGATCTGACTGCGGCGTTTGACACTGTTGACCATGGAATTTTGCTGTCACGCCTTAAACAGTATGTGGGCATCCGAGGAAGTCCCCTTAGCTGGTTCAAATCTTTTCTTACAAACAGAACTTTTTCAGTTGGCATTGGAGGCTCTGTAGCCCCTCTTACCTGTGGCGTTCCCCAAGGTTCCATTTTGGCCCCTTCTTTTTTTTCATTATACTGTACATGTTATCTCTAGGCTCGATTTTTAGAAGGCACAAAGTGTCTTTTCACTTGTATGCAGATGACACTCAAATCTATCTGCCTTTCAAGCGTACTGACACAATGGGCCTTGAAACCCTGTTCGCTTGTTTAGATGATATAAAATCATGGTTGTCGTTTAATTTTTTTTTCATCTAAATGTGAATAAAACTGAAGCAATTGTTTTCGGGCCAGCTGTAGGTGATGGAAAAACACTTTCAATGTTACCAATCAATTTGCACTCTTACATTAAACCTACAGTGAAAAGTTTGCGAGTGATTTTGGATTCCTCCCTTAAGCTGGATCAACACATAAACACAGTAGTTAAGACAAGCTTTTTTCATCTGAAACTTCTATCAAGAGTAAAGTCTTTTCTATCTTTTAAAGATCTTGAAAGAGTCATACATGCATTTGTTCTGTCTCGTTTGGATTACTGTTCTTCTTTATATGCAGGAATATCCCAGTTTTCTATCACAAGACTTAAAATGGTTCAAATGCTGCAGCCAGATTTTTAACTGGGGTTCGCAGACTTGAACATTGTAATGTCTCTTAACTGGTTGCCAGTGAGTCATAGAGTGGACTTCAAAATACTGTTGTTTGTTTTTAAATCCTTAAACGGCCTTGTGTCTTCTTGTTTATCTGAACTCTTAAATCTTAACATGCCTGGCAGGTGTCTATGGTCCACAAATTGTTACAATCTGTCGAGAGGGGACAGTGCATTTGCAGTTGTCGGACCTAGGCTATGGAATAGCCTCCCTTTATTGTTGAGATCCCTGCCATCTTTACATGAATTCAAATTTAAGTTGATTTTTGTGTGTGTGTGTGTGTGTGGGTGTGTGTGTGTGTGTGTGTGTGTGTGTGTGTTGTGTTTTGTTTTGTTTTGTTTTCTTTCTTTCTTTCATGTATTCTAGACAATTACTCTGTAAAGCACAGTGGTCAACTCTTGTTGTTTTTAGTTGTGCTATATAAATAAAATAAATAAATGAAATGAAAATCATGGCCGTGGCTCTGCACTTATGGAATGTGATCAGCAGATCGCTTGTAATCCTAAAATAATGTACACATATAAAGCAGTAAATCCAAGCTTGCAGGATATTATTCTTTTTCCGAGGGTGACTTTGTACAGTGGGATTAGTGAAGAGACTGAATAGCTCAGATTGACTGGGTCAGGTCCTTCAGAACCCACATTAGCACAGTTTAATAGGCATCTACAGCTGCCTAAAAGTACCATATCAACCTATAGCTTATTATAGGCATATAGCTGATTAGTTGTTAAAAAAAATTAATTATTTAAAAAATGAATGCATGAAAGTGCAAGAACAATTTTAACCTTAACTGATTTCTCAACCGTATGGTAGACCTTACTTTGAGTGTGAAAAAAATCAATCAAAAGAGGTCAAAAATCTTCTACAGTTCTATTGTCCCACCCCCCTGTCTGCTCTTGGCATGAAGGTATGGGACTTTTCAGTTTTCAGGTGACGGCATTAGTTTGCACACTTCAGTTGGTCACACAAAAGAATGAAGTTGCTGATCGGTCATCAAAAAATTGGGTCAAACATGTTATCAGTTAAGTAAGGAATCAAACCATAATGTAGGGTAGTAGGGTAGAGTCTAAACAAAAGAAATATGGAAAAATATAAGAAATACAGAAACACCTGTTTGCTATAATTTTCCAAATGTATGCATGACCATACGTTTGATATGTCTGAAAATGGTGAAAATAACCAGCTGGGGCCAGTTGTACCAGCTCGACGTACACCTGGTCGTAACACATGGAGAAATTTTGCAGAGATTCCGGCATACCTGGTATTTGTGGATGTATTGATGGAACTCGTGTGCGCATTCAGGCACCATCTAAAAATTAGTACCTTTTTGTAAATAGGGAAGGCTTTCACTCAATCAACGTGCAGGTTGTTCCCATTCAGTCAGTCACATTCAACGTTAAGTCGATACTGACATAATGGGATCTGGCTTGGGAGCCCAATCACCACCAAGTGGTACAAAATGAGCCAATGGGAATTGGCCAGTGAGATTTACATGCCGGGCCACACTCCCGGCATCTGGGGATAAACAGGACCTAGGCATACTCACTTCAATTCATACTTTTGCTTTGGAGTCGAGCGGTTGTACAGCTATCACTCTTTCCAATTCACCTCTATTGAACATCCTGAAAACAGCCATTTTAATTGCTATTTTGCTTGCAGCTCATCGTGGGATCTCTCTGCAGGTGTGATGCTGCATTCCAGCGGTGTTTGCATCCAGCTTGCTGTGTACACAAGACAGCATTCGCCCCTGGGCAAGCATTTCCCTAAAATAGATACACAGGCAAAGGTGAGCTGCCTGCCGATCTGCGATCGCGGCTGGTGGATCGGTTCTGGTCTCAGAGCGTGAAGCGAAAGATCGCCTCACCCCACCCCCATGCCTTTCTTCCTACAAAGTGCATGAAAAGCTTTGGCAGTATGGAGGTACATTTGTGCCAAAATCTGTTCAAAATCTGCGGGCCTACGAAGAGCTCCCTTCGAGCCCCTTGAGTCAATCAAGCTGAAACATCTGTCTTTAAAGACAGTGCTCCTGACTGTGCTCGCTTCTTTTAAAAAGGTTGGGGACCTGCAAACGTTTTCTGTCAGCGAATCTTGAATATGTGCCCAAAGATCCCACCACTCCCTTCTGGGACCAGGTGATTAACTTGCAAGCACTGCCCCTGGGGAAGGCAGACCCAGCCTTCACTGTCCTGTTCACGCTCTGGACCGCACACAGAGCTTCAGAAGCTCTGAACAGCTCTTTGTCTGTTTTGGAGGTCAGCAGAAGGTAAAGGCTGTCTCAAAACAGAGGTTGACCCACTGGATAGTGGATGCCATCGCCCTGGCGTACCAATCCCAAGGCGAGCCGTGCCCCCTCGGGGTGAGAGCTCACTTCACTAAGGATGTTGATTCCTCCTGGGCACTGCCGCACGGAACCTCAGTGGTGGACATGTGCAAAGCTGCGGGCTGGGCGACACCGAAGTCATTTGCAAGGTTTTATAATCGCCGAGTGGACCCGGTGTCCTCCTGTGTGCTGTCTACAAGTAGATATCCACCGATTCTCGCTTGCTGTGACATTTCCCTCGGACGAGGGAATATGAGCACTTTTCTACTCCTCAGTTCAGTTCCCCAGATGGTGAACCCTGGGGAGTTCCTCCTGCATCATGCGGCAGTCAGATGCGGCAGAGGCATCCAACGCCAGGTCCAGTACTCGTGTGTGCATGCCTGGTTGGTCAGCCCCTGTACTGGACTAGATGCCCATATGATGTGATTCCCTGCGGGTAATCCCTTGTGTGTATTATCCACGGTACTGTTTCCCTGATGGTAAACCCATGTCTTTCCCTGGGAGGCTCTTTTCTGCCCTATCTCTGAGCTGTACAGTTCCTCCCTGGCCAGGTGGGACTTACTTCAGAGATCTTCCATATTCATAAATGCCCCACGTATCAGTCCATATGTGTCTTCCACACGCCACCTCCCTTCAGGCAGGGTGTGGTCTCCGTAGCTTTCCCCTCCATTCGGACTGGGAATGCTTTCCTGGCATTTTGGTCATGGGTGAAAAAACGTGGGACTCTTCCCCTGGGGTAAGGAACAGCAGCTTCAACCATCCCCTGAGTAACGCCCTGTCCACTCCATCCCACTGGTATGGAGGACTTTTCGGGTTTACTCCGGACGCTGGAAGGTTACAACATCTGTGGTAGCACTTGCATTGGGCACGCTACGGCTTGCCAGCATATGCTTCCCCAACAGTCGTAACGTGGTTCCATTGCTATGATGTTTTCCACTGGGACACCATTATGTCAGTATCGACTTAACGTTGAACGTGACTGACTGAATGGGAACGTCTAGGTTACCATTGTAACCCCCATTCCCTGAAGGAGGGAACGGAGACGTTACATCCCCTAGCCATAGCCCTGAGTCACCGCTGAATGCCCTGGCTCAGCCCCTCAACAAAATATGAATGAAAGTGAGTATGCCGGTCCTATTTATACCCGGATGCAGGGGATGTGGCCCGGCATGTAAATCTCACAGGCCAATTCCCAATGTCTCCGTTCCCTCCTTCAGGGAACGGGGATTACAATAGTAACCTAGATTTTTGCGATGGAAACTTAAAATGAATTGATGTGGTGGCGCAGTGGTATGGGTCTGCACATGACGCACACATCTTGAGGGAGAGTGCACTGGTGACAGTATGTGAGGAGGGATGGCTTTCTGGCATAATGCTGGGCGGCAGTGGCTACCCTTTAAAGAAGTGGCTGATGACACCTGTAATGGTACCCTGAACGGAGCAGGAAAGGCAATACAACTATGTGCACTCATGGACGAGGTCGATCATTGAGCGATGCAAAGGAGTGCTCAAGCGCAGGTGTGTGTGACTCATGTTTAGTTTAAATATGAATCATGCCCAGCCCTTATTTATTTTAGCCTACGATTAAACTGGCATTGGTTTTTAAAGAGTAATGTTATGATACATAGCTACTGCAAGTTTTATTTATTCTCTCTTCTTCTGTAGATTCCACCGCCTGCACAGTGAAATCAGGATGGAACCAGAGAGGACATGCACCATTATATGTGCAGCAGCTGTGTTGCACAACATTTTCATAGTAAAGAGAGTTCCGCTCCCAGTGTAGGATTTGGGACCAGTGGAGGCAGAAGTGGTACACATCAGAGAACAATTCGCAGAAGAGGACGTGGCAGCTCGTCTCATCCAAAACAATATCCTCCTGACTACCAGAAAAGAAAAGTTTTGTGAATTTAATATGTTTAAATGTCATTACATTGTTTAGAGCAGAAGACATTTTTTTTTGAAAAATGATATTTTATTCATATGTTATGCTATGTCCTCTGTAATGGACACCAGGACTCTACACGCTGTATGTAATTTGCATATTAATGTGTTCTTGGAGCAACATGTAATGTAAAAAGAAGTGTAATAATGAGAGTAATAAGTGGCAAGATTTTCATAATAGTATCTAATATTTCATAGGAATATTGATATATCATTTCTTTTCCTATTCACTTCTTGTGAAGTGAAAACGTTTCCCAAAATGCCTGATAAACATGATTTAAGTCCTGTTGTCCTCTACAGTGGACATGTAGAAAATCGATGTCCTGTTTCATAACAGAAAGTCATATTTTGATTTGAAACCCCATAACATTTTCCTGAGATGATGATTTATGACAAACAATTTGAAGATTAGTCAGATGTAGTTAAGTCAAGTGACCTTTATTTATATAGCGCTTTTTACAATGCAGATTGTGTCAAAGAAGCTTTACAGTGATAACAGGAAAATTATTTTTGTTGTTATTCCGTTGTAAAAATCAAGTTACTGTATTAATTTATTTAATCTATATATATCTATATATAAGCTCTGGAGAAAATGGTGATGTCATCGTCCAGCTCAGTTAAGTTCACATACAATGGTGTCAATGCAGGCAAATTAAAAACATTGTTGAATCAAGTGTCCCCAACTAAGCAAGCCAAAGGCAACAGCAGCAAGGAACCCAAATTCCAACAACCTTGGGAGAAACCAGGCTCAGTCAGGGGGCCAGTTCTCCTTTGGCCAATAGTGCATGATTATGATTCAGGCAGCGTTACAGGTCATAAGTCTGATTGGGATCGCAACAGTCAAAATATTTAATACAGTTCCATCTACTTGAAGATCGGATTCATCACGCCAGTATGGAAATGGTTTGTTAAGGAGCTGTGCCACTGGCTGTCGTGTCGATGAAGCCTTCAAAGGGGATGGTCTAGTTGACACAATCTCTGCTGACACTTCAGGGATGCGTTGTGGTCGTGTCTAGGCGCAGGTCCTCCATCTGATCTGGACACGGCCCGGATCCTACTGACTACGGTAAACCTTGGGATAAAGAGAGAGACTAATATTAGCGTAGATGCCATTCTTCTTCTGATGTAACGAGTACATCTGGTGTAATAAGAAGTGTTCCAAGTTCCAGCTGCTCTAATTTATGCAGCTTAACAATCCTTTAACGGATGTGAAAATATAAATTGATAATGTGTTATGTGTATGCCAGGTTAAAGAAATGCGTTTTTAGTCTAGATTTAAACTGACAGAGTGTGTCTGCTTCGCGAACAATGATAGGAAGATTGTTCCAAAGTTTAGGTGCCAAATTTGAGAAGGATCTAGCGCCTTCCATTGATTTTGATATTCTAGGTATTATCAACTGGCCAGAATTCTGAGATCGTAATAGACGTGAAGGACTATAATGCTTTAAGAGCTCACTCAGGTACTGGGGAGCTAAGTCATTTAGTGCTTTGTAAGTAATTAGCAAGATTTTAAAATCTATACAATGTTTAATAGGGAGCCAATGCAATGTTGACAGAACTGGGCTAATATGGTCATACTTCCTGGTTCTAGTAAGAACTCTAGCTTTAGTTTGTTTATCAAGCTAGCAGAGCAACCACCCAGTAGAACATTACAGTAATCTAGTACTCCACACTGAACCTGTGATTGGTGTGACATCTCTTTGTTTACTGATACAAACTGATAACAGTCAGATAAGTATGATTTAAACCAGGCCAATGCAATTCCACTAATGCGAACATAATTTTCGAGTCTATTTAAAAGAATTTTGTGGTCGATAGTGTCAAATGCAGCACTAAGATCCAGTAACACTAATAGAGAAATATAGCCGATGATAAGAGAAACTCCAGTGAGAGCAGTCTCAGTACTATGGTACGGTCTAAATCCTGACTGAAAACCCTTGCAGATACCATTTCTTTCTAAAAAGAAACATAGTTGCGATGATACTGCCTTTTCTAGTATTTTTGACAAAAAAAAGGTAATTTAAGATTGGCCTGTAATTGACTAATTCTCTAGGATCAAGTTGTGTTTTTTTAATAAGAGGTTTAATAATAGCCAGCTTAAAAGTTTTCGGTATGTATCCTAGTGAAAAAGATGAATTAATGACATTTAATTCTCTTCTCATCACTTCGAAGGAATTATATTTGAAAGACTTTTGAGTAATACTGAAGGTATTACTATAAATTACAGCAACACCTCCCCCTTTGCCTTTCCAACAAGGCTCATGTTGATAATAGTAACCTTGAGGGGTGGACTCATTTAAAGTAATGTAATCATTTGGTTTTAGCCAGGCTTTTGTCAAACACAGCACATCTAGATTATTGTCTGTGATAATATAATTTACAATAAGTGCTTTTGAAGAAAGGGATCTAATATTTAGCAACCAAAGCTTTATCATTTGTTCATCAGTATTATATATTGTATATATTTTTATTTGTTGGACATCAATTAATTTTTTACACCTAAATGGGTTTGGGAGTTTTGGGTATTTACTAATTCAGGAGTCTCTATGTAATGAAATCTAGGTAAAAGAGTCTCTTTGTGTTTGGATTTATCTGACTTCTGTAACGTGAGACAGCTTACAGATGGTCAGTTTAGCCAGTCTGTCTGCTTCCTGACCTGGGCCCCAGTTTGTCATGTTTCAGCTCTAAGACTATTTGCCATATTACTAGAGAGAAGAGCAGCACCATCCCAGGAGGGGACCTCTTTTCAACAGGTCAGGTCTGCCCCAAAAACTTTTCCAATCTATGAAACCTATATTATTCTGCAGGCACCACTTAGACCGCCAGCCATTGAGTGATGATAGTCTGCTAAGTATAACATCACTCTGACAAACAGGACGGGGTCCAGATCAATTACAGTGTCTGACATATTGCTTGCAAGTTCACACGCATCTTTAATGTTAATTTTAGTGATCTCCGACTGGTGAAGTCGAACATCAATTGTGCCGACGTGAATAATAATCTTAGAGTATTTAGAACCTATTTGAAGTTCTAATCTGAATGGAACAACAGTGTTTTGTCCCATGACTATGCTGTTTCACAGTCACCCAGTTGCCCTGCTGCACAGGCTCTACAGCCAGAACCGAAAAATGTATGGGGTTTGATAAGCTAGTCGCATCCAAAACAGTATCTAAAGCCCTTGCATTCTTACTATCCTCAATTAAATTTTAGATGTGTGTCTCGAATTCTGAGATTTTCTCTGTCAGCCTGACTATTTCCCTGCATTTATGACATGTGAATCCCTCGTCACTGTTAGAGAAAGCAATACTAAGCATGTGACAGGCAGTGCAAGTAACAATAACAGGGGAAGATGACATGACTCACCGTGTTTGTAGACTGATCCGACTCACCACAATTGTTTGATGGACTTGTAGAAAAAGGAGTGGTAGGCACGGATGACAAGTTAACTGGCTAGCGAAATGCTAAGGCATTGTGATAGCGATTTAGATTAAAAAATGTGATAGGCAATATTAGACAATATTAGATATATGGTGATAATATAAACAACAAGGAATGATAGTAAATAGAGATTCAAAACAAAGCTTTACAGAGCTACAGACGCAAACCACTCAGCAGCGAGGCAGACAGGAGCAGCAAAATGATAATAACAAAATATTATCATGTTGCTATCATTAGCAACACAGTTTACATTGCAATGCCAAAATGGCAGATATAGCATAAGAGAGTGCTTACACAGTAACACATAAAAGCACTTTGAAAAGGTTGGTTGTAGGAACGCAAGTAAAATGACTTAAAAAATAATTCATGGACGATAAATGGATTTAGACATTTTATAAAACTTGCAGTATTCCTGTTGTGAAAATTTGTCCTGTTGTGTAAAATGCTTTAAATTGCCATATTACCTGAATTTACTGAAATTCGCTGAATTTATTGAAACTGTTATGAATTAAAATCACTGAAAATGGCAAGATTTACCATAATCTGACATCTCAACCATACAGTTGAGTTTTATATTTTTGATAAAAACATACATTTTGACAAAAAAACAACAACTTGAGGTCATTTTTATATGTCCAAAAATAAGAATTTTAAGAAAATAATTGTTTCATTGGCTAGTTAAAGGATTAACATGTTTCCTCTTTATTTTACCATGCAGGGTCTGAAAGGGCCTCCAGGAGACCAGGGGCATGAGGGTCAAGCAGGACCCAAAGTATGATCATATCGTCCATTTCTTTGCCAGTGAAATGACTGTGACTGACATTTTTGATATTTTAAATATAGACAGATGTCTGGGTAATAAAGAACTGACATTTTAGGGATGTTTCCATATCAGTTTAAATGCAGATTTTGCCTCTCATGTTTGGTCAGGAAGTTTTAACAAAGAGTGTTTTGAAAATTATACAAATATATAATAGCACATTAAAATTCAAAAACCCCTAATCTGCTAGACACAAGGGGTGCCTTTATGCTCTGTAAATGTCATTTGGAACATACAAACCCGATTCCAAAAAAGTTGGGACACTGTACAAATTGTGAATAAAAACAGAATGCAATGATGTGGAAGTTTCAAATTTCAATATTTTATTCAGAATACAACATAGATGACGTATCAAATGTTGAGAAAATTTATAATTTTAAGGGAAAAATAAGTTGATTTTAAGTTTCATGACACATCTCAAAAAAGTTGGACAAGGCCATGTTTACCACTGTGTGGCATCCCCTCTTCTTTTTATAACAGTCTGCAAACGTCTGGGGACTGAGGAGACAAGTTGCTCAAGTTTAGGAATAGGAATGTTGTCCCATACAGGCTTCTAGTTGGTCAACTGTCTTAGGTCTTCTTTGTCGCATCTTCCTCTTTATGATGTGCCAAATGTTTTCTATGGGTGAAAGATCTGGACTGCATGCTGGCCATTTCAGTACCCGGATCCTTCTTCTACGCAGCCATGATGTTGTAATTGATGCAGTATGTGGTCTGGCATTGTCATGTTGGAAAATGCAAGGTCTTCCCTGAAAGAGACGACGTCTGGATGGGAGCAGATGTTGTTCTAGAACTTGGATATACCTTTCAGCATTGATGGTGCCTTTCCAGATGTGTAAGCTGCCCATGCCACACGCACTCATGCAACCCCAAACCATCAGAGATGCAGGCTTCTGAACTGAGCGCTGATATCAACTTGGGTTGTCCTTGTCCTCTTTATTCCGGATGACATGCCCAGTTTTCCAAAAAGAACTTCAAATTTTGATTCGTCTGACCACAGAACAGTTTTCCACTTTGCCACAGTCTATTTTAAATGAGCCTTGGCCCAGAAAAAAATGCCTGCGCTTCTGGATCATGTTTAGATATGGCTTCTTTTTTGACCTAGAGAGTTTTGTGGGATTTTTATTTATTTATTTTTTTTTGTGACACTGAAGTATTCCTGAGCCCATGTTGTGATTTCCATTACAGTGGCATTCCTGTATGTGATGCAGTGCCGTCTAAGGGCCCGAAGATCACGGGCATCCAGTATGGTTTTCCGGCCTTGACCCTTATGCACAGAGATTGTTCCAGATTCTCTGAATCTTTGGATGATATTATGCAATGTAGATGATGATAACTTTTTAAAACTCTTTGCAATTTTTCTCTGAGAAACTCCTTTCTGATATTGCTGCACTATTTTTTGCCGCAGCATTGGGGGAATTGGTGATCCTCTGCCCATCTTGACTTCTGAGAGACACTGCCACTCTGAGAAGCTCTTTTTATACCCAATCATGTTGCCAATTGACCTAATAAGTTGCAAATTGGTCCTCCAGCTGTTCTTTATGTGTACATTTAACTTTTACGGCCTCTTATTGCTTTTTGGAATGTGCAGCTCTCATGAAATCCAAAATGAGCCAATATTTGGCATGACATTTCAAAATGTCTCACTTTCAACTTTTGATATGTTATCTATATTCTATTGTGAATAAAATATAAGTTTATGAGATTTGTAAATTATTGCATTCCTTTTTTTATTCACAATTTGTACAGTGTCCCAACTTTTTTGGAATCAGGTTTGTACATGAGAGAATGCGTAAAAAAATGTGTACTGAACCCTTTCACCATACCTCCCGCCTCATATCTCATACCAGTAGGATGTTGTTAATACTACAACAAAAGTTGCATTGCGACATGCATCCAAGATGAATGAGGTTTACAGTATTTAACAACAAATATATCATCTTTAAATTTATGTGAACTTTAACTTTATGTGGAGATGATGTCCAAATGAATCACTGACCTACATTTTGTTCCTAGGGGGATCGAGGGCCAGTTGGTGTGTCTGGCCCACCAGGAGATAATGGAATTGGATTACCTGGTCCAAAGGTAAACAGCTGGTTGTTCTCAACAAGACTTTAAAAAAAAAAAAAATGTTTAATGCAGTGGTAAGTTGAAACAAACTATTGTTCAAAAGTTTAGGGTCAGTAAGATGCTTTTGAAAGAAATTAATATTTTTATTCAGCAGGGACGCATTAAATTGATCAAAAGGAACAGGAAATAAATTTATAATGTTACAAAAGATTTTTATTTCTAATATATGCTGTTCATTTGAACTTTCTATTCATCAAAGAATCCTGAAAATCCACAAAAACTTGAAGCAGCACAACTGTTTTTAACATGGAAATGAAATGTTTCTTAAGCAGCAAATGAACATATTAGAATGATTTCTGAAGGATCATGTTACACTAAAGACTGAAGTAACGATGCTTTGATCACAGGAATAAATTACATTTTAAAATATATTCACCTAGAAAACAGTTCTTTTAAATTGTAATAATATTTCACAGTATTTCAGAAAGAAAAATGGAAACAAATGAGACAATTATTGAAATATACTAAGATTTACACTTTAGTTAGAAATGTTTTAGTTTAAATTGAGATCTCCAACATTTGACTGAAGACTTTTCTTGGCACAGATTTGAAGAGACACATGTGAGATCACTGGTGTCAATGAGAAAAGTCTCTATTTGCTTTTAATTTAATCTCATTTGTCATTGCTTACAATGAGGTAATTTCCTGTTCCAGAGGTTTTAGTACTGTGATGTTCTTGTTCATCACAATGTAAGCGCCTACATGCATGTATTTTATTCTATCTTAAAGTTATTTGAGGTGTGATTGTTTTAGGGTGACAAAGGAAACCCAGGAAGACCAGGTCCTCTAGGTCAGGTTGGCATAGGTCAGCCAGGTCTACCTGTAAGTATAAACAGCCTCTTGTATGACTTTAAATCATGCATCTACTGTATAGATTATAATGAGATAATGATACATGCATCAATGAAGGGTCCTCCAGGTTTACCAGGATCACAGGGGAATCCAGGAGCTCCAGGTGAAGGACTTCCTGGCCCAAAGGTGAGCAGATACAGTTGCAGTTCCTGCTTCTGTTTTAGGTCATTCCCTTTTCAATGGGCTCTCTGACCTTTTCTGAAAGAAAACTCACCCTCGCATTGTTCCAAACCCGTAAGTCGTTCTTTCTTCTGTGAAAAACAAATGGAGATGTTTAGCAAGATGTCCTGTCCTGCTCTTTCAGAAACAGTGAAATTTCGGAAAATGAAAAAAATTCCATTGATGTTAAAGGTTCTTCTTGGAACCTTAGACTTTAGTAAAGAACCTTTATTTTTAAGAGTACACATTGAAAATCATCTAAAATCAATGCATACCTCCTTTAATGGTTGTGTAAATAAATACATTAAAAATATCACTTTTTAATCTGGTTTGTGTCTTAGGGTGAACGTGGCAATATCGGCCCTACTGGTGGACGTGGACCCCCAGGTTATGGAGTCAAAGGTGAAAAGGTATGTTGCAGTTGTGTGAGATTTTAGTTGGCCATATGAATGGCCATTTTGCATTAAATTTAGCCCCTGAATTCCTCCTTTAGGGCAACGCGGGGCCTCCTGGATCACCTGGACTAGTAGGAATGCCTGGCAGGGGAATTCAAGGAGAGAAAGTATTTTATGTTATTTTTCTGGTTTAGCATTTTTATGCCAATATTTCTGTACTAGTGGTGCTAGTTAAGGCAAGCTTCATGTTCTCACATACATGCTTATAGTGTTAGTGATTTAAACAAATCCATAACCCTAAGAAAAAACTGTTTGTTCTATATTCATAAACAATATGATTCCTCAAATCATGCAGCGTGTTGAGGAGTGTGCTATTACTTTTCGAAACAATTGGAAACATTTAATTGTCACCTTCATCTTAATATCTAAAGGGGATTCAGGGACCAGCTGGTCCTCCTGGTCAGAGAGGGAATCCTGGGATAGGACTCATGGGTCCAAAGGTAAGACTGCACTTCTATAAGTTTTTTTTTTTTTCTCCAAAATAGTTTTATTCAGCAAGGATGCATTAAATTGATCAAAAGTGAGAGTAAAGACATTTACACTGTTACAAAAAATTCTATTTCAAATAAATGCTGTTCTTTTGGTTCTTTAAAAAAAAAAAATCCTAAAAAAAAAAAAAGTCATGATTTTTACAAAAATATGAAGCAACACAACTGTTTTCAACATTGATAATAAGAAGAAATGTTTTATAAGCATTAAATCAGCATATTAGAATGTTTCTGAAGTATCATGTGACACTGAAGACTGGAGTAATGATGCTGAAAATTCAGCTTTGATCACAGAAATAAATTACATTTTAAAATATATTAAAATAGAAAACAGTTATTTGAAATTTATATAATATTTCATAATACTTTTATGGTATTTTTGATCAAATAAATGCAGCCTTGATGATCAGAAGAGACTTCTGTCAAAAATAAAAATAACAACAGCATAACTAAATCTTACCAATCGCAAACTTTTGAGCGATATCTAAACACTGTGTTTTCGTTTTGTTTGCTGTCAGGGAGAACAGGGATTCCCTGGAGATCCTGGAGCCACTGGAGAAAGAGGAATTGGAGAACCAGGACCCAAAGTAGGTTGTCGTTTCAACTAAACTGTTAAGATGATGATACACGTGACAACTTTTTAAGCAATGTTGCTGGGCAACCTGTTGAGACACAGGGCAACTAACTAGGGCATTGGACAGATCGCAGCAAACAATCAGAGAGGAGCAAATCTACCAACGCTTTTCTTGTATACAAACAATACTGGATGCGCGTGAATTCAGGGGCCAAAACCGCTAACGAGTCTTATGTCGGAAAAACACTTAATGTGGCTTAATGTGCTAAGACAGTGATATTAACAGACCAAACTCTGTAAACATCATACTAATAAACAATACTATATACAGAAAAGTAGTTGAGCCCAGTATTTGAACGCAACGTGTTTAATTTCACATTTTAAGCGTTTTCCTCCAATAGAAAACCTCTATAAAGAAAAAGCGGTAACACTTTAGATTACAGCCCGGAAAGTACTGCGTAATTACAACAAATTTACAGCGTAACTTTCAATAATTATAGTGTAACTATACAGTAAGTATGTGTAAGTATAGGGGAACAATATGTGAAGTATTGGGAATAAAGGGGGAACAACCAGGAAAAATAACAAATTATTCATACTTTTAATATTTTATAACTAAGGGGTAAATATGACATTACGGGCCGTAAATTAAAGTGGTGCTTGTTACACTCTTATTTCATGTAGTTACAGGGTAAGTAATTAATACAAAAAAATAAGTAAATAAATAAATAAATAAAAACACAAACAGTCATATCACTTGGAAAACTTTATTTGAAAAACAACTTATTTCAAAACAGATTTAAAGTTACAACACTTCTTATTTGTTTCTCTTGCTTGGCTTCCTCCTCCTCTTGTTCCTCTTCGTTCGTTCTTTCCACTGATGAATCTTAAGAGGGAATCCCATTTGCTATTCTGTATTTAAAAATTACAGAACACCCGGAAAAGTGCTCACCGTTTACTCATCTTTTACCCTCATGCCATCTGAGATGTATACGACTTTCCTTCTTAAGATGAACACAAAAAGGATTTTAGGAAAAAAATAAATCATCTGGGAAAGCTTTATAATGCAAGCTCACGTGTTCCTAAAAGTCGAAGCATCAAACAGCACAAACAGCAATAACTACAGTAATCCATACGACCCTAATGGATGAATCGATGTCTTCTGAAGTGAAACGATACGTATTTGTAATACAAATGCCAAATATTTGAATATTTTTAAAACTTTCGACCAACTGTCTCCTTGCGCGTGCATGCGAGGGTTGAGAGTTCATGCGTGACGTAACTTGAAGCGTGACGTAGGCATGCCGAGAAACTCACGCAGATGTTGGATGCCGTCAGTTTTTTTTTTTTTTTTCATTATTATTATTTTAGTAATGCTCACAACAAAATACACAGAATAACAGATAATGAGAATGAGAAACAAACAAGACAGAACAACAGAGACGGCAGTTCTCACGCGAGTTTCACACGAATCTCCCGCGAGAACGTCATGAAAGCTTCACGCTGCTTCATCGAACCGCATCGAACGCGAAGTCGACTCTCATGCAGGCGCTGGTGACAGTTGGTCAGAAGCGAAAAGATGAATAGCCTAAACCATGAGAAAATTTCGGGGTGTACTGCATTTTCTTATAATACAGAATAGCAAGGGGATTCCTTCTTAGGATTCATCAGCTGAGAAACAAGAGCAGGTGGAAGCCAAGCGAGAAAGAACAACAACCAAAAAACGGACAAAACTTTTTACTTTCTGTCAGGACTTTAGAGTTTGAAATGAAAAGTTGATTTAAAAAAATGAATAATAAGTGTTGTAGACCTGTTTTTAATAAAGTTGTTTTTCAAATAAAGGTTTCGGAGTCAGTGATATCAGATTGTTTGCATTTTATTAATTACTTACCCTGTAACTAAATGAAATAAGAGGGTAACAAGCACCACTTTAATTTACGGCCCGTAATGTCATACTTACCCCTTAGTTATATGTCATAGGTACCCCTTAGATATAAAATACTTACACTATAAATAATTTGTTATTTTCCTGGTTGTTCCCCCTTTATTCCCAATACTTTACATATTGTTCCCCTATACTTACACATACTTACTGTATAGTTACACTATAATTATTGAAAGTTATGCTGTAAATTCGTTGTAATTACGCAGTACTTTCCGGGCTGTAATCTAAAGCGTTACCGAAAAAGCTTGACGTCGCTTAAATGTAGCCTACTACGTGATATTAAAAGATCAAATTCTGCACAAACCATTTTTTCTGTATAGTATGCTTTATTAGTATAGTGTTTAATAAGTTTGGTCTTTTAATGTCACTGTCCTAGTACATTAAACCACATTAAGCGTTTTCTTTATGGGAGGAAAACGCTTAATTAAACGTGTTGCATTCATATTATGGGCTCATCTGCTTTTCTGTACATAGTAAGCTTTATTAGTATGGTGTTTACTAAGTTTGGTTTGTTAATAACTGTCTTAGTAAATTAAGCTGCATTAAGCTTTTTTACGTTAAGCTTTTTCAGGATAAGTGTTTTCACATTTAGTGTTTTAGAACGTCCCGTTAATTCGAGTTCTGCATGCACCTCACGGGAGGTAACAGTCATTTATGCTGAGAAAGAGGTGGATGCAAATCTCTGCAGGTAGCCTACAACATCTGTTCTGCTGAATTATTTATCACCATTAATGAACCCCACAAAGAATATTATATCGTTTTTAAACAGTACTTGGAGGTGCATGCAATTCTTGGCATACGTTATGCAGAACCTGTAGAAGATTGTAAAGTTAATCAACCATTTGTCATGATCACCAGTTGGAGTGCCCTAGTTAGCCACTAGAGGGCACTCCAACACGGACTATTGCCTCACCTCACTTGGACTTCATTTCCCATAACCCACTTCCCGGACTCGTTATCCCGTCATTGCACTCAGCTGTTTTGTGTTTGGTGATTCGTGTCTGTCTATTTATACCTGGTTTGTTTCTGCTTTTGTTATCGAGGTTTCGTTTATAGTCACTGGTTTCTGTTTTCTTTATGTGGACTGTTCTGTGGATTTTGACCCTTGCCTGTCTGGATTACGTTTATGGATTACCCAATTAAAACTGCATTTGGATCTAACCCTCTCGTCTCAGTGCCATTCCGTGACACCATTCTAGTTAACATAGATTTCGCATTGTTTGTAAATTCTTGTTGACTCAATAATAAATTGCCATTTCAGAGTTGGATCTGTTTGTTTGCATATTAATAATGTAAAACATTAGAGCACAACAACAGTTGACTATAGGCCAAGTTATAACATTAGTCATCAGGTCTCGAATGAAACCAAGTAAGTTTGCTAATTATAAAAACCTGACATACCCTATGTATGTACTTACCTGGTTTTGTTGGTTGTTGAGCCTTTCTATCATAAATGTTTACAAGGTTACGTCACGACCTGCCACATTTGAAAGAAATTTGATTCTGTAAACATTCACTCTCCTTTTCTTCGCTCCACTGCCGCTGAGTGCCGCCATCTTGTTTGAATTTTTTCTGAAATCTCCAATCCGGTTACATGATCAGCTGCTAGATTTCTGATTAGAGGATCTCAAAAAATTGCCCATGACCAATCTAAAGTATCCAGATATAAATGTATTGCTCATTCCCAATGGGAAAGTGCCCAAGCAACATTGCTTGGCAACACTGCCGGGCAACATTGCTCATAAAGTTGCCCTGTGTATCATCACCTTTAGACATGATCTGAAAGAACAGAATAAAGTATCAAGTAATGAAATCAGAGTTGTGTTTATGGGTTGATGCCATAGGGAGAACCTGGATTCCAAGGTTTACCAGGTAAACAAGGTGAACCAGGAGAAGATGGAGCCATGGGACCAAAGGTGCTCTTAATAGCATGTTAGTGATGGATAGCATTACACCCAAAACTTTCAGGCATATCTTATAATATACTATATGATTTCTTGTTGACTTTAGGGTGATTTAGGCCTACCAGGATCCAAAGGACAAGACGGACCTCCTGGAAGAGGCCTACCAGGAGAGAAGGTGCCATGCCTACTAAAATTATTATATTAAAAATATATGTAGAATAGTATGTGTTAAATAGGTTGTATCTTCCTTCAATAGGGGGATCGAGGGGACAGGGGCTCCAGAGGCCAACCAGGACCATTGGGATCAGCTGGGCCAATAGGGGCAAAGGTGAAAACAACTCATTCAACATCTTCATCTCAGCAAGCACAAAATACTCAAGAAAAGCCCTATGTCTCTGTCACTGCTGCTTACAGTGTCTTTCATTTAAAATAGGGAAACCCAGGGAATGTTGGACTTCCAGGTGTTCCTGGGCCTTCAGGAAGAGGCATACCAGGAGCTAAAGTACATTAAAGAATAGTTCCGGATTCAGCACAAGCTTTATCAATAAAATAAAAAGCAAAAATCATGGTCACACTAGCTGGGTTTCCATTACAGATTTGCTCAAAACTTTTGCAACATTTTCTAAATGTCAATAAAAAACTATTGCGAAATGGACATTTCCATTAACCGATGTGTTGCGACTAAAACATATTTTTTTCCTACTGCAATAAGTCATTCCAAAAATCATGGCAATGGATTTTAGTAGGTTTAAGAATATCGCAGCCACTGCACTAGCCATTATTTTTATTTGAAGGAGACGTAGACATGGTATCCAAGCATTAATGGCAAGGAAAGCCCCTTATACGGCCATGTATAAGGAGGTTCTGGTTGTTTCTCCCTCATATCTGCTTCGAGGTCTTGATTAATTGTAGGATTCCAGTATACCCGTTTCTTTTGTCTTTTATGAGTTTAATAAAGAACTCTGTCTCGTCTTCTGTCCAAACATACCGTGCCCTCTTTAAAGAATGATTGACGCCAGGTGACCTGTAAATGCGGAAAAACTGTTTCTATTGCAGTTTTTCGAGATTTTCCTTTTTCAAATTGCCTGAAAAACCACCTCATGCAAGCGTTAAAACATTTTTGCAAAATATGGGAGTTTTTGCTAAATTTATTTGATTCCATTGGCTATATTTTCAAATAGCAATTTCAATTTGCGCAATTTGAAAGGTAATGGAAACGCAGTTAGTAAGACACTTACAATGGACGGTGAATGTGATTTCACCAAGTAGAACATGTTCCTGGATCCACATCCTTGTTGATCCTGGAACAACATTCCAATCAATCAATGAGATTTGACAGGTTTACAGTTTATGTCAAATTTAGGCTTACAACAAGGGTTAGGGGTTTCTATAACATTCTTATTTACCTATCATTTCCCTCTGATTTTAGGGATAAGTTATGGGTAGGGTTAGGCTTAGGGGTAGGGATTGGTTTAGGACTGTTTTTGGACAGGAATGTTTTTCCAGGATCAACAAACAATGTTGATCCAGGAAAGCGTCTAACATGGAAAAATCAAGGTGACTTACAGTACAATAGACTTACACATGGTCAAGCAGTAAACATTAAAATTGTTCCACCCAAGAAAGATAATACTTAATAATAAACAATTGCAATTATTAAATAATTCATAAAAATAAACAAAAATGTTTTCTGCTTTTAAACCCTCTGGAACAAATGTCAATATACTTCCATTCTAAGTTCTTGCTTAAAAAGACATTCATTGATACATTTTTCTTGTAGCTCAATTTTTTTGGAGCCACTGTATGTTTACCCACATCAGGAGATCTCATACCATGTTCATCTTGCTGTAGGGAGATCCAGGGCCAGTTGGTCCAGCAGGACCAGCTGGAGAACCAGAGATTGGCATTGCAGGGCCGAAGGTAAGAGTGACTTACCAGCAGAAACCTACAGCTGTGCTTTTGTAATTGGGATAATCCGTTTTGTCTGTCTTTAGGGTGAAATGGGGTTACAAGGACCCATTGGACCACCAGGGCTGAAGGGAGAAGGCTATCCTGGCCCACCTGTAAATATTTGTAACATTACAAAGAACATTATTCATGCAACTCATAGTTACGTTTGTACAGTCTGTATTTAATCTGACATACCAAATGCAATTATAACAGACTACATTATGTGTTGCTCATGAAATCTACAGGGGCCACCAGGTCTCCCAGGTCTTACAGGAGAGACTGGGCCAGAGGGTACAGGTTTACCTGGACCAAAGGTAAGATGATTGCATCCCTCTCAGTTTCTTCAGAAAATGTACAAATTTGAATTATTAAAAAGATATATATATTCTATTAGTAGCGTTGATATTTTCTGTCACAGGGGGATCGAGGCCCTCCAGGTCCCACAGGGCCTGCTGGAGCACCAGGTCTTGGGCAGGTGGGCCCAAAGGTGGGAAATATATTTCAAACTACATAAAGTGTATGTAGAATACATTAGTCTCGCTTCAGACTTACAGCAGAAGGTCTGGACTCCATAGCAGTTTTCATTGGCCAAGGATTGCAGAGAGGACATCTGACTGACATGTAAAGCATGAAAATGTAAAGTTATACAGGCATGCAATTCGTTCAAGAGTTTTTGCAAGTTCACACACTTTTGAAAATACAGCATTTAGCTGATCATGGTAAGCGCTCACAAGCTATGTTTCCATCCAAAGTTTGAAAATTTGGAATATCGCATAAACATTTGCGAATAAAGCACTGTTTCCATCCAGTGAGTCAAAGAGAACAAAATCGTTACTTCCTGATAAACTGGTGCTGAATATCACTAAGAAAAATGGAAGTTGCTGTAGTAGAAGCCACTGTATATTACTATAATAATTTACTTATATAATAAATTACTTGCACCTCAGAGTCATGTTATCTTGCATTCAGAGATGCCTTGTGTTTGTGAACGCAATCGTGTGAGGCGCTTCTGGGAGGGAATTATTCCAAAACACTTTAACGACAGACTTTGCTCAGGCATTACAGAATGACCAAAACAGTGTGATGACCAAAAAATGTGATTCTGTTCAGATTAGCCTGTTCAGGTTTGCTCAGAAGTGTTTTGTGGTCTGCAGGGCTCCATTGGTCAGACTGGTCCAGCTGGTCCTCCAGGATTACCAGGAGAGGGCATACAAGGACCAAAGGTAACAGGAATCTGAGGAATATCAACAGGATACAGTATTCCTGAACACACAGTTGTAAAATACTGAACTGAAAATTCACATGCACTTTATTATGTTTTTTATAGGGTGATTCTGGATATCAGGGTAAACAGGGGCCAAGAGGGTCCCCTGGAGAGGGTCTGCCGGGACAGAAGGTGAGGAGACTCTTATAGCCACTGTCATGCATTCATATTTTGTAAGTTTGCATTAAAGGAATCCTTAAACCAAAATGAAAAATTTGTAATCATTTACTTACCCTCAGGTTGTTCCAAACTTGTATGACTTTTCTTCTGTCAAACACAAAATACTCTTTTCCCCAAACTCCAAATATCACACTTTTACATGCATTTTTTTAAAAAAGTGTCTATTTACACAAAGTGCAAATAGCGTCCCTTGTTGTTTATTTACGTTGTTTACACTAGCTCTACCCAGAAAGTTTAAAAAAAAAAACATGCATAATTCAACATCTTCAGTGGCACAGCAGTTGCGAGTAATGCTCGCAAACCTGGCTTTTAATGCGATTGATGCAGGTTCGAATCCCCCTTTTGCCAATAAAAATGAAAATAATGTTCTAAAAGTAAAAAAATAAACTGTGAACGAGTGTTTAATAATATTAAGGTGTAGGGAGGGTTTTTATTCTCCCAATAAGGCAGCATCAATTTAATAATTTTAATAAATATAATGATTTACACTCTATGATATTATTGCATCCTGTTAATGTACAAAAATACTGAGGTGCAACTAGTATCTGACAATATAAAGTATAGATAGCATCTAATTATTATTTACTCTATTGCAAATAACTGAATTTTATTTACACCATGTAAAACTATCACTATTTCCACCTAGTGTAAAATGCTGCTATTTTCACTTAGTTTAAATAGCCACTGCCTTGTGGTACATCAAGTCATGGTACATCAAGTCATGTTTAAAAAAGGGTGACCACAGATGTTAACTTCACCTTTGTGATAAACTGCTCTGTTTGTAGGGGGATCGTGGGTTACCAGGAGCACAAGGACGCAAAGGGGACAGAGGAAGCCCAGGAGAACCAGGATTTACAGGACCCCCGGTGAGAAGAACTGAGAAGGAAATTTAGATTAGTTGAAAAACTTCTCATGCTATACTTGGTTTTTAATCATTGAGCATTATGATAGTTGAGAACACTATAATCAACATCTCTATATTTAACTACATTTAACACATTGAACATTTCGTCTTGTTACAATTGCAGGGTATTTCAGGAAGAAAAGGAGATCCTGGTCTCATGGTATGTGCACAAATGAAAGAATTAATTTTCTGCTTTGTCATTAAATGTCCAAAACTTTTTTCCAAAAGTAATTTATTCCAATGTAAAAAGGTTTTGAATCTAAAGAAATTACAGTTTTAAACTGTGATATGTTATATTGCTGTTAATGGCCTCAAGTAATATTTTCTTGTAAAACATCCTCTAAAAATATATAAATACATAAAAAAAATAATAATACAAAATTTTACAGTGTGTATTTAATGTATAGAACATTTTAATATTGTGCATGGTACTCATGTCTACAAAGTGCTGGTCATACAATTAGAATACCATCAAAAAGTTGATTTATTTCACTAATTCCATTCAAAAAGTGAAACTTGTATATTATATTAATTCATTACACACAGACTGATATATTTCAAATGTTTATTTCTTTTAATTTTGATGATTATAACTAACAACTAAGGAAAATCCCAAATTCAGTATCTCAGAAAATTAGAATATTGTGAAAAGGTTCAATATTGAAGACACTTGGTGCCACACTCTAATCAGCTAATTAACTCCTGCAAAGGCCTTTAAATGGTCTCTCAGTCTAGTTCTGTAGGCTGCACAATAATGGGGAAGACTGCTGACTTGACAGTTGTCCAAAAGACGACCATTGACACCTTGCACAAGGAGGGCAAGACACAAAAGGTCATTGCAAAAGAGGCTGGCTGTTCACAGAGCTCTGTGTCCAAGCACATTAATAGAGAGGTGAAGGGAAGGAAAAGATGTGGTAGAAAAAGGTCTACAAGCAATACGGATAACCGCACCCTGGAGAGGATTGTGAAACAAAACCCATTCAAAAATGTGGGGAGATTCACAAAGAGTGTACTGCAGCTGGAGTCAGTGCTTAAAGAACCACTACGCACAGACATGGGTTTCAGCTGTCGCATTCCTTGTGTCAAGCCACTCTTGAACAACAGACAGCGTCAGAAGCGTCTCGCCTGGGCTACAGACAAAAAGGACTGGACTGCTGCTGAGTGGTCCAAAGTTTTTAAAGGTTTTTTAAAGTAAATTTTGCATTACTTCGGAAATCAGGGTCCCAGAGTCTGGAGGAAGAGAGGAGAGGCACACAATCCATGTTGCTTGAGGTCCAGTGTAAAGTTTCCACAGTCAGTGATGGTTTGGGGTGCCATGTCATCTGCTGGTGTTGGTCCACTGTGTTTTCTGAAGTCCAAGGTCAACGCAGCCTTATACCAGGAAGTTTTAAAGCACTTCATGCTTCCTGCTGCTGACCAACTTTATGGAGATGTGGATTTCATTTTCCAACAGGACTTGGCATCTGCACACAGTGCCAAAGCTACCAGTACCTGGCTTAAGGACCATGGTATCCCTGTTCTTAATTGGCCAGCAAACTTGCCTGATCTTAACCCCATAGAAAATCTATGGGGTATTGTGAAGAGGAAGATGCGATATGCCAGACCCAACAATGCAGAAGAGCTGAAGGCCACTATCAGAGCAACCTGGGCTCTCATAACACCTGAGCAGTGCCACAGACTGATCGACTCCATGCCACGCCGCATTGCTTTTCCTTAGTTGTTAGTTATAATCATCAAAATTAAAAGAAATAAACATTTGAAATATATCAGCAGTGCCGTTTCTAGGCATAGGCAAGCAAGGCGGTCGCCTAGGGCGCAAACAGCTGGGGGGCGCCAGTGAGAGCCCCCGCCCCTCCAAGATTTTTTATTTATTTATTGTATTATTATTATTATTATTATTACTAATATTATTATTTCGTACTTTTGCTATTTTGAGGCATTATGATTAGGCTAACGTTACTTGCGATTATCTGAGTGACAAGTCTCCTGGTGATAGGCTAGTGGATCGCATCGGGATGTTAAGTGAGCTCTCAGATTCAACCGCTGCTGTTAATAAGAGAATAGAGAAATGAGACGTAGAAGGCGGCAGGGAACGTCGTTATCCATGCTTACTGGATTAAGTGTTTTAGTTTCAGAAAGAGGATGAGAAAAAGAAAGCGAAATATGCAGGTATGTTACTAATTGATTAATTGTTCTGTTCTATACAAGTTGCTCCATCATCACGAGCAAAACATGACACTGCATATTAACACAGGACAGGTTTACCACGTCATGCTCATTTCAGCAACGGAATATTAATTTATAGCATAATAAAGTTGAATAAAAAAATCATTATCAGAGATGGCTGTTTAGTGTAAATTGACCAAGTGATAGTACCATAACTATGACAAGTTTGACAACCAGCGTGGACCTGCCAAACGAACATAGCTTCAACAGAAAAACAAACAAAAAATAAATAAATAAAAATTAGTTTACATGAATTCAGTGCATATCAAGAAATAACTTAAAAACATCAAATATATACATTTCTTCATGCTGTAATAGTGCAGTTGAAGTCACAGACAGACAGGCATTGTGATTTGGGTGTGTAGATCACGAGAATCTGTTTCTGCTGGAGAGTTTTATATTAATTCTACAAACAATCATAAGGTGCACTCAACACATTTTTGGAGAAACACAAGGCAGATGCTACTGTAGAAAGAGAAGCTAAAACAATTATAGAACATAAATGAGTGGTGTATTGTTATTCAACACATTTTTTAACTTTGGAGAAAAAAAAACATTCTTAAAAATATTTTATTTCTGTAGGCTACATGAACACCAAAATACCATCTTCATTAGATTGTATTTAGAGTTAAACTAATAACAGTTTCATGTAGTTTATTTTATTAACTATCATTTTTGTGAGTAGAATACAATTTTAACTAGCTTAAGAGTTTCAGTTTGCTCTGAAATATATGTTTAAAAATTTTTTTTCATCATCTTTTTTTCATGCATGGGTTCTTATAAATATTTTTGTAAATATATAACATGCAGAGAGCTAGTAGAATTGACTCACAAAAATGGGGGGGGGGAGGGATCTTAATAGGAATCTTGCCTAGGGTGCCAAAAAGTCTAGAAACGGCCCTGTATATCAGTCTGTGTGCAATGAATGAATATAATATACAAGTTTCACTTTTTGAATGGAATTAGTGAAATAAATCAACTTTTTGATGATATTCTAATTATATGACCAGCACCTGTATATATTTGAAATTAAGCTAAAATAACACTGTTAGATAAAACATAAATGAAAAAAATGTAAAAGAATATCTGCAAGCAGCAATTCAAGTTCAAGCACTTTAAGGCCTTTAAGCACATGCGTAAAAAGCTATTATGTTTTAATTAGAAAGCCTGTAAACATCTTGATCATAGACCACTTTTAGAGGGAAATTTTAACAATTACAATAAGGTTTCAGTGCTATGCACTTGAACCCTAAAAAAATTAACTCAGTAAAAAGATTTATGTATTTTGCAGAAAGAGGAAATAATCACTCTAATCAGATCTATTTGTGGTAAGTAATCAAATTGCAGATCTATTTCTAAATTTGAGTGCTTTGTGATGAATTACATCAAAACTGAAGTGGATGATTTATTCTGGATTCTCAGGTTGTGGCCGGAGATGCAGAGTAAAACCTCTTGAGCTGGTGTTTGTGATTGACAGCTCTGAGAGCGTCGGCCCGGAAAACTTTGAAGTCATTAAAGACTTTGTGAATACCTTGATCGACCGCGTGTCAGTCAGTCCAGAGGTGACGCGTGTAGGGGTCGTTCTCTACAGCCACATTAACCTGGTGGTAACAAGCATAGAAGACAGGTTAACTAGTGATGAAGTGAAAGAAGCTGTGCGCAGGATGCCCTATATTGGAGAGGGCACTTACACAGGAAGTGGCATCAGAAAGGCCAATGAGATCTTCCGCTCTGCTCGCCCTGGTGTGGAGAAAGTGGCGGTGGTTATTACGGATGGCCAGACGGATCATCGTGACACGGTGAAGCTGGCAGATGCGGTCAAAGAGGCTCATTCAGCCAATATCACCATGTTCGCTATAGGGGTGGTGAATCAAAGTGACCCGATCTATGATGATTTTAAGAAGGAGCTGAAGTCAATAGCATCCCTGCCCACTGAGGAGCATGTGTTTCCCATAGAAGACTTCAGAACGCTTCCTGGTATGTCACAATGCATTCATTTCACACAATTAAATGGATAGTTCACCCAAAAATAAAATGTACACTAATTCTGCCCACCAATGTCTAGTTGGGCCAGACCAAAAAAAAACTGTAAATTTTAACTTCTTACGAAAGAAAAACGGTAACCTCTGACAAGATCGACCAGAGTTTGAATCTGCCTTTTTCCAAACTCATTCTTCTCGCATTACATATAAGCTCAGAGTAGCCTCTTTTTAAAATAAAATGAAGAAAATATTAGTGTATATCATGTGGTGAATGTGATTTCAGTACAACATGTTCCTGGATCAACATCTTTGTTGTCCCTGGAACAACATTTCAATCAACCAATCAGTTTTGAGGGACAAGTTTATGTCAAGTTTAGGCTTACAGCCAGGGATGCTTCTACATCAGTGTTATTTGCCTATCTTTTACCTCTGATTTTAAAGGTAGGTATAGGATTAGGACTAAATTTTCAGATAGGAATGTTGTTCCAGGACCAACAACATGTTGATTCAGGAACATGACTTACTTGGCAAAATATATACATATAGTATACATATATCTGTGTGGTTGAGTAAATGCTGACAGATTTTTTTTTGTGAACAATCCCATTAAAGGGCTTTATATTTGTGTTTGTGTTTATCCAAAGCAACTTTGAGTTCCCTGGGAATCAAATCTTTGACCTCATCAGAGCTACAGGATCATCTACATTAATTAAATTCATGTTTTCTGTCTCTGTGTCTAGAAGTGGAAAGTAAATTGCTCCAAAAGCTCTGTGAGAACATTGATGGATCAATATTCAGCACTACCTTCAGCTCCAAGGTAGAGTGACACACACTTCAGTCAAAAAGGCCATTAGTTAAAAACTCATGATGCATCTAAAGCGCCATTTGATTAGTTAGCAGCATATTTGTTCTGAAAAATAGTGTTTGATGAGAAATAAAATGTTAACAAAAATGTCACACTGCAGGACATTTATTATGCTATTTATGTTTTTTTTTTATCATGTTATATTATTATTAAAATTTCAAAAATAGCAGAATTTTTAAATTAAACCATGAAAAAAGTACATAAACTTACATCAGTATGACATTTTATTATTTATTTATAATATTTTCTTATTATTATAATGCATGCCATTTTTATGACTTTATATCCATTTAGAGACAACATTTGGAATATATATATATATATATATATATATATATATATATATATATATATATATATATATCAAAACGGTTTGATTTTTGATGATCACTATTATTATCTAAGTACTCTTGTTATGAAGAGATATTAATATGACACTAAATCAATCAGCCAGATGACCTTGGAGAGTTTGGCGTGTTCCCCTACTATGATCCTAAATCAGATGACATGGACGTTATCAGCACCGTTACACCATATTTGGACAGAGATGAACTGAACCTCCTCCCAGATTTCCCTTTCAAGCCTTTGGACAGGCTGAATCAGGGCACATACAGGACTGCCCCAACACCCAGACCAACTGACCCGCCGCTGCTCGTACAGAATGATTTTACCGCAGGTAAACGCTCATACAGCTGTTCAAAAGTGATACAATATAAATAATAGCAATTCTGTAAACAAAAGAACTACCTTAATCTTTCTATTTTCTCTCTCTCTCAGAGGAGGGGTGCCTAGAGCCTCTGGATCCCGGTCCATGTCGAGAGTATGTTGTTAAATGGTATTTTGATCCTAAGGCCAATTCATGTGCTCAGTTCTGGTTTGGAGGTTGCAATGGCAACAAAAACCGATTTGATAGTGAAAAGACCTGCAGAAAATCCTGTGTGAAAATGTAAGTCTTATCATTAAAGCACTGAAACTGATACAAAACAGGAAAAAAAAAGAGAGAAAGAAATAAGTATTTAAAAATATTTTAACTTTTAATATTTAACGATGATAAAAAAAAAAGAACTTCCAAGTATTTAATTAATAAATCCATGTATTTGCATATATAATGGCCACAAAAATATTTGTCACAGTTAAAATGTCAACTGCATTATATAGCAAAATATCAAACAGTGTCTTTCATTTTAAAGAAATATAGAAGACATGGCTCAGAAAAATTAAAAGTAGTTTGATATGTTGTCATCTAATGCAGTGACATTCAGACATTATTTTGAGCAAACCAACAAAAAACTCTTTCTTCATGAACAAATATTCATACAGAAAAACAATCAGTAATCAGTCTTCTTCCATCAAATGTTCTCATGAATACTGGTTTTTGGTCACATTAAACATCTTTATGTTTTTTATTTTCATCTATTGTATTTGTAATGCGGTTTAAGTTCACTGGTGCTGTTTTGTTGAATAGTGTTGAATCTGTACCAAATGGTCGCAGGTGATGTGCAAAATACTCCAACATGTACATGTCTGCAGGTTTCACATAATGAAACGATATCGCAAAGTCTGCACAGCAGTCGATAAAAATCATTCATTTTTGACTAATCTTGGACAATGCAAAAAAGGTCATTATGCAGAAGTTAAACTTATTAACAATTCCTATAGAAATCCATTTTTGTTTTAAAACACATTTAACTATAGTGGGAATCTTATTAATATTTACAGTTAATTTTAAAACATTTTAGAGCATGAAAATGCTGTTCTATTATGATGCTGAATAAAGAGACCTTTTTTTCAGTAACTGTAACTGTAGTGGCAAACTGAAATTATACATTTAAAATAAAAAAATCTTTTTTAAAAATTATTCATATTAAAATAATCTTTGATTTTAATCTCATTAATCTCACAAAGTGTTTATGCTATATCTAAAAAACAAAATGACTTTTATTTTCTGCAATCTGTTTTCTATTGCAAGTCTATCTGTGTGTTTGTGTAGGTTTAAACTGAATTTAACAATAAATATTCAAAAATATGGTAAAAACCTATTTGCCTCGATTCTGATTTACAGTATCTGCAGTTCTTAATCAAGTTCCTGTATAACATAAATTCCTTAAAATGGCTAATACAAGTTTTGCTTTGTCACACTTTGAATGTGACTGCTCTTTATATGCAAATTTTATTGAAAATGACCCTGTTCACATATATCTAGTTCATTAAATGTCTTAGAGCTTGTTCACACAGAACACGTTTTTTGCTTTACAACACGCTGCAAAAGACACAAGCGCAATGATCATAAACATCTGTCTAGCACGTTTACATAGAAAAACAATGTAAAAGTAGCACATTGGAATGGAAAAACGTGCTCTGTGTGAATGGCCCCTTACACCAGACACAAACATCGAAACAGACACTGGAATGAATAATTCTCTCTGCTATCTCTGATATAATCAGCATGGACTTTTAAGATCATCTAACTGCGTGACATAAATTACGTTATGACAATTTCACATGCTTCTGCAATTTTTTGCGTTAAACAGTCAAATTATTTTAACGCATTAAGGATTTTGAATAAATCACATGCATTAAAGCGTTAACATTGACATCAACTTTTTAAAATGTGAAGTTTTATATTTCTCCATCTTTTTTTAATTTTATTATACTCTTCCTCACTAAAACTGTTAAGTACATTCTTGTATTTTTGTCTAACTTTAAAAATTGTTTTGCTTCAAATCAAAGTTACCTCATATCTTATTGGCTTGGTTCATGACTTATAATGCTTTAAGGAAGACTTTTTTTAAATCCCTATGGAAGAAATGAATGGAAGTAAATGACGCTGAAAAAGCTGTTGCACTCTATTGTCTTTTGTTGCGTCACACCCAGAGTTAGCAACAGTAACCATTAGGTTTAACTGTAGAATGACTCACAAATATTTTCAATGAAAAACTGCCAGCTGCTCTCACCTGTCTGGTTTTGTAGTAACTGTAGCCCCAGGTCTGTTTTCCATTCTTTGGGGGAATGAGGTGGTTTTCCGGTCTAAAAGGATTAAATGTTTCTCGTTTGTTTGGATCTCTTGAATCCCCGGCTTTCACTCCCATGGTCTCCATGCACCTTCCCAAGGCCATGTCCTCCACGGAGCTGAAATGCTTGCAGCGTCCTGTGCTGAAACCTTGCACAAATCTCCTGAGAGCCCCTCGGCTCAGAACGTATCCGGCTCCTCCGCTCATGTAACCCTGACATACGAAAGGCAGGAAACTTGTGGCCAAAATAAACAGGCTCTTCAGTGTCATGATGGGAAAGTAGGTATCTCAGGTTTTCAACCACCACAAATGTGTCATCATCTGCTTTGAGGAACCAGTCGGCGTGCTGGAGGTGGTGCGCATGGAGGTACTGAAAGGCACGGATGGTCTTCCAGTACAGCTGAGATCGGCCCTCGCTGACGTTGAGCCCCACGGTGGGGAAGTCGGAGCTCTGCGAGCTCATGTACAGCACCTGCTTACAGTGTTTAGCCCAGGTGGCACGAATGTGCTGGAGCTTTTTCTGCAGATTTTCAGGCCTGGTCATGACCCAACACAACACACGCACATGGGGGGACTGTGCCAGCTCATCTGGGAAATTCAAGCAGAAGTTTTAATTAATTTGATCAAAAGTGACAGCAAAGACTTTTACAAAATCTTACCATCCCCAAATTTTTGAATGGTAGTGTTGCTCATGATATTACACATATTTGATCCAAAGGCTTCTACTTACAGTAAATGCTTGAAATTTGCACAATTTTATTTTATTTTTTTACAAAATGAAAACAAACTATTTTTGTTTTCTTAAAGTTGCAGCATATAAGAAAAAACAAGTTAATAAAGTTAATAGAAATGTCCAGTATATCCAGACCTGTATTGTAATTACAAAGCAAATATGACTCGAAATATGAGTTACAAGACGTAAGTGATAAGGAACATACCATTCTTTTTTCCAGGCATGACTTTTGGCTTGAGAGGAAAGAGTATGTGGAGATGCAAGTGCTCTGGCAAGAGGGTCAAATCTAACTCTTCTGAGTTGCTGAACAAAGAGAAAACCGATGAGCCCCCCAAAAATGTATCCATCCATCATAAATATAATCTATACAACTCCAGGGGGTTAATAAAGGCCTTCTAAAGTGAAGCAATGGGTTTTTGTTAGAAAAATATCCATATTTAAAACTTTATAATCTAAAATAACTAGCTTCCACCAGAAGCATCCATTTATGAAAACACATTTCAATTACAGTACAACATTCTAACTGAAATGGAACATCATAAGTTTGGAACACTTTACATAGGCAGCAACTTGCATGAAAAGCTTAATACTTTTAGACTTAACTTTTAACTTCTCGGCATTTGTCTCGGCAAGGTACAATATTTTAGAAAACAGCAGAATCATACTTCCTACATTTGTCTCTGCATTGAGAGTAACTTTGATGCCTTAAAATGCTGCCTACATATTGCATGTCAACTTTTATCCATACTATTTTTATACTCAACAAGTAGAATTGAAAAAAAGTACATTTAATCATAACAAAAATAAATACTGTATGTTCAACAAAAATATATTACTGAAGTAAGTAGTATGTAAATATTTGACAAAATAAATTGTTGTATTTGCAAATTGCTCATTGTTACATTTGCGCTGTATAGGCAAAAGTTGTGTTTGGAAAGTCTGCCCTTACAGCACCTGTTAGCACAGACTAGATGTTTCATACTTCACATTTTCTTTGGTTTGCACAAAAACAAAGTCTCATCTAAAAAAAATTACATAGCAACATCTTAAAACAATTGAATCTTTCTCAGATTTGAAATACATGGTGAGACTTGTGTCTATAGCTGCAATGAGTTTCTAGACTCTAAAGGTTTCCTTCTGAGAAATGTGCCCAACACAGATTCCCAATAACGTGCACTGAGTTCGGTTGTTTAGCAAAAGTACAGCAAAACCGATTTGGTGAATTCCATTTCACAGCCTGTGAAAGTAAGATGAGGAGAGATTGACTTATAAAACATATACAAAAACTGCAAACATACTGTTAAAATCAAATTATTTCAATACTTCAGACACTTTTAAGGAGGGGTGGAACAAACAAATTTCTATACATGTGATCAGGGCCGTGCACAGACATTTTTGGGGGCAGGGGCTCTAGTGGAAAAAAGGGTACTTCTCATAATTATTTATTTTAAAAAAATAATGAACCCTTAAATATATTAAGACAACTCTGACTTCCCTTACACTCACGCAGTTGTTTTATACTCCACAGATTTCTACAAAATAATTAATTCACATATAGAGACCATGGTCTTCTTTAGTATCACTAGGTTTATCACAAGAGAAGTCAACACCAACTATTTTCAAGTAGCTATATATATATATATATATATATGTATAGAATAAATGGGCATTAGAATAAATGACTGGACCAAGGAGAGAGACATCGTTTCACCAATAATTTGTTTATTTTGCACAAATCAATAAATCGTTTTAATTTTTGGTGTTATTGGAATACTTCTTTCATGAAGTGGACAATTTTAAGATTTTACAATTTTACAAATTTAAGGTCCATTTTGGCTGCCATGTCTTTTACTCTAATGGAAAGAAAACTTAACTCCAACCCTACGCATTTAGATGGAGTTTGTTTTAAGCCTACTACCCTCCGTCTGTTTGCATTTGTGGATTTCTTCTAAATTAACCAAAACAAGCTAATCTGCATATTTAAACACATCAAGATTTTTTTTTCCTGAACAGTTAATACATTATATATTATAACAAATACCTGCAGAGGACGCCAAAATCCTGCTGAATTTTGTTATTAGACAGCACAGCAAGATCAAATCCACGATCAAAGCCAACCATGATTAAAAATATATTATTAGTTAAATAATAATATTCGCCCACTTCTTTGTGATAGAAATGCTACAGCCACTGTAATTTCTTCAACAAGAATATGTGGACATCAAACATGCAAAGACAGACTGAGGATTTAAACTTTTATTGATGTATTATCCTGTGTAAGCGTAGATTTAAGAATAGCATTACGTAGCTGATGCTGTATTATGATTTTTAAATAGTTTTAATAAACCATGCATCCTTAGAAAACTGTCTAATAATGTGGTTCATGGATGTGCGTCCATGGAATGCTCCTTTTCTGATACTGACAGCCCAACCGATATCTTTACCATGGTTCAAAACGCAATGCATAGCACACTAAAATAAGTGAAATTATAATATGACATAAATTTCATTAGTATCAAATCAGGCAGATGTGTTGATTGTGGTCAAACTATTAATGCAGCGTTAAATGTATAAATAAGCCAACTTCAGGTTTGTGCACATAGGCTAGCCTACCTGAAAAAAAAATGCATGGGATGCATCCATCTAGGGCTTTTTTTCTTTTTCGCTTCTCATCGCCAGACAGCAGTTGCATTTTCGTGGGAATAGTTGTCACAAGTTTTCAGCCAGCAGCAAACACGAGGTTAAGTCGGGCGTGGCGTCCGGGCATGAATGGTGTGTCGCGGAGTGAGGGCATCTGAACTCGACAAAGCTGACCTGATATAGTATTTTTTTTTATTTGTTTTCTACAGTAAATATATTTGTTTGACAGGGAAGCTGTGCGCAAACAGGAATATATATTCATTTATTAAAAAAAACAAAAAACAAAAAAAGCACCCCAGAAAAAAGGGCACTTTCTCTTGAGGAAGAAAAAGGGCATGTCCGTTCTCTGTTGTGTTTATGGTGTGTTAATGTGTTATGTTGTTTTATATTCCAGTATTACTATTAAAGTCTATTGTTTGTGGATCTCTGTGAACGCTTCATCTCTCCAGCACATACACCCATAACAGAATAACGGACCTAACCGCTGGAGATCCACCTAACAAGATGAGCTCATTTGCTGTCTCCCAGCCTCCTACTCCTCCCGTGCCTCCCACTCCTATGTCGGCGGTGGATTGTCTCATCAGGCTCTTACAGTTTGGAAGTTTGCTGGAGAGGTATGTGGAGGAGTTTGTTGAGTTGGCTTATCTGACGAATTGGTCAGACGCTCGTTTAAACGCCCTGTTTCGGGGCGGACTGGACGAGAGCACTATCCGTTTTGAAGAACCTGACGATTGTTTCCTTAACCGATACTATTTAATTTTGTATTTAAATGGCTCCAAATTCATTGTCGAAGAGGTTCAGGATTCTAAGTGCATATCTCGTCCAGTCCCCCCGGAAACAAGGGTGGCGTGGCCAGTTCGTCAGCCTCCATCTTCCTCCACATACCCCTCCAGTGAACTGTTCTCTTGTGTCCTGCTGGACCCACAAACCTCCACTGAGTCTAGAGGTCAAAAGAAAAGGAGGAAGAGGGCCAAGCAATCTCCAGTCTCCTGCGAGCCAGTTTCTCCAGTCTCGCCAAGTACGCTCCAGCCTCCCATTAGCAGCCAAAGACGCCAGCCATTAAGGAAGCCTGGTTAATAGACTTCTGGACCGAAGCTACTCCAAATCTCAGACTATGCTCCAGCCCTCACTGAATCCACTCCATGGTTCGACGAGCCAGCCGCTCCAGTCTCAGCAGCCGACGAGCCAGCCGCTCCATTCTCCGACGAGCCAGCTCCATGCCTCGCCAAGCCTGCTCCAGTAGCCCACGTACCCACTCTGTTCCTCAAACTTTTTATATTTCTTAATGCCCCCTTAATGATTTTTTTTTTGGGGGGGGGGGGGCTAATACCCGGGGGTGGGAAGAATGTGGGCGGGGTTTCAGTGACGCCTGACCCTCCGTGGACACCCACGGACACCGACCCTCAGTGGCAGCCCAGGGCCCCTGACCCACCATGGCCTGCTGAGGCTCCTGACCCGCCATGGCTCATGGATCTACCCTGGAGACCTCCACTCCAGTCCGCTCCTCTCCCTGCACCTGCATGAGGTCTCTGGACTTCCTCATCAGCACTGCCTTTATAATGGACTCACTCCCTTTACTCCCTGTCCGTTCTCTTTGTTTATGGTGTGTTAATGTGTTATGATGTTTTATATTCCAGTATTACTATTAAAGTCTACTGTTTGTGGATCTCTGTGAACGCTTCATCTCTCCAGCACATACACCCGTAACAACTAAATTGATGTTGTTGCTTGATGGAATTATGAAATGACTACATTTAAAGTGTATTTTCAGTTAGTACATAGACATGTCAATGAATTTTTAGTATACTTATGAAATGTATTTTACATACAATTATATTTATTAAATATTACTAGTATATTTCAGTGGGGGAAGGAAGGTGTTAAAGAGGGATGGAAGGAAGTAATGATGGATGGATGGATGGAATAATGAATGATTACATAAATGTAGGAACTAAAAAAGCCTGGTCTGTCTGTGTCTGTCTTTAACCATCTACTCAATGTTTACAAGTTGCATGTACTATGGTAATTATTTAAATGGTTTTCCAAAGTAATGAAAGAATGCTACAGTATTATCTTGATGTCCAAAAATCATAAAATCTGGAACTTTTAAAAAAATAAATAAAAACTGCACATACATGCATACACACACCTACAGTGATAGTATCAGATGGTAATATCATGGTACTCGGACACTGAACAATAAGCAGGTCTGTCTGTGTTTGTGTTTATCCATCCATGTCAGTACCTGTGGGCAGCAGCTCTGTACACCTGTTCTCTCATCCAGAGGGCGTCCTGTACCGCAGAGTCATCCAGAGACAGGAGCAGGACTTCAGTGTTGGACGGCAGATACTCCAGCGAGTCTGACATAGGGTGCTTCTAAATATCCCTCCTTGTTTCCTCGCTCCTCCGTCCTCCATCCAATGACCCGGAAACAGATCGAGCTCAGCCATCTTGAAGGAAATCTCAATAGAGGGTATGTACGTGACGTCACCGTCGACCATTATAACTGCGGTCACGCCCCCTGAGTGGCACAAAGTCTGAGTGGCAGCATTGATTTTCAGTGTGAATGCCGCGAAAAACACACAAAACACATCCAAAACGGGAAAGAGCTTTGTGATTGACTGTATAAATAGCTTTGACACAAAACGTCTCGGTTACGTATGTAACCCTCGTTCCCTGAAGGAGGGAACGGAGACGTACGTCAGTAGTGACCGACGAATTGGGATATCGCTTAGAGAGCCCTATCATCTTCGTGTAAACTAAAACAAGCCAATGGAATTGGCGTGCGATATTTGCATAATGCGCACCGCCCCCGACAGGTGTATATAAATAGGAAGCAGATGCAATCGCACTCTGTTTTTCGCTGAGGAGACAACTGGTGTCCGCACTACAGCGAGGGTACAGAAACTGTGGCGACGGGACGTACGTCTCCGTTCCCTCCTTCAGGGAACGAGGGTTACATACGTAACCGAGACGTTCCCTTTCAGTCGGTCACGTTCGACGTACGTCAGTAGTGACCGACGAATTGGGATCCCAACTAAAGCGCCACAGTTACGAAACCCCTTCCAGTGCCCAGCACAAGCTCAGCCGCCCATAGCACCGGCTGGCGGTGAAGGGGGCGAGCTTACACCGAGAGAGTCTACTGCTGTCTAACCACTACCCACTAAGTAAACTAGACACACTGGGGAAGCGAACCCGTAAGGGACGCTGCGGAAACCACTACCTACCCAATGGGGGAGGAGTTTACGTGGGAATACACACATGGACTGGCCCGGGGGCAGTACGCATATGGAGTCCCTGGGATGGCTCCACCTGGTTAGGGGGAGACTCATCTGACAGGTGACAGCAGAGCTGGCTCTGCTAAGGGAAAGACACGGACTCGGCCCGTAGGGAGTTTTAAACCGTGGAAAATACACATATGGGACCGCTCACGTAGAGGGGTCACGACATATGGGCCCCAGCCAACAGACAGCGTCAGCGACGGATGTAGGCCTGGCATCAGACACTCCGCAATGTCCGAGCCGAAGGGGGAGGCGGAGGAACTCGACAGGGTTCGCCAAGCGGGGAACGCGACTGGAGTGAAAGTATGCACGTATCCGGCCAGTGGCGGGAATGGCACTGCAAGCCGACACTTAGAGTGGGTACAACACGTCTACCGACTAGTGGATGCGAGTACACGCGAGGATACCGGCTCTACACGTAGGCTATAAAACCTAGCGAACGTGTTAGGTGTCGCCCAGCCCGCAGCTCTACAGATATCTGTCAGCGAGGCGCCATGAGCCAGCGCCCAGGAAGAGGCCACCCCTCTGGTGGAGTGGGCTCTCAACCCGAGCGGGCAAGGAACGCCCTGGGATTCGTACGCCAAGGCGATGGCATCCACTATCCAGTGGGCCATCCTCTGCTTGGAGACAGCCTTTCCCTTCTGCTGGCCTCCGTAACAGATGAAGAGCTGATCTGAGGTCCTGAAGCTTCGCGTTCTGTCCACGTAAACGCGCAGAGCGCGGACGGGACAGAGCAAAGCTAGGGCTGGGTCTGCCTCCTCCGAGGGCAGCGCTTGCATGTTCACTACCTGATCTCTGAAGGGAGTGGTAGGAACCTTGGGCACGTATCCAGGCCGGGGTCTCAGGATGACGTGAGAAGCACCGGGCCCGAATTCTAGGCACGTTTCGTCGACCGAAAATGCATGCAGATCCCCTACCCTCTTCAGGGAAGCCAATGCAACCAGAAGAACCGTCTTAAGAGACATTAGTTTCAGGTCGACTGATTGCAAAGGTTCGAAGGGATGACCCCGGAGAGCTGTGAGAACCAGGGTCAAATCCCAAGAGGGTACGGAGGAAGGGCGAGGAGGATTCAGTCTCCTGGCCCCCCTCAGGAATCTGACGATCAGATCGTGTTTCCCCAGGGACTTACCCTCAACTGCATGGTGATGTGCGGCAATGGCGGCAACATACACCTTGAGGGTGGAGGGAGACAGCCTTCGCTCCAACCCATCTTGCAGAAAGGAAAGCACGGATCCGACCGAACATGATCGGGGGTCCTCTCGGCGAGAGGCGCACCATTCGACAAACAGGTTCCACTTCAACGCGTAGAGATTCCTAGTGGAAGGAGCTCTAGTGGAAGTGATGGTGTCTACGACCGCTTGCGGGAGATCACTCAGAACCTCCGCATCCCGTCCAGGGACCACACGTGGAGGTTCCACAGATCGGGACGCGGGTGCCACAGGGTGCCCCGTCTCTGAGTCAGGGGGTCCTTCCTCAGAGGAATCGGCCAGGGAGGTGCTGTCACGAGGAGAATGAGGTCTGAGAATCAGGTCCTCGTGGGCCAGTACGGAGCCACTAACAGAACCTGCTCCCCGTCCTCCCTGACCTTGCACATGAGTTGTGCGAGAAGGCTCACTGGGGGAAACGCATGTTGCGCAGACCCGGGGGCCAGCTGTGTGCCAGGGCATCCGTGCCGAGCGTGCTGCCGGTCAGGGAATAAAACCACTGGCGGAGGGCAGTTTCCGGGGAGGCAAGCAGGACTACCTGGGCCTCGCCGAAACGCTGCCAAATCAGCTGGACCGCCTGGGGGTGGAGCCACCACTCGCCCGCAAGTAGATGCTGCCGTGACAGCTTGTCTGCTGCACGGTTGAGCACACCTGAGACACGAGTGGCCCGAAGGGACCTCAGATCCTTCTGACTCCACAACAAGAGATGGCGGGCGAGTTGCAACATGCGACGGAAGCGTAGACCACCTTGACGGTAGGTGTACGCAACGGCCGCAGTGCTTAGTGAGCGGACTAGAACGTGCTTGCCTGACAACAGCTCCTTGAAGCGGGCCAGCGCAAGACGAACCGCTAGCAACTCGAGGCAATTGGTATGCCAATATAGCTGAGGCCCCGTCCAAAGACCTGTCACTGCATGCCCGTTGTACGTGGCCCCCCATCCCGTGGCAGAGACATCTGTGGAGACCACAGCGTGCCTGGACACTCGTTCGAGGGGTACTCCGGCCCACAGGAACGAAGGGTCCAACCACCGGACAAGGGTGCGACGGCAGCTCGGTGTCACGGGGACACGGAGCGTGCCGCACTGCCACGCCCATCTCGGGACCCGGCCGCGGAGCCAGTGTTGAAGCGGTCTCATATGAAGCAATCCGAGCGGCGTTACCGCGGCTGCAGATGCCATATGCCCCAGGAGCCTCTGAAAATCTTTCAGTGGAGCCGCTGTCCTGCACTTGAGCGAGCTCAGGCAGTTCAACACCGACTGGACGCGCACCTCGGTGAGACGCGCAGTCCGTGCGACCGAGTCTAGCTCGAGACCGAAACAAGAGATCCTCTACCCGGGGGCGAGTTTGCTCTTGTCCCAGTTGACCTGAAGACCCAACCGGTTGGGAGCTACAACCATGTCGGGTAGGACTTTGTACTGACATGCCCGACCCTCGAACGCAGACCGACCTAGGAAGGGTCTGTGTCGAGGCAGAATCGAGACATGAAAGTATGCGTCCTTCAGGTCTATTGCTGCAAACCAATCCTGGGGACGGTCCAGGATTGGCCGTAGCCCACCGCCCTTTTACGGTACAATGAAGTAGGGGCTGTAAAACCCCGACTTCATATCGGCTGGAGGGACCGGCTTGATTGTACCCTTCGCCAGGAGGACAGCAATCTCCACCCGGAGAACAGGAGCACTGTCCAACGACACCTGAGTGAAGTGGACAGCCCTGAAGACCGGGGGACGCTGGGCGAACTGAATCGCATAGCCGAGTCTGATAGTACGAATGAGCCAACTGGACAGGCTGGGGAGCGCTATCCACGCTTCCAGACACTGAGCCAGCGGGACCAAAGGCACCACAGACGCACCGGGGGTGGGGCAGCAAGGCAGAGAGGGACCCGACTCGGACGGCTTGAGGGCGGCCCGGAGTGGGGTCGGACTCTGCGAGGCAGCAGTGTGCATGGGAGACGGCGCACGGGACGCGGTCTGCACCATCACACTGCCACCTGCTGGCGAATGGGGAGGGAGCTGACAGCAGCGAGGCGGAGCCTGGCACACTGGCAGACACCCCTTGTTGTGACCTGGAGTTTGAAGAAACTGCTCTTTTTGTGGCAAAGTGGGTACCGCTGGACTCCGGAGAGCCAGCGGCGGTAGATGGACAGCCGCCACAAAATCCCCCCCGGCCCTCCTCCGTGGGTGGGAGAGCAGATGGAATACTCTCCCAAAGGGCAGGAACCTTCCGCTCCAGGTCGCGCCCGGCACCCTGCTGTTTGGCTGGTGTAGGCTGCTGCTTTGCCAACTTAGCAGGGGCGGAGGAAGACGCAGGCGGGCGCCCTCGGTGACGAGCGGGCTGAGGCTGAGCCACGGGCGGCTGGGTGGAGGCAGCAGCGGATCGCCGTGGCATGACATGTCTGATAGCCTCAGCCTGCTTCTGTGCAGCGGAGGACTGTTGGGCACAGCTCTCCACCGCGTCGCCGAAAAGGCCGACCGGAGACACGGGGGAATCCAGGAACCGATGTTTGTCGGTCTCCCTCATGTCTGCCAAGGTCAGCCAGAGGTGGCGTTGCTGGGCTACCAGAGTAGACATCGCCTGGCCAACAGAACGCGCTGTCACCTTCGTTGCCCGGAGGGCAAGGTCAGTGGCAGCGCGCAGCTCCCCAAGCAGCTGTTGGTCAGGACCTTCCTGGGGCATCTGCGACAGCGCTTTTGCCTGATAGACCTGCAAAAGGGCCATCGCGTGCAGGGCAGAGGCAGCCTGCCCACAGGCACTGTAAGCTTTCTCAGTCAGACCGGCTGAGAATTCACAGGCCTGGGACGGGAGACGCGGCTCACCGCGCCAGCCAGCGGCCGTTGGACACAACTGCGTCGCAACAGACCGCTCGACTGGCGGGATCTTCGCGTACCCCCTGGCTAGCCCGCCGTCCAGGGAGGTGAAGGCGGACGAGGGACCAGGCCCTGTACGAGCCCCATGCGGAGCTTGCCAAGACCTGGTCACCTCATCGTGTACTTCCGGGAAGAAAGGCATTGGGGCGGGACGCTGGATTTGACCAGCGCGACCCCCCGCCAAGTACCAATCGTCCAACCGAGATGGGCCGGGACAGGGTGGAGGGTTCCACTCAAGCCCGACGCACAAGGCGGCCCGGGAGAGCACAGCCGTGAGCTCGGGATCCGACTCGGGCAACGCTACCGTCCCGGGCGGCAGCGCGTCCGAATCCTCCCCCGAGGACTCAGGCTCACCTTCCGATGCAGCGATCGACATCAGATCCGCCGCCAGCACACCAAAGGTAACGGCTGGACAGTCCGTAGAGGGCCCAGCGGAAACCAACGGTGGCACGATGGGTTGCGGTGCTGATGAGGCGGCAGGGGCCCGAGGAGCGTTTCCGCTCGGCGGGGAAGCCCTGACCGTAATCCTCCGGTCACCCTTCCTATACAGCGCCGTACCGTCATTCCGGTTCCCGGGGCCGGAAAAAACGGTCGTACGCGGCATAGGAGAGGGGACCACCGCTTCCTGAGACTTCAGGAAGGAGAGTCTCGACCTCAGCATCGCGATAGTCATGTTCCCGCAATGGGAACATGAACCATCCACAAAAGCTGCTTCAGCGTGCAGAATGCCCAAACACGAGATGCAACGATTGTGCCCATCAGCAGGGACCAGGGAACGACCGCACCCATTAACGCACAGACGAAATGACATACTGTCAGGGTTCGTCTGTAAAGCTCTTTTAGAAGGGGAAGTCAACTCACTCGTGCTGAAGCACCCAGGGAGCGACGCGATGTGTCAGGTACACCACTCCCTGACACACCGAGGAACCGGCCCAAATCGCTACACACTTTGTGTTGCTGTGAAAACAGCAGTTTTCGAGCTTATAGCTCAGCTCCTAGGAGACTCGCGACCTCGCTGAACGTGCCCTTTCACCAGCACTGAAAGCTCGCTGTAAATCCTCTTCTGAGGCAATGTTTTAGAATAAAACAAACGAAGAAAGGAGTCTTCTAAAACAGGACACCAGTGAATGGCTCCGAAGCGAAAGACAGAGTGCGATTGCATCTGCTTCCTATTTATATACACCTGTCGGGGGCGGTGCGCATTATGCAAATATCGCACGCCAATTCCATTGGCTTGTTTTAGTTTACACGAAGATGATAGGGCTCTCTAAGCGATATCCCAATTCGTCGGTCACTACTGACGTACGTCGAACGTGACCGACTGAAAGGGAACCTGAGATATTTAAAGATTTTAAAGAAGCAAATGGATCACTGCAATTCACAGAAACAGCTGGACTCCAGCAGAGAAACATGGATTTGCAGTTATCATTTTGTGTCAAATGAGTTGACAACTCATCAATTAAATATTTACCATCTTATATTCTGCATAATTGGGTGTTTTTAAATAAACAATGACACAAAAACTATACAAGTTTTAGAGCTGGATAATATTCACAGAGGGATCTGTTTATGTGAATTGTTGTCAAGGAATCAGAAGCTTTTGAGGAAAATGTTATTGTCCCCCAAAAAATTTCTCAGCATTCATCTCCAAAACAGAAACAATAGAAAATAGTGGAGAGCTTAATTCCTGTTTAACACCACATTAAATCACAAAAAAAAGTTTATTTTTCACATTTTATACCATAATACAACAAGTATGCTATAAATATTTACAGTTTCACGGGTTAGATTTCTGCTCTGTTCTGTACTGTAGTGTGTGTGTGTGTATGTGTGTGTGTGTGTGTGTGTGTGTGTGTGTGTGTGTGTGTGTGTGTGTGTGTGTGTGTGTGGGGGTCCTAATTTTTGTTCAGCGCAGAACTGAAGTCAGTCAGAACAGAAAATACTCCATACAGGAGACATGTGGATACTCTCTATATTTGCATAACAGGCCAGGTAAGCACTTTTTTCCTTTCTTGTATTACTGTCCTGATATTTGTCCCTGCTTAAAAAAAAACATTTCAGTATTAAATGACAAAACTAAACATAGAATTGATCATTAATGTTAAAATACTATTGAATGGATTTAACATTATTGCATGATGTATTTGTGGATTTGATTTAGTCTTTGTTTAAAATGTGTTTTGATGCATACGTTCCATTACACTTGATTTATTAAACATTATTATTTTTGTTTAGAAATATCTAAAAGGTGTATATTCAAACAACAAGAAAGGGACACTCTTCATATGGTTTTTATTTTTTTAGCCACTTGGTCTTTGTAATGCATGCAGCAAATACATTTTTAAGATGCACAGAAGGTCTGAAAGATGTTTTATTCGATTATCTTTAAGGACAGACATGAATGAAAGCATGGCCAAAATGTTTTTTCTGTGTCTGTTGCTTTGGCTGCTTTTACCTGCAGCCAGATGCCAGAACAGAAGACAGTCTGGATTAAGAATGAACATCCACAGCACAAAACTGGACAAGGGTAAATGCATTAGCGTTTTCTAGCGCAACATTTATTGTGTTGACTTAGTCTTGCATGTACAAAAGTGAAAGTTAGATATCTTTACCGTCTCGATTTTTTCTCTAAGACAGCAATAAGATTAAATGGAGACTGTTCTGAAAAAAGGAGTCCAAAAGTTAAAGGGTTAATTCACCCAAAAATGTAAATTCTGTCATTAATTTCTTACCCTCATCTTGTTCCAATCCCGTAAGACTTTCAATCATCTAGGCTGTCTATGGGGGGACAGAAAGGTTCAAGGTTGTTTTATTTATATAGCACATTTAAAAACAGCAAGCATGGCTGACCAAAATGCTGAACAATAAAGCGAAGGAAAATAGAAAGTACAAAGTGAAACATACATTCATATTGTTACGTTCACCTACTCGTCCAGGTTGTTTGACTGTCACGTGTTCCTTTGTGTTTTGCTCCCGCCACTCTTTATTCACCATGGACACTGATTTCATCCCCAGCTGTTTCTAGTTAGTGTGTGTACTTAAGTTCCTCCCTGTCTTCAGTCTAGCGTCCGGTATTGTTGTATGTTACGTGTTTGTACGTGTATCCTGACTGCTTTATGTAATTAAACTACGTTATTGTTCCTACTCCTGTCTTCCTCGTCTTCTCTGGGGATACCACCGTAACACATATCATATACTCATACTGAATTAAAAGCTAAAGAAAAAAAGTTAGTTTTAAGAGAAGATTTAAAAATGGTTAGACTGTGCCGATCTGAAATAGGCCGGGAGACTGTTCCACAACCTGGGGCCAGTGATAGCAAAGGCTCTATCACCTCTCTGCTTTAATCGCGATCTGGGGACCCAGAGAACTCTTATCACCAGATCTCAGATTTCGTGTGGGATTGTAGGGGTGGAGTAGCTCTGACAGATAGCTTGGTGACTGGTTATTTAGGAATTTAAAAACAAAAAGAAGAATTTTAAATTCAATTCTAAGATGTACAGGTAACCAGGTCAATGATTTCAAAATTGGGGTAACATGATCAAATTTGCGTTTTCTAATTTTGCAGCGGAATTTTGCACTAGTTGATTTGGACATGCATTATAAAGAGAATTGCATTAATCCAAGCGAGATGTAATAAGCGCATGGATCGCAACCTCTAAGGTTTTTTCGGAGAGTGATGATCTAATCTTAGAGAGGAGACGTAGCTGAAAAAAAAACAAGAACTAATCACAGAGTTTATTTGTTTTTCAAATGTTAAGTTCTGGTCCCAAAAAACACCTAAGTTTTTAATGCAGGATGAGGTAAAAGGAGTAAGGTAGTCCAGGTCGATGTTTTTGCTCCCAGAGCTATGATGGGGGCCAAAGACTATAACCTCGGTTTTTGATTCATTCACGAACGAAAAATTGAGAGAACCACAATTTCACTTTATCTAGGCATACAAAAAGAGTTTCCAGGGCAGCATTAGAGTTACGTTTCAGAGGTAAATAGATTTGGGTATCATCTGTATAGCACCGAAATGATACACCATGTTTTCTGAAGAAAAGAAGTTAATACAGAGAAAAAAAGAGAGTTGAGTAGGTGATGAAGAGAAGTTACCTAATCTGACAGAGACGCTTCTATTTGTCAAATAAGATTTAAACCAACTGAGGAAAGTTCCCTGAATGCCCACAGAACTTTCCAGATGGGACAGGAGAATTTTATGATCAACTGTATCAAAAGCTGAGGTTAGGTCTAATAGTATCAAGATCACAGATTCACCAGACTCAGTCGCTAACAGTATATCATTAAAAACCCGTAATGAAGCCGACTCTGTGCAGTGTAGAGGCTTAAAGAGGACCTATTATGCCCCATTTTACAAGATGCAAAATAAGTCTCTGGTGTCCCCAGAGTGTGTATGTGAAGTTTTAGCTCGAAATACCCCACAGATAATTTTTTATAGCATGTTAAATTAGCCACTTTTAGTGGTTGAGCAAAAACAAGCCGTTTTAGTGGTCCCTTTAAATGCAAATGAGCTGCTGCTCTCAGCCTAAGAGGGCGGAGGAGCTTCACGAGCTGATTCTCCGGTGACAGGATTCAGTCAGGTGCACAATAATGTCAGGAACTCGGAATATATGCTGCATGGAGATAGAACAGGTATAGTTTAGATCAATTACGGTTATAACTTATATTGCCTTCTTGTTTTAAATCCGCTATATTAGTACAGTCCTGTTTTACAGTCCGAATGATGACCAAAACTATACAGATGAGTTTAATGACGTTTATTGTACTTCACACAAAAACTGAAGCGTCCGTTTTCACTCTAGAAAATCTCTATAGGACAGTGAGGTAGCGTATGGGCATGCAAGGTATGCACGTGCATATGGGCCCGGGCAGATTGGGGGCCCAATACGGCCTACCCCAAAGTAGGCTATACCAAAGTCCCTTTAAGACAAGTCAATTCACTTGGTGGCCATCTTTGAAACGCCTCTCGGGCATCCTGGGCATCATGCCCTATCTCTTTGAATGGGGAAACATCAAATTGCTGCTGCAGTGACGCGATGACTTTACCAGTCAGCGATTGGCTCTTATTTAGAAGGCGGAACTTATTCCGCAATATTGTGCGTTACACTTTCTCCCATTCAAAACAATACGAGTGACAGGTCTTGTGTTATACTATAGTCTTTGGCTATACTTAGGGCATCCGCGCACTGTCCGCTTCGTGAAATTTTCATCATTAGGAGTGTCCAAACACCATGCAAAAGTGAATTTTGCATAATAAGTCCCCTTTAAAACCAGATTGGAAAGTTTAAAAAATGTGATTTGAGCTAAGAAAAGACTGCAGCTGAATAAAGCTTTAGTAAGAAAAGGAAGAGTCGAAAATTATTGAAATCAATATCAGCAAGTGAAGGTTTCTTGAGAAGAGGTGTGACAGTAGCTTCTTTAAGGCTATCAGGGATAGTCCCTGAACATATAACATTTATTCAGAAAAGACACAAGACATGACCCAACTATATCAAACATTTGTTTAAAAAAAACAAGGAGGAAGAATATCATCAGGACAAATAGTAGGTTTCAAATGATAAATAATTTCTCTGAAAGACTAAAGAGAAACTGGGTCAAAAACACTCCATTTGGCTGGAGAACAACAAATGGCAGGTGAAACATCAGCCACTTGTTGCAACTGAGATCTTAGAGCAGTGATCTTCTCAGAGAAAACAGCAGTCAAAGCCGTGACTTCCCACCCGTGAACTCGTACTAGATCGATGTACTCCCAGTTACGGGTTCTGACGTCACATAGCCCGCGAAACAACAATGGCAGCCCCTAGGGATGCAGTGTTATGCAAGTGCACGGTAAAATAAAAGGTATAACAGCTTCTCTTGCCTTATGCGCCGTTTTCCTCCTCTGTTTTCTTCAAATAAGCAAGGAGTAAGCACCTTTGGCGTTAGATATAATAAATGAGCATAAGCCCCGTACGGTCCGCCATGTTGGTTTGTTTACACTTCTACACAGTTTGGCGTGACTTTCGTCATTTGAAATCGTGACTTAGGCCTACGGGCTCAAAAACCTGCCTGGAATTTCGGCGGTTCGGCTTTTGTAGAGCATACGACTCCTTGTGCTTTTGGATCGTTCTCGCGGAGCTTTGATGTCATGCGCCGATCGTTATGCGAGAAGCCGATACATCTCAAATATGCTGTGAAATATGAGACGTATACAGTGACGCAAGACCTGGCTCTGTGGTGGCTCTCTAGCCCGTGGAAAAGGCAAACCGGTTCTTAGAAGGCTCATCAGTTGAACCAACTCCGAACTGGCACTAGCACTAGCTCTGAACTAGCACCCGGTTCATGCTGGTGGAAAGGGGGTAACTGAGGGATTGGAAATCACATTCACAGGAGGATTTAAAACAGTTTAATACAGAAAATAAAGCTTTGGAGCAATTATGTTTTTTAGCAATTAAACTAGAAAAGTACTTAGACGATTTCACAGTTTTCTGAAAAACACCAAGACAATTTTTAAGCATTTCATAAGGAATTTGCAATTTGTCCTTTTTCCATTTACGTTCTGCACTTCTACAGGCTCGCCTCGGAGTGCGGATTTTATCGTTAATCCATGGTTCTGATTTGATTTTAGACTTTTCAGGTTTAAGAGCAGTGGTATTTAAGACCTCTTAGCAAGCAGTATTAAACAGACTAAGATGTTGTTCAGCATCTAAGTCTGGTAAGGATGACTCTAGGGACAGAGAAGACACCTCTATGAAGGTGCTGGTGAAGTCATCTTAAAAATGGGAGGAAAAGAAACAAGACCATTGTACAGTATGAGAAGTGACTGAATTTGACCGAGGAAGAGTGTCAAAATGTCAAAAACCTAAACATTCATAGTGGAAAAGCCATGAGAAAGAACCAAGTCCAAAGTATGTCCATGAATATGCATAGGATCTTTCACCCACTGAATCATGTTAAACGAATCAATGAGATTAAAAAACTCCATAGTAAGAGGTTTAGACTGACAACACACATGAATATTAAAATCACCCAGAAGAATATAGTTTGGTTACACAGTACCCACAAATGCAGTAAATTCATTAATAAAATCTTTTACCAAGTGAGGAGGCCGATATACCAGCGCTAATAGAACAGGAACATCCCATTCCAGTCACAGTAGCAACACCTCAAAGCTGCTGTAGATAGGAGATGGGATTGAGCAGCAGTAAAATTGTTCTTTAAAATTACAGCTAAACCACCCCCGTGACCCGAAAAGCAGGGAGAGTTAAAAAAAAATGTGCAGCCAGCACTAATTCACAGAAAGGACTCAGATCACCAACCTTCATCCAAAGCTCTCAGATTTCATCAAAAAGATTTTCATTTGTGTTCTGAAGATGAACGAAAGTCTTACAGGTTGAATGAATTTTTATTATCCCTTTAACTTTTGTTAAAAGTTGAACATCTGTTCATCTTTTAGTCATCATTGTATTTCATTGCAATATATGTTTTGCCCCCACAATATAAACTACAGAGCTTAGCTCATAAAACTAAGCATTGAAATATCATTTTACTAAGACAATGCATTATATGTAATAGTCTGTTATACGGTTATAAAGATCTCACTGATTTACAATACAAGCTATTAAATTACATCTTACTTTTTTGCCATATAAATATCAGAATCTGTGCCAAATTGCATATTTTTGCTCAGATTGTGTCTCTGAATAAAACTCCTCCATTCAAGAACCTTTTCCACTATAAAGTGTTGGGTTTACGGTTGAGACTAATTTATATAAAGATCCAAAGACCAGATATGATGAATGAAGACCCAAAGTTTTAAAAAATAAATTGAAGAACATTTTACTGAAGAAAATGCAGTTTCATCAGCAGAAGCCGGCTTCAAGTCTCACATGGAGTTCGTAGGCCACTCTCCGTACGTTAACATTTCCACAGCAATTATACTCTAACAGAGTCCACTAAGTCATTACTTCAGGTTGAATAATACTGACCGGTAACACAATGCTGACTTATAACACAGAACACTAGTGCACATACACAGATACAAAGGATTCTCAGATTCTACAAGGTTGAAGTTGGCCGAACTTCTCCATACTGATAAGTTGTACTTATCTCTGAGTAAGAGGTACAGACAATATTTATCATAATACTTTTGAAGATGAAGATGAAAGTGTTTGAAGATGAAAATGAAAATAAATGCTTTAACATAAGTTGAGGAAGTCATTCAAATAATTTAATATTTAGAAGGATAAATGTTGATTAATAACTTGATTATAAATCACTCAAAAGATATATATTGAAGCGGCAGTGGATTCCAGAATTTGCCTGTTCAAATGACATCTTTGTGTCATGGAAAGGCTCCATGGATATTAAAGGATCCATCGATGTCAATATGTACCTTTATTTTTGTATATACAGTATACATATGGTATGTGTAAAAAGTTTATGGCAATAGTTTCTTCTCTCATTTCCGAATTAGAATGTCCACTAGAGATCGCATTCATCCTGGACAGCTCAGAGAGTGTGAAGAGCTCTCTGTTTGATCAAGAGAAAGAATTCGTGCACAACTTCAGCAGGCAGGTGGTGGAAATGCAGGTGTCTGGCTGGCATTTGAAGACTCGTTTGGCGCTCATCTACTACAGCAGCTTAGCGCATATCAACCAACATTTCAAAGACTGGCAGGACCTTGACGTGTTTCTGAGCAGATTGACAGGTGCCATCTACATTGGTCGGGGGACATATACGACATATGCCATATCCAACGCCACTCAGCTCTTCACCAGCGAGACCAAGGAGCAGAGTGTTCGGGTGGCTCTGCTCATGACCGACGGCAGCGACCATCCTCAGAATCCTGACATCATGAGGGCGGTCGACAAGGCCAAAGGCCGCAACATTAAGATCTTCACAATAAGCTTATCAAAGAACAACGTGAACAGTGCCAAACTGCGGGACATAGCGAGCAGCCCAGCCCAGCATTACTCCCACAGCCTCACTGACCCCAAACTAAAAGAACAGCTCCTGAAGCAGCTCGTGAGGCATTTAGTTCATCTCTCAGGCTTGTTAGGTTTAGCAATATAATCCCCCATATTATAAATGCAAATAAACGATTGATTAAAAAATGGAAGTGAAAGATGCATACACATAGTACAATTAAATTAACCAATAAACAAAAACAATCAATAGTGAATTGCAGGTATCAGCACTTCTAATTTAATTCTCTAATCTAATACATTTTTCCATAACTTTTCTAATATTTTATCCCTGCATGCCACTTCAGTTACTATTGAGATACATTAGCATTTTTTGAATCAAATGATATCAGCTTCAGTGTAAACATCACAAACATCACCTTGTGCAACAGAACAAAGCATGAAAATATATATATAAAATGGGTCCTTGGGGTCAATCCTCACCCTGCTGACAGTTTCCTTCATTTTTTAAAAAGTGTTCCCTTCATCTCAGGGGCATGAAACTCTGTGACTTTTCCTAAATAATCTATCTAAACATGCACAAAAATAAAAAAAAAAGGTGCATAAAAAAATATATATCATGATTTAGTCCCTCGGGGTCAGATTGACCCCACATTGAAAATGAATGGGAAAATGAAAAATTATTATTTTATTTTTTTTTCATTTCATTTGTCAAAAAAAAAAAAATTAATGAATCCAGAATGAATCTTAAATGTTCTACATTTTTATAAAGGTCTGGTCCTAGACCATAAACACAAAGTGGAACAAACTTTCTATCTCATACACACATACATAAACACACACATGTGTGTGACTGCAACAGAGAGCATATTTTAGAAATTGGCAAATAAAATCAACAGAATGCCTAAATATGAAGAATTTTACATTTAAATAAAAGTCTGGTCCTTGACTATAAACACAAAGTCGAACAAACTTTCTATCTCATACACACACATATACACACACATAAACACAAACATGGAGTCCCTATTGACCTCTATTGGATATATGTGGTCATTACACTTTCTTTACCTATAATTCCTAAAGTTTTTCCACAAAGCTCTAGATGGTAGTATTCTATCCCTAACACATAGATCAATGTCCAATACAATTTAGATTTAATTAAGTTCATCATTAAAGTGATTTTTTTCATTAAAAATCAATTTTTCATAAGCCAATTTATGACATGCCTAAGTAATTGTGCAGTAAATAGTTAAAAAAAAGACAAAATATTCACAAAAAAAACACAGCATAAATGCATAGATGAGAATTAAATAAAAAAAAAATGATATATAGTTTATATTAAAAAAATGTATATTTCCAATCGCAATTGCTCTGTAAAAGTTTGGGGTCAATCTGACCCCGAGGGACTTAATCGTCGGTACAATCGAGGGACCTACAAGGGTTAGAGGTGCATTATGTAATATTTTTTAAATAAAATATCCAAAAACCACTAGGCTAGTGTTATATATTTTGTTCACTTGAGTACTTACAAGATCCCAAATATTTGCAACTATTTGTAAATCGTGAGAAAATTACAATTTTAACCAAGGCTCCGGGAGGAGTGAGGAGTCGCCTGTCAATTGCGTCATACACGCTTTACCCTCGGTTTCCGGTTTTATTTTGTAGAAACCATGGAAACACCAAAGATGCTTTAATGCACGTTTTAATAGACAAGGGAATATCTGTTTTGATATATTTATAGACAGAAAATGAATTGTTGTTATATAGCTCAACACGTTTAGTCTTATTGTTTAAATCGAATTTTCTTGATTTTTTTGCACGTACCATGCTTTACTATGCCTCAGAGAATCTAATATGTAATTTAATATGTATCTAATATGATAAACAGAGCTGTGTTACCCCATAATCATAACAGGAAAAGCAGAAGCGGCACCGGCAACTATGTCATAATAAAAGTTCCACTGCTTGTGGCGTATGTTAACAATCGATAACAATCGCTCCAGCGGCCTCGTTCAGCTCCCACAACACTCTGTCCTGCTCTGCTTCATACTACACTAACATTAATAATTTCATCCATGAACATGATTTCTTCCCGAGTCATATCTCAATTCTTTTCCACCGTCCGTTGAGGTGAAGAACACATGTCCCAAGATTCCTCACTCAAACTTGCCGTTATCAAGCTACGCCTTTGTTTTAAATAGGCCTCTAGCAACCTCTAGCAGACAGAATTCTTACATACTGCACCTTTAACTCAACCTGCTCATAATCACATCATTATCTATAGGACACAGATGATTGGTTCCTGCTGTATTAGTAGCCAATGAGCTTGCTCAATCTTCAAATACATGCGTTAGCATTTGCCTTAGCAGTGCAGCGTGCTTCAGAAACCCTCCACCTTCCCCAGCTCCACCTGTATAGATCTGCAATGGGTAATTCATGTATGCTATATTGTACAGCAGCAGCAAGACTTACTAGTTCACAGCAGCGTGTCGTGTATGTATTGGCAATAGCAAGTCTATACTTGCTTTGCAGCAGCAGCAGCAATAATCAACAGCAGCAGCAATAAAGCAGCAGCAGCGTAACAGATCGTGAAATGTCAAGCACTGTCTGTGATCACACAATATGGGTCTCTTAGAAATGCATAATAAAGCTTTCCATGTCATGCACAGAATTTGGCAATAAATTGGGCTTGGCACTCTCATAGATTTGTGTCCTAATTCTTTTGTAACTGGTGGCTTGCGATGCCAAGCTTGATGTGAGGCCCCAGACACCAGTTATAAAACACTTCAATCCTGCTTTGTGTAGCTTTGTGGTGTTGTTAGACACGGAACAGTAGACAGCAGTTTCGCTGGATCTTTTATTCCTGATACAAAACATAAACAAGCAGACTCTTTAGAGAGAATTGCCCTTGTTCTCTCTCCCATGAGATTGCAATACAAAAAGGAGCATGAAACAGAGTAAAGAAAAATCACAGTGAACAAGGAAATGGTACAACAGAGAAAATATACCCAATACAAAACACAAACAAGCAGTCTCTTTAGAGTGAATTGCCCTTGTTCTCTATTAAATAAATATGTACACTGATCAATATGTGCTCTCATTTCCACATATTAAGGCAGAAGATAAAAACATAGCTCAAAAAGGGTAAAATGACAAAAAATAATCAAACAGGTAAGTAAAATTACATTATACACACGAATTGGAGTGAAAATATAGATACAAAAGCAATAATTACAATAAAGATTAAATAAGATTATCAGGAAGTCAAAAGAAACCTACCTCTTCCATGCAGTTACAATGCAAAAGGGAAGAGGAGGAGACAGAACAGGATGTTATGTTGACTCGTGGCATCACAATAGTTAAAGGGAAAGCACCCATTTTGATCAGGCAGCCACATCAGGTGTATAAATGAACAATTTTGTGTGAATTCTACTAAACAATACATATATTTTAACAGTATAATTTTTATACCTGTTCTCTTTTAATTTTTTTTTTTTTTTTTTTTTTTTTTCAGGAAATAATCTTAAAGAAGGAAGTAAGTATTGATTAAGTACTGATTAAGAAGAGTGGCCTTCAAAGTATTCAGACACTTTAGTCATTTTAAGTGGCATTAAGCTACAAAACCACACAAATTTTATAATTATCAACATCAGATAATGAATTAATAACTCAAATAATTAAGTGAATAATTAATAACAAATTATACAACTACAGTACTATAAGTATACCTTATGCAGATACAGTACATTTATGTAAAGCAAAATATACTATATAGCAAATCTCAACTGCTTGATTACAAAATGTAAACTATATTATTGTCCAGCTCTAATCTGCTTAATGTGAAAAATGGCATTAAAATATTAAGGTATTATAAACATTAACACCATGATTTGCAACAATGTCTACTGTGAAAAGTGCTAGCCTATATAAATACATTTGACCTGACTTAATTAAGCAAAGCATTTCACACCAAAAATGATAACAATGCTGATTGCAAACTACCTTTTGGTTTCTCTTGTCAGTGCCCACGACCATCGGTGTGTTTTTGTGAGAAAGGTGAACAGGGTCCTCCAGGACCTCCTGTGAGTATCGCTGGGAAGGAATTGAGGCCATTTTCCCTCACTGGTGTCATTTATGAGGAAAACTCTATTTTGTTTAGGGTGAAAAAGGAGATCAAGGTTATGAAGGATCGCCTGGTCAAAAAGGCTCAAAGGTGAGAGTGAAAATAGTTACCATATTTGTTTAAAGGAATTATGATGATTAGATCTGTAGTTTATTGTTGTTGACTCATTGGTACAGGGGGAAACAGGAGCACCTGGTCTTCCAGGAATCAATGGTCCAGGGGTACATCACATCTTCATATGGTCAGTTTATGTATTTTGTCTTACTACTGACTCTCTGACCAACACGGTTCTTGTTCCTGTTTCCTCATCCACAGGGAAGACCTGGGTTCAAAGGGGATAAGGTGAAACATCCGAGTTTTATCTTTTGCATATGCATTTGGGTTATTGCAATTAATTTGTTAACATTTCAATATATTGTCCTAACAAGCCCTAAGACTATCTATTAAGATTAAGACACACACATAACAGTTCTTTCTGGTTCTTGAATCTGATTGGCTGAGAGGTCTATCCAGCCATGCAATATTCTTCCATTATTAAACGGTAACCGTTTCACTGTTTGAATTTCTCCACTATCAGCATTCTCACAGCGAGTGTCATGGCAGATGAGCAAACCCACCATATTTTTATGGATAGTACTGTTATTTTGTAGTGGAATGTTGTTTTAAGAGGTTTTTTTTAGGCAAGAATATAGTTGTTTAGACCTCAGATATGAGATTTATATGTAAACATAGTGCCTATTTGAAAACTGGTTTAGACACTTTCAGAGATGTGTGATCCAGGCCGTCAGCGGCTCATCTACAGTGCTCATCTGCCTGAAGAGAACAGCGTCATCTTGGCCAGGGGGATTGGCCAGTCTTTTGGGAATTTGGGAATTTGCTGCTGCTTATGTAGATAGTCTTTAAACATGAGGTATAATTGGTTTTGGCTATATCATACAGGCAATCTTTGGTCTTGTTAATTTAATCCAGGTGAAAAAAGTACACTTCTATAATGTACTTAAAGTGCTCTATTTTCACACACTAATTTTGTACTTAATACTTAATACTAAAAATTCTTCTTTAGTAGCCTACTTCTTAAAGTAATCTTAAGAACATCTAAGTGTACTCAACTGTGCTATTTTGAGACACCATGAAATATGAACTAAAAGGTGCTTTTAACATACTATCTTGGTTTAAAAAAAAAAAAAAAATAAAAAAAAATTATTTTGTTACCACTTGTAGTACACTTAGTGTACTATAAGTGGTAACTAAGACCCAGTGTTAGAATGCACTCTTAAAAATAAAGGTTCTTCATTGGCTATAGTTTCATGAAGAACCAGGAATCCTTTCCATTAAAAGGTTCTTTATAGTGGAAAAAGATTTTTAGATTATTAGGATTTTATATATACAAACCTGATTCCAAAAAATTTGGGACACTGTACAAATTGTGAATAAAAAAAGGAATGCAATAATTTACAAATCTCATAAACTTATATTTTATTCACAATAGAATATAGATAACATATCAAAAGTTGAAAGTGAGACATTTTGAAATGTCATGCCAAATATTGGCTCATTTTGGATTTCATGAGAGCTACACATTCCAAAAACAGTTGGGAGAGGTAGCAATAAGAGGCTGGAAAAGTTAAATGTACATATAAGGAACAGCTGGAGGACCAATTTGCAATTTATTAGGTCAATTGGCAACATGATTGGGTATAAAAAGAGCCTCTCAGAGTGGCAGTGTCTCTCAGAAGTCAAGATGGGCAGAGGATCACCAATTCCCCCAATGCTGTGGCGAAAAATAGTGGAGCAATATCAGAAAGGTGTTTCTGAAAGAAAAATTGCAAAGAGTTTGAAGTTATCATCATCTACAGTGCATAATATCATCCAAAGATTCAGAGAATCTGGAACAATCTCTGTGCATAAGGGTCAAGGCCAGAAAACCATACTGGATGCCCGTGATCTTCGGGCCCTTAGACGGCACTGCATCACATACAGGAATGCCACTGTAATGGAAATCACAAAATGGCTCAGGAATACTTCCAGAAAACATTGTCGGTGAACACAATCCACCGTGCCATTCGCCGGCTAAAACTCTATAGGTCAAAAAAGAAGCCATATCTAAACATGATCCAGAAGCGCAGGCGTTTTCTCTGGGCCAAGGCTCATTTAAAATGGACTGTGGCAAAGTGAAAAACTGTTTTCTGGTCAGATGAATCCAAATTTGAAGTTCTTTTTGGAAAACTGGGACGCCATGTCATCCGGACTAAAGAGGACAAGGACAACCCAAGTTGATATCAGCGCTCAGTTCAGAAGCCTGCATCTCTGATGGTTTGGGGTTGCATGAGTGCGTGTGGCATGGGCAGCTTACACATCTGGAAAGGCACCATCAATGCTGAAAGGTATATCCAAGTTCTAGAACAACATATGCTCCCATCCAGACGTCGTCTCTTTCAGGGAAGTCCTTGCATTTTCCAACATGACGATGCCAGACCACATATTGCATCAATTACAACATCATGGCTGCATAGAAGAAGGATCCGGGTACTGAAATTGCCAGCCTGCAGTCCAGATCTTTCACCCATAGAAAACATTTGGCGCATCATAAAAAGGAAGATGCGACAAAGAAGACCTAAGACAATTGAGCAACTAGAAGCCTGTATGGGACAAGAATGGGAGAACATTCCTATTCCTAAACTTGAGCAACTTGTCTCCTCAGTCCCCAGATGTTTGCAGACTGTTATAAAAAGAAGAGGGGATGCCACACAGTGGTAAACATGGCCTTGTCCCAACTTTTTTGAGATGCGTTGATGCCATGAAATTTAAAATCAACTTATTTTTCGCTTAAAATGATACATTTTCTCAGTTTAAACATTTGATATGTCATCTATGTTGTATTCTTAATAAAATATTGAAATTTGAAACTTCCACATCATTGCATCAGTTTTTATTCACAATTTGTACAGTGTCCCAACTTTTTTGGAATCGGGTTTGTATTTTATCTTAGTTCTTCCCACTAAGAAAAAAAGTTTCCTTTCAGAACGGTTCACAAAGGTTATTTGGGGAAGCCTTCTTCTATGGCATCACTGTGAAAACTTCCTTTTTGAACCAATATTTTAAGAGTGTACTTGTGGCTTGACTGGACAGAGTAACTACTCAGAACACCTAGCAACCACATTAATACTACTGTCACTGTTCACACACATTCTATTCCACAATACAATATTCTAAAGTCTTGAGTCATGTTCTAGGGGGATAAAGGTGACTGTGGACTACCAGGGCAAAAAGGACATAAGGTAAGTCTTCTATACTGTTCAATTTACTTTTGTTCTGAAATATTTCACATATGATTGATTCAATTTTGTGTTTCATTTCACAGGGCGCTGAAGGGCCTCCAGGGCCAAGGGGCCCCAGAGGAGAGCAGGCACAGTATACCTCTTTACATGACATAGAAAAAATAAATTCTTAAAAATTCCTCCAATTCTTTTATTAAAGGTGCCCTAGATTGTTTTTTTACAAGATGTAATATAAGTCCTAGGTGTCCCCTGAATGTGTCTGTGAAGTTTCAGCTCAAAATACCCCATAGATTTTTTTTTATTAATTTTTTTAACTGCCTATTTTGGGGCATCATTAACTATGCACTGATTTTTTCAGCACGGCCCCTTTAAGAGATGCGCTTCCTCTGCCACACGAGCTCTCGACTATATATACATCGCATAAACACAGTTCACACAGCTAATATAACCCTCTAATGGATCTTTACAAGATGTTCGTCATGCATGCTGCATGCATGCTTCGAATTATGTGAGTAAAGTATTTATTTAGATGGTTACGTTTGATTCTGTGTTAGTTTGAGGCTATGCTCTGTGGCTAACGGGCTAAAGCTAACATTACACACTGTTGGAGAGATTTATAAAGAATGAAGTTGTGTTTATGAATTATACAGACTGCACGTGTTTAAAAATGAAAATAGCAACGACTCTTTTCTCCGTGAATATAGTAATAAACGATGGTAACATTTAACCACATTTAACAGTACATTAGCAACATGCTAACGAAACATTTAGGAAGACAATTTACAAATATCACTAAAAATATCATGATATCATGGATCATGTCAGTTATTATTGCTCCATCTGCCATTTTTCGCTGTTGTTCTTGCTTGCTTACCTTGTCTGTGCACAGATCCAGCCGTTAATACTGCCTTTCCTTGTCTAATGCGTCGAATGGGCTGGCATTATGCATATATTGGGGTCATACATATTAATGATCCCGACTGTTACGTAACAGTTGGTGTTATGTTGAGATCCGAGTGTTTTCTGGAAGTCTTTTAAACAAATGAGATTTACATAAGAAGGAGGAAACAATGGGGTTTGAAACTCAATGTATGTCTTTTCCATGTACTGAACTCTTGTTATTCAACTATGCCGAGGAAAATTCAAATTCTGATTCTAGGGCACCTTTAATTAATACATTTATACATGGAACTCATACAGACTTTAATTTATATTATACTTTTTCATGAATTTATGTATAAATACACATCATCAATAGTTGGGCAATTTTACTCATCTTAGCCTGTAGAATGTTATTTTTTAAACAAATGATAATTGTGTATTTTATCCATACATGCAACTATATTGCTTTGAACAAAAAAATAACATTTATATAGCAGTACTATAATGCTATTTTTGATGCACTATTGAAAAACATTATCTGGGAACAAAAACATTTTTTTTTACTTTTAACTTTAACATTACTGGGGGGGGCTCAGGCATCATCGATCTGGGTAGTGGCAGGCTGGGCTCTGGGTCTGGCCGGATTCTGGATCAGGGCCTTATGCCAGACACCTCACGACGGCCTCCCTCCAACTCAGTCCGGTAATGTGTCTGGAAGGTGTGTGGATGGAATGTGATTGTGGAAGTTCGCCCCGATCCAGAAAAGGTTCTTAAGGTTTTTGTCATCCAGAAGGCAGTTGCTGGCCAAAAAATAAAAATTCTTTACAAAAAAAAAAAATAAAATAATCAGGGCTCTCCTGTGCCAGGATAAACTTAGCCCTATCAACCATTTGGGCCGGTCCGATCACCTGTCACACTTTTGACTGTCGTAACAGTGATCGGACAGGGAACCAACACAAATGAGGGCAATTAATAGAACACAGCTGAAACATAGGAGCTAATAATGATGGTAACCAAGGAGACAGATGAGTGGTGGGAAACTAAACAAAGGAACATGTGACAAGTGAAAACAAACTGAAAGTCCATGAAAACTGAAACTAAACAGAACTGAACGTTATAGATAGATATGGCTGATTAATTGTTAAAAAATTAAATATGCAAGACTAATTTTAGTATATTTCTTCATTATTTTACCAGGGTCTAAAAGGGCCTCCGGGGGACCAGGGGCATGAGGGTCATGCAGGACCCAAAGTATGTTCATATCTTCCATTTCTTTGCCAGTGAAATGTCTGTAACTCTTCTTCCCATGTTTAAATGCAGATTTTGCCTCTCATGTTTGGTCAGGAAGTTTTAATAAAGAGTGCCATCAAAATCTGACAAATATATAATAGCACATTCAAATGCAAAAAAAAAAAAAAAAAACTAAACTGCTAGACACAAGGTGTGCCTTTATGCTCTGTAAATGTAATTTAGAACATACATGAGAGAATGCGTTGAGTGATCAAAATGTGTACTGAACCCTTTCACCATACCTCACGCTAATCGTAGGATGATGTTAAAACTACAACAAAAGTTGCAATGTGACATGTATCAAAGATGACTGTGGTTTATGGCATTTAGAAGCAAATATATCAACTTTTAATTTATGTGGAGATGAAGTCCAAATGAATCGCTGACCTCTGGGTTGTTTCTAGGGGGATCGAGGGCCGGTTGGTGCATCTGGCCCACCGGGAGATATTGGAATTGGATTCCCTGGTCCAAAGGTAAACTTTTCAGCTGGCTGTTCTCAACAGGATTTCTCTCAGTTTAAAGCAGAAACATATACCACCGTTCAAAAGTGCAGGGTTTTTTTAAGATTTTTTTTCTTTTATTCAGCAAGGACACATTAAAATGGTCAAAAGGAACAGTAAAGACATTTACTGGACATTCTTTAAAGAATCCTGAAAATAAATGCATAAGTTTCCACAAAAATATTAAGCAGCACTGACTGTTTTCAACATTGATAATAATCAGAAATGTTTCTTGCGCAGCATTAAATTAGTATCACAGGAATAAATTACATTTTAAAATTTTATTTTAAATTGTAATAATATTTCACAATATTATTGTTTTTACTGTATTTTTGATCAAATAAATTCAGCCTTGGTGAGCAGATGAGACTGTTAAAAGTGTTTTTCTTTAAATCTTACTGACCCAAAACTTTTGAACGGTAGTGTAAACATTTACTGACATTACTGTTAGTTCTATTCAATAATGCTGAAAAGCATTTTATTGCTCCGAAGTTGCTCTTTTATAGCTCAGGAAACTTAATTGTGGTTCTCACTTATATTTCACTCAAATATCACTTAATTTTAAACTTTAAGTTGTGGATGTTTCTTCTTAAATTAGAAGAGAAATAAAAATGAACACAAATGAGGTGATTTTTATAATAAAGTAAGATTTAGACTTTAATTGAGAATGATTGAGATATATAAAAGAGATCTCATTTGTAGTTTTTCTTTTCTATTGCTTTTGGATGCTTTGATCTGAGGCTTTAATCAATAGCCAAAATAAGTTACAATGAGGTACTTTCTTGTTCTAGAGGTTTTATTATGTTGATGTTCTTGTCCATCACAATGTAAATGCCTACATGCTGTGTATTTTATTTCATTTTATAGTTATTTGAGGTGTGATTGTTTTAGGGTGACAAAGGAAACCCAGGAAGACCAGGTCTTCGAGGCGAGGTTGGCATAGGTCAGCCAGGTCTACCTGTAAGTATAAACAGCCTGAATCAGAATGACTTAATGAACTTGTTTCGCCAAGTGTGCGCAAACACACAATAAATTTGTTGTGGTTTTTCAGGAGCTCTGGGTACATACATACATATTGTAGCTCTTTTCACAACACAGGCACAGGTCGGTTCCTTGAAACAGGCCTTTAATCCTTAGGGTCGTCTTGTTTACGTCATGAGAACTGTATTCACAAATGAGCATAGTACAAACACAACAACAGATTATACAATAAGTCTTAAAGGAAAAGAGATACAAAATTATGCTTTCAATACATTAAACAAGCGAAACAAATATCTCATTGGCTGCTTGTTATGAAAAGATCATTGATCCTAGTTTTTCTTTCTTTTCTTTTTCATAAAATTTCACTTAACAAAAATAAATAAAATCAAATATAAATATATATATATATATATATATATATATATATATATGGAGAGGTTATTCAAATATAAACCTTCCCTTAAATATAATCTCTTTTAAGTTGGTTGGCAAATGCTCTATAACTGGCCTCCACAACTGCTCAAACACAGCAGCATCTCCCCTAACCACTGCAGTTAGTCTTTCCATAGGCAAAATTCTGAAGATCTCTCGATACCAGAGTGAAAGTGATGGGGGTTGAGAATGAATCCACTCAATTAAAATGCATTTTCTAGCAAGTAACAACATCTTCTCACAGAGTAGAAACTGATTAGTACTTAAAGCAATATAATTTTGCTTTATCACTGCAATGTTATGAACTGACTATCCTATCTCATCACCCTGGAAATCAATTTGAGTTCTAATGGTCTCTGCAAGGGGATCCAGAATTAAGGCAAAAGGAGAGGGGAGAGAGGGCAGCCTTGCCTTGTACCTCGCCCCAACAGAAAAGGTAAGGAGCGAATGCCATTTGTAAGCAGTAGGTGCACAGTAAAGAATTCAAATCCAATTAAAGGTGATACAGAGGATATTTTCGTCAACTGAGAAACCAGACTGTTAGTGAGTTTTTGAAATGAGAGCATGCGTAAGAACAACCCCCCTCCTTCACAGCTCATTTCGAGGGAACACCTTCCAAACCTCGTGCACGAGTATTGGAACATGAGTGTTTGTTTACCACCGGCATTCGCTCTGTCGTGTTAGTGGATTCATTATGTATTATATATTATATATATTTATTATATAATCTGCAGTTGTTACTCCTGTCTCCTGACAAAAACATTGCATGCGGCGCTTGTGGAGTGTGGAAAGTTACTGGAGCGCGCAGCCGCGCATGTCTCTCACAAGGAACGTAATGGCAGTGATTGACATGCCAGAGGGCCAATCTGCGCACATCTCTCACAAGTAACGTCATGGCAGTGATTGACAAGCCAGAGGGCCAATCGTTTACGCTGATGTTTTTAAGGCCGCATGCACAGATGATGTATATTAATATTATTCCTTTCAGTGCACCTAATAAATAGCCTTTTATCAATTAGTAAAGACAGTTTCAAGTAATATTGCAAAAATGTATAAAACAAAACATCCTCTGTAGCACCTTTAAGAAAAACTGTAAATAACTTAAATTTGCTCAGCACTTCAAACATATACCCCCACTCCACAGTCAAATGCCTTTTCCGCATCTAATGAAATGGCATACACTTGAGTCTTAGATATTTGTGAGTACTGTATTATGTTTAGCTTACATTAGCTCCTAACATTGGAGTAAGACAGCCTTTTTTGAATAAAACCTGTCTGCTCTGGGTTTATTAGCTGAGGAAGTAATGATTTAAGTCAATGATTTTCCACTAAAAGCTTAGACAACTGCTTGCAATCCACATTTATAAGGTTCACAGGCCTATAAGATCCACATTCATCAGATTTTTTTTTCCTGTATCAATGAAATATAAGCCATGTTGAAGTTATGGGGGCAGCCCGTTTTAAAAGAATCAATATACATCTCTATTAGAGGTTCTAAAATAAAATTGCAAATTTAAAAAAAAACCTCTGGGCCATACCCCATCAGGGCCTGGTGCCTTACCACTTTTCAAAGACTGAATTGCCTCTAACACTTCCTCCTTTGTAATGGGCCTATTCAGACCTGCCTGTTGCTCCTCAGACAGGCAAGGAAGTTCAATTTTATTTAAAAAAGAATTACATGAGTCAGCCAAGAAAGTAGACTCGGATGAATACAGCTTTTGATAAAAATGTCTCATAATATTATTAATTTGTTTTGAATCATAGGTTGTACTTCCTTTGCCACCTTTCAGTGATGAAATTATGCTTGCTTCATTCCTACCTCTGGCCAATCATGCTAGTAAACGACCTGGCTTATTGCAAAGAGTATTGTCTCTGCCTTCCTAGTCAAGATTTGATTTAAGGCTGAACGTGCTGCTTCTAATTTTTTCCTCAAGTCGTGTGAGGGGGTATTATTAAATTTATTCTCTAAATCCTTCACAAGTTGTTCTAACTGAAGTTGTTTTTTCGAAAGACTCTTTTTCCGTGCTGCAGAATAGGATATTATTGACCCCCTAATATAGGCCTTTGCTGTCTCCCAAAGGAGAGATGAATCAGTATCAGGCTTCTTATTGGTATCCATAAAAATACCCACTCTAAATAAATTAAACTGGTCATAGAAGAATGATTTATCTCTTACCAGAGAGTCGTGTAGCCACCTGGGTCCGTTTTCTGATTCCAGTGGTGTCCCCTTCTGGACCCTGGCAGTCGGGCCCTCATCCCTTAATCTGTTCAGGGCTGAGACTACTACTAAGTCCAGGATGATCAGTCACCATCCGCTCTCAGGTCCAAAAGGCACATCCAAGGAATCCCACTTCTGACACCAATTTGTTGTGCCAAAAATTTGACTCGACTCACTGCATAAGAGACAAACACGTCCAATTGTCTTTAAAGATTTTATTTCTTGCAAGAAAGGTCAAACAGTCAACAGAAACACAAGTAGCTGCAGAGTGTAAGACAAAGAACGAAAGCTTCTCCTCACTTTTATATCTCTAACCTCCAAGGCTGAAGCCTCTGTCCTTTTACCATATTAGGAACATCTCTTAGCGGCTGTAACTTTTCACACATTGTTAGCACAGACATGTTTTTAACAGACATCTTGCATGCTCCCATACCATATCTTGCTCTTTCTATTTCTAAGATCATATCATATTCCATAAGCATTATATTTCATAAGAATACAGGTTAAAATCATATGAAAAATTTAAATTTCCACAACAGCACGGTTGCCTTGAACCGAGCCCGAGCGCAATTGTCCCATCTCCCCACTCCCCCCACTGGCCTGCACTCACACTGCACTTAACGCTAAGAAAACATGTCTCTAACTTTAGGATTTATGATTCTCCATGCATCAAGCAAGCCCAAATTTTCACAAAGGTGTTTTAATTTAATCGCCAACAGAAGCTGTTGTATGTTTAGGTGGATTGGTCTAAACTAGGATCAAGGACACAATTATAGTCTCCTCCAACAATTATGTGATTAACAGAAAATGATGATATATTAGCAATTAATTCTGAAAAAAAAAAAGGTTCAAATGTGTTTGGGGTGTAAACGCTTCCACTAAGGATTCTCTCTATAAAAAGCTGGCCTAAAATGAGAATATAATGACCTCCTGTATTTTTTATCATATCCTCAAACCTAAAATGTAACTTCTTACAAATTAAGATTGCAACTCCCCTACTGTGAGTATTAAAACCTAACTAACCCATCCTCATCTGGGCTTCATGTCTCGGTCAAATGGGTTTCCGGTAAAAAAGCAATCTGAGCTTTTTCCCTTTTAAGATAAGAAATTATTTTTTGTCTCTTAATTACATGGTTAACCCCTTTGAAGTTTAATGACACAATCTTAATATCACTCATGACCTACCCCAATAAAGGATAAGAATAGTTTGAAAAGAGGCAACTATTATTTGGGTTTAAAAAGGGCATGATAGGTGTTGAGAACACAAAGTGTAATTTCAACAATTTAAACTTAAACGTACAGAAAGAAAACTGTTAAACATCTTTAAACCACCCACTCCCACTTCCATGATTTCAAAAAAAAAAAGAAAAAAAAAATCAGTAACTACAAAAATGGTCAAAAGCCCAGAATAATATTCCTCTAGAAAAACAACTATAAAAATATGATTAGAATGAAGTCAATTTTCAGTATCATACAGTAAAATTGATTAAGGGAGACCATTCAAAAAAGCCTGGGCTTCTGGCGGGCAATGAAAAGAATGTTTCTCACCCTCATGTGTGATGGCTATCAGAACATGGCTAGGAATTGCATAGTGAAAGCGAGTGCCACGTTGAATCGGAACCATGCATTTTGTTGAACCCCGATGTTTCTCTTTTACAGCAGAGGAAAAGTCCTGCTGAATGAATACTATCTGTCCATCCAATTCTAGATAGCGATTGGTCTTGTGTTAATGACAGGAGCGCAGGGGTCGATTTCTGTCTTTTCAAAAGTGCGGGGGCAGTTTTGTAAAGACAGAAATCGACCCCTGCACTTTGATAAGGGCTGCTTCAATCAGTCACAATATATCATCTTTTAGATTAGGATATTTTCTTTCAAATGAGACCATTTTCACATTTCTGTGAGCTTTCGTTCGTAAATAATCGACTGTTTTGTCATGGATGTGAATAGGAAATGCGCTCTCGAACGGAGAAACACTTGATCTCCAAACAATCAAAGCGAGCTTACGTTTTAAGACAGGTCGATGGTATATAAATCATGCCTGAACACAACTCAAGCCAAACCATCTATTCAGAAGAAGAGAAATTTGACACTTTAAGGTAAGGAGGCTGATCTCACAGGTTGACGCCCAAGCGCGCTAACTACCGCGTTCCTGTTTGTGAAAAAGGGTTCTAGGGCACCTTTAAAAAGTGTGCAAAAGTGTGCATCGGATACAAGGTGGCATTTGAGCACATCTTCTTGTCATGTCTTGTTTTGGTATTAAGTTCATTTTCCATGGTTTATTATAAGTTTATTTTTCCATTGCTATGTTTGCTATTATTTGCCATGTGCCCCTTGTTATCATGTGTTCCTTTGTCCCCATGTGATCATGTCATATAATTCCTGTGTTTTTATTGGTTCATTGATTGAGTGTGCACAGCTGTCTCCTGTCTAGTGATTAGTTTTTGTGCATTCTAGCCCTCATATTTGCCTTGTTCTTTGTTAATAATTGTCCATGTAACCACTGTTGGTGAGTTCCATGTTTTAGTTTTGTACCAAATCAAGTCAAGTCAAGCCAAGTGAAGTCTTTCTTTGTTTTGTCATTTGTTTATGTTTGTTGTAAATAAAACTGCACTTGGGTTCTTCAAGCTTGCCTCCAGTGGACTATCTAACTTACAGAATACTTGACCAAAACAATGAACCCAGCAGTTTGCCTCTTGCAGGTTCGACAAGGTAATTATACCATTGAGGAGTATGTTGAGGACTTTTGTGGACTTTGTTTCCAGGCAGGCTTTAATAATGCTGCCCTCAAAGGCATTTTTCTCAATGGACATAATGTGTTTTTGAGTTATCTAATGCCTGACAGTAATAGTTCAGAAACCCTTGAGGAATATATTGACTTGGACCCAAAGTGTTTTCATGTCCTGACTCATGTCGGGATTTATTAATGCCATGCCTGAGCGTCTTCATGTTATGCTTGCCAAGCCAGAGTCTGTTCACGTCATGCCAGCCAGGTCAGTGCCTGTTCACATTATGTCTACCAAGCCAGAGTTTCTTCACGCCATGGCCACCAAGCCAGAGTCTCTTCACATCATGCCTGTCTAGCCAGAGACTGTTCACTTCACGCCTGCCAAGTTTGAATCTCTTCACATCAGGCCTGCCAAGCCTGAGCTTCTTCACGTCACAGCCACCACACCAGAGCCTCTTGCCAAGATGGCCGCCATGCCAGAGGCTTCAGTCAAGACGGCCACCATGCCAGAGTTTCCAGATTGTGCAGCACTGACTATTATGGCCACGGCTTTCATGTGTGTTTGGACCACGCATGCATCCTCTCCAGCCCCTGACCAGAGTTCAGTGATGGCTCCAGCCCCTGACCAGCATTCAGAGATGGCCATGGAGGCCCTCTGAGCTACCTGCAATGCCATGGTCCTTTGAAATACCTGCACCTTTATGGCGCCCTGAATTGCCTGCACCAACATGGCTCCCTGAGTGTGCACAGGTGTCTCGTCTAGTGATTAGTCCTTGTGCATTAAAGCCCTCATGTTTGCCTTGCTCTTTGTCAAGTATTGTCCATGTAACCACTGTTGGTGAGTTCCATGTTTTAGTTTTGTACCAAATCAAGTCAAGCCAAGTGAACTCTTTCTTTGTTTTGTCATTTGTTTGTTTGTTGTAAATAAAACTGCACTTGGGTTCTTCAAGCTTGCCTCCAGTGGACTATCTAACTTACAGAATACTTGACCAAAACAATGAACCCAGCAGTTTGCCTCTTGCAGGTTCGACAAGGTAATTATACCATTGAGGAGTATGTTGAGGACTTTTGTGGACTTTGTTTCCAGGCAGGCTTTAATGATGCTGCCCTCAAATGCATTTTTCTCAGTGGACTTAATGGGTTTTTGAGTTATCTAATGCCTGACAGTAATAGCTCAGAAACCCTTGAGGAATATATTGACTTGGACCAAAGTGTTTTCATGTCCTGACTCATGTCGGGATTTATTCATGCCATGCCTGAGCGTCTTTATGTTATGCTTGCCAAGCCAGAGTTTCTTCAAGTCATGCCAGCCAGGTCAGTGCCTGTTCACATTATGACTACCAAGCCAGAGTTTTTTCACGCCATGGCCACCAAGCCAGAGTCTCTTCACATCATGCCTGTCTAGCCAGAGACTGTTCACTTCATCAGGCCTGCCAAGCCTGAGCTTCTTCACGTCACGGCCACCACACCAGAGCCTCTTGCCAAGATGTCCGCCATGCAAGAGGCTTCAGTCAAGACGGTCACCATGCCAGAGTCTCCAGATTGTGCAGCACTGACTATTATAGCCACGGCTTTCATGTGTGTTTGAACCACGCATGCATCCTCTACAGCCCCTGGCCAGAGTTCAGTGATGGCTCCAGCCCCTGAACAGCATCCAGAGATGGCCATGGAGGCCTTCTGAGCTACCTGTAATGCCATGGTCCCTTGAAATGCCTGCACCTTTATGGCGCCCTGAATTGCCTGCACCAACATGGCTCTCTGAGTGTGCACAGGTGTCTCGTCTAGTGACTAGTCCTTGTGCATTAAAGCACATGTTTGCCTTGTTCTTTGTCAAGTATTGTCCATGTAACCAATGTTGGTGAGTTCCTTTTTTTTTTTTTGTACCAAGTCCCGTCAAGTCTTTCTTTGTTTTGTAATTTGTTTGTTGTAAATAAAAATACACTTGGGTTCTTCAAGCTTGCGTCCAGCAGACTAACTAACTTAAACTTCTTTAACACTGTCACATCAGTACACCAGCCTTTGTTGATATAAAAACATAATCCACCACCTCTCATTTTCCCGGATAACTCGACGACATGATCCGCTTTGAACAGCTGGAAGACTGTTAGATGTAACTCGCAGTCCGGAATGGCTCCATTTAACCAGGTTTCTGTGAATGTCCAGTAAATTATTAATGCTCAAAATTCTGCAGTGGTTTGGTGGGCTGTTTCTGATGTCTAGGAGTTTGTTCCTAGTAAAGCTAATCAGAAAAAAAGTTACTTAAAACGGGACCAACTAACAAAAATAGTATAAGTACTGCAGAGCTCAAAACCGAGGCAGCCATATTTTACTGTTACTGTTTTAGCCTCTTGTATGACTTTAAAACATGCATCTATAGATAATGAGATAATGATACATGCATCAATGAAGGGTCCTCCAGGTTTACCAGGATCGCAGGGGAACCCAGGAGCTCCAGGCGAGGGACTTCCTGGTCAAAAGGTGAGCAGATACAGTTGCTGTTCCTTTTTTTTTTTTTTTTTTTGCTCTTTTCGACACAGTGAAAGTGAACGAATCTTTTTTTCACTATAAAGGACCTTTGGTAAACTGAAAGTTTCCATGGATATCAAAGGTTCTTCATGTAAATATCACTTTTTAATCTGTTTTGTGTTTGTGTCTTAGGGTGACCGTGGCTATGTCGGCCCTACTGGTGGACGTGGACCCCCAGGTTATGGAGTCAAAGGTGAAAAGGTATGTTACAGTTGTGTGAGATTTTAGTTGGCCATATGAATGGCATTTTGCATTAAATTTAGCCCCTGTATCCATCCTTTTAGGGCAACGCGGGGCCTCCTGGATCACCTGGACTAGTAGGAATGCCTGGCAGGGGAATTCAAGGAGAGAAAGTATTTTGTTATTTTTATGGTTAAGCATTTTTATACAAATATTTCTGTACTAGTGGTGCTAGTTAAGGCAAGCTTCATGTTCTCAATACATGCTTATAGTGTTAGTGATTTAAACAAATCCATAACCCTAAGAAAAAACTCTTTGTTCTATATTCATAAACAATATGATTCCTCAAATCATGCAGCGTGTTGAGGAGTGTGCTATTACTTTTTGAAACAATTGGAAACATTTAATTGTCACCTTCAATATCTAAAGGGGATTCAGGGACCAGCTGGTCCTCCTGGTCAGAGAGGGAATCCTGGGATAGGACTCATGGGTCCAAAGGTAAGACTGCACTTCTATACAATATTTTTTTTTTTTTTTTTTTAAGAAATTATAGTTTTTTTCAGCAAGGATTAGGGCTGGGGGATATATCGCATGCGATTGTCACGTGCATTTCGTCAGTAAAGCCGGTTCCCTGATTACCGCTAAATCGCCATCACCTGCTTTCAAATGGAGTGGCATTTAATAGGCAGAGCCGTAGATCACTTACAAACCACGCAATATCGCGTTCATTATCGAAGGCGATTCATCTGCGATATGAACGCGATATTGCGTGGCTTGTCAGTGAACTACGGCTCTGTCTATTAAATGCTCCATGTGAAAGCAGGTGATGGCGATTTAGCGGTTATCAGGGAACCGGCTTTAATGACACAATGCGCGTGACAATCACATGTGATATATCGCCCAGCCCTAGCAAGGATGCATTAAATTGATCAAAAGCGAGAGTAAAGACATTTACATTATTACAAAAATTCTATTTCAAATAAATGCTGTTCTTTTGATTCTTAAAAGAATCCTAAAAAAAAATGTGTCATGATTTTTACAAAAACATGAAGCAACACAACTGTTTTCAACATTGATAATAATAAGAAATGTTTCTTGAGAATCAAATCAGCATATTAGAATGATTTCTGAAGTATCATGTGACTCTAAAGACTGGAGTAATGATGCTGAAAATCCAGCATTGAATCACAGGAATAAATTACATTTTAAATTATATTCAAATAAAAACAGTTCTTTTTTTTTTATTTAATTTTTTTTATTAATATTTCACATTATTACCATTTTTACTGTATTTTTGATCAAATAAATGCCTTAGTGAGCAGAAGAGACTTCTGTCAAAAATAACAACAACAAAAATCTTACCAATTGCAGACTTATGATATATAGACACTGGGCCTCATTTACAAAGTGTATGTATGCACAGATTTGATCTTCGAGTGTGTGTATACTTAAATCCACGGCAATGCTCATATTTGTAAAAAATGGTCTTTGACGTGCAAAAGCCACGCTTAGAGCCACGTCAGGGTCTGAGCAGACGTACGCACTTTTCCTGGTCAGATTAATGCAGGTTTTTGGAAATCTAAGCTATTCTTGCATCTCACCAAGGATTTGGACGATGACTGGTGATCTTTTATATGTAAATGACATTAATTAGGTGTTGTTTACAATGCGTAGAACTAAAACCATTCAGCTGAGTGCAAGTTCAAGATCGTTTGAGATTTACAGATTTCACATCTGAAAGAGTCGTAATCTCGTTTTCTGTGGGTACGTTCATTCTATGAATCACACATACACACATCTGAGAAATGATTGTAAGATCAAACTTAGGATGTTTTCTGTACAATATTTTATAAATGAGGCCCACTGTGTTTTCTTTTTGTTTGCTCTCAGGGAGAACAGGGTCTCCCTGGAGATCCTGGAGCCACTGGAGAAAGAGGAATTGGAGAACCAGGATCCAAAGTAGGTTGTTGTTTCAATTAAACTTTTATGACGTGACCTGAAAGAACAGAATAAAGTATCAAGTAATTAAATTACAGTTGTGTTTATGGGTTGATGCCATAGGGTGAACCTGGATTCCAAGGATTACCAGGTGAACAAGGTGAACCAGGAGAAGATGGAGCCATGGGACCAAAGGTGCTCTTAATAGCATGTTAGTGATGTATAACTTTGCATCCAAAACATTCATTTGACATGTCTTATAATATTACACTGCATGATATCTTGTTTATTTCAGGGTGATAAAGGCCTACCAGGGCCCAAAGGACAAGATGGACCTCCTGGAAGAGGCCTACCTGGAGACAAGGTGTCATGCCTACTGAAATTATTATATTAAAAATATATAGAACACTATGTAATAACCCTGCAGTGTGTAATAACATCAATGGCTGCTGCCATTGATCTGGACGAGCTCACAGAGACTGTTATATCATATATCAGTTTCTGTGAGGATTTGTGCATTCCTGCCAGGACTCATCTAGCTTCTAATAACGACAAACCCTGGTTCACTGCAAAACTCAGCCAGCTCCGTCAGGCCAAAGAAGATGGTCGCAGAAATGGGGACAGAGTCTTGTACAAACAGGCGAAATACACACTGGAAAAAGGAGATTAGAGTGGCAAAGAGGAATTATTCCGATAAACTTCGGAATCAGTTCTCTTCTAATGACACAGCTTCAATGTGGAAAGGTCTGAAAGTCATCACCAACTACAAAACACCATCCCCCAGCTCTGTGGAGAATCAACAACTGGCAAATGATCTGAATGAGTTTTATTGCAGGTTTGAAAAAACACCATTCACACCTCCTGTAACCCCCGTCTCCACCACACCTGCAATTCAGTTCAGTGAAGATGACGTGCGCCAGGTCTTCAGAAAGAACAAAAGAAGAAAGGCACTAGGCCCAGACAGCGTTTCACCCGCCTGTTTGAAAACCTGCGCTGACCAGCTGGCCCCGATCTTCACACAGATCTTCAACAGATCACTGGAGCTGTGCGAAGTCCCCTCCTGCTTCAAACGCTCCACCATCATCCCCGTTCCAAAGAAACACAAAATTACTGGACTAAATGACTACAGACCTGTGGCTCTAACGTCTGTGGCCATAAAATCATTTGAAAGACAGAATTTTTCAGAATTTCAGTTTTCGTTTTCGTTCCTTGAACCAGTTCAGAGCCCTGATTTCAGGTGTTTGGTCACTTTTGACCATGAACAACACAAGTGTGACTCCCAAATGAACAGTACCAGAGGGTTAAATGGGTTGTATCTTCAATAATCTTCAATCTTCAATAGGGGGATATGGGGGAGAGGGGCTCCAGAGGCCGACTAGGACCAATGGGACCAGTTGGGCCAATAGGGGCAAAGGTGAAAACAACTCATTCATTCACATTAACAAACAAACAAAAATCTATGTCAAGAAAAGCCCTATGTCTCTGTCACTGCTGCTAACACAGTGTCTTTTATTTAAAATAGGGAAAACCAGGGAACGATGGACTACCAGGTCTTCCTGGGCCTCCAGGAAGAGGTATACCAGGAGCTAAAGTACGTTAAAGAAATGTTCCTGGTTCAACACAAGCTTTATCAGTAAAATTAAATAAAAAGTAAAAATCATGGTCACAGTAAAACACTTCCAATGGATGGTGAATGTGATTTCACCAAGTAGAACATGGACCAACATCTTTGATAGGTTTACAGTTTGTCAAGTTTAGACTTACAGCAGGGTTAGAGGCTTCTATATCATTCTTATTCACCTATCATTTCCCTCTGATTTTAGGAATAAGTTATGGGTAAGGTAAGGTTTAGGGGTAGGGAATGGGTTAGTACTGTTTTTGGACAGGAATGTTGTTCTAGGATCAACAAGAGGTTGATTCAGGAACATGCCTTATTTGGCAAAAATCACGGTGACCTAGAATAGACGTACACATGGTCAACATTAAAACACCTAGACAATTGTTCAACCCCAGAAAGACTGACTTAATAATAAACAATTGTAATCACTGAATAATTCATGAAAATAAAAAGTTTCTTTTCACAGTTCTTGCTTAAAAAAGGGAATAAAGATTAAGTGATACATTTTTTTTTCGATCAAAGTTTTTTTTTATTATTGTTTTCAAATTATACAGAGAGAACAAAGATATAGAAAACTACCCATCCCCCAAACACCAGGCATAAACATAAGGATACTATACATGATCGTACATCCATAAAGAAATAATAATTATAAATAAACAGCATGAAGTAAGTATGAATAATATTCCCCTCCCTCTTTCTTTTACAATATCATATTGTCTGCTTTCATTCCCTCAACAACATTTAAAAAAGGTTGCCAGATATTATAAAATGCCCCAGTAGATCCTCTGACTATACCTAATTTTCTCCAGCTTAAGATGGTACATGACTTCCCTTATCCAGTGACTAAATATAGGTGGAAAAGGGTCTTTCCATTTAATCAGTATCAGTCTTCTAGCCAAAAGAGAACAGAAGGCCAATATTTTAATTTTACTTTTAAAAACATATGCAGTAGTGTTAAAGGAGCCTGCCTGCATCTATCACATGTGGAATCTATGTTAGATTTAAATTAATCTTAGAAAGTCTGACTTTAGACCAATGCATATGGTGTACAATTTTAACAAATTTTATTACATCATGTCTAAGACAAATCAATGATGAAAAAATTCCCTGTATTAATTTGTGCCAGGCTTACTCTGAGATTATTTTGTCCAAATCTGCCTCCTATTTATTTTTGAGTGAATTTAAAGGTGTTGAATCATACATGCTGAGTAATTCATAGATCCTGCTTATAGCCTGATATTTTGCCAAATTCTGTAAGTAGAGTCACCAATTTAGGAAGACTTGACAGGGATTGTGACGGGTATAATAACATGTCATCCGCATAAAGCGAAACCTTATGTTCCAATCCTGCCCGCTGAATACCCTTGATATCAGCTCTTTGTCTCAAAGCTAAAGCAAGTGGTTCCATTGCGACTGCAAATAGAAGTGGGGACAAAGGGCATCCCTGTCTCGTGCCACGTTGAAGCTCAAAATAACCAGATATTCTATTATTAGTGCACATGGCAGCCAACGGAGACGTATACAAAAGTTTGATCCATGATATAAGCTAACGACTAAATCCAAACCTCTCCAGTGTGTTGAAAAGATAACCCCACTCCAACCGGTCAAATGCTTTTTCCACATCCAGAGAAAGCACTAACTCTGGTGTGCCGGTGGAGAGGAGCTATAAAGAATATTCAAAAGTCATCTAATGTTAAAGACCAAATAACGATTCTTAATAAAAACCTGTTTGGTCAGATGATATGATGGAGGGAAGCGCTTCCTCTAAACCTTGTGTGAGGAAATTGATACATTTTAAATGTAGCTTAAGGTTTTTTTTGGAGCCACTGTATGTGTACCAACATCAGGAGATCTCATACCATGTTCAACTTGCTGTAGGGAGATCCAGGGCTAGTTGGTCCACCAGGACCAGCTGGAGAACCAGGGATAGGAATCGCAGGGCCGAAGGTAAGAGTGACTTCCCAGCAGAAACCTACAACTGTGCTTTTGTAATTGGGATAATCCATTTTGTCTGTCTTTAGGGTGAAATGGGGTTACAAGGACCCATTGGACCACCAGGGCTGAAGGGAGAAGGCTATCCCGGCCTACCTGTAAATATTAACATTACAAAGAAAATTATTCATGCTAATCATAGTTATATTTGTATAGTCTGTATTTAATCTAATAATCCAAATGGAATTATAACAGACTGCATATGTGTTGCTCATGTGATCTATAGGGGCTACCAGGTCTTCCAGGTCTTACAGGAGAGACTGGGCCAGAGGGTGTTGGTTTACCTGGACCAAAGGTAATTTGACTGCATCCCTCCCATTTTCTTCAAAAAATATAAAAATTTTAATCATTAAAAAAATATTATTCTATTAGAGTGTTTGTTTGATTAATTGATATTTTCTGTCACAGGGGGATCGAGGCCATCCAGGTCCCCTAGGGCCTGCTGGACCACCAGGTCTTGGACAGGTGGGCCCAAAGGTGGGAAATATATTTCAAACTACATATATTGCATGTAGAATACATATTAGTCTCACATAGCCAGACCTTCAGACTGACGGTAGAAGATCTAGATTCCATAGCAGTCCCAAGAGGACAACTGACTGACCGACATGCAAAGCAACCAATCACACTTTGCTTTGTTCAGCATAATGTTTAGGTGCATGAAAATGTAAATTCATATAGACCAGCATCCATTTAATTCAAGAATATCACGTTTACTGCAACAATGGCACAACAATGGTGCTGTGAACTTAAATCTAAAGTTTAGCTGATCCCGATAAGTGCTCATTGTCATAGTTGTAAACATGATGGCATTCTTCTTCCATGAGGGGGTTTGGCATCAAGACAGGTTTGTTTCCTGGTGGATGTTATAAAATGTGACACACACTTCCCAGAAATACTGAAGAATTCAACCAATCAGATGATGACTTTGAAACTCCCAAATTGTTTCCCATTGTATGTGCCATATGCATCAGATGTTCAGCCAATGATCTGTGGGTGTAATGTCTGAGGTTGACACTATATACATATACACATATCATAATCAACACAGAGTCACAGTACACTGTTAGATGAGTCATTAGGGGTCAAGCACCAAAGGGGAATATGAATGTACACTGCTCGAAAAAAATTAAAGAAACACTTTTTAATCAGAAAATAGCATCAAGTCAGTTAAACTCCTTGGATATTAATCTGGTCAGTTAAGTAGCAGAGGGGCTTGTTAATCAGTTTAAGCCACTTTGGTGTTAATGAAATTAACAAGTTCACTAGATGGGCAACAATGAGACAACCCCCAAAACAAGAATGGTGTATAGATATTATATATACAGTGCTCAGTTTAAATGAGTACACCCCCTTTGAAAAGTAACATTTTGAACAATATCTCAATGAACACAAAAACAATTTCCAAAATGTTGACATGACTAAGTTTAATATATCAGTTTTACTCAAATTAGGTTGATGCAAAAACGAGTAAACCCCACTAAAAGTCTCTGGAGCAAAGCTAAATTTTAGACTACAAATGTCTAATTTAACAAGAATTCAACCACAGGTGAGTCTAACTATTCATTACACAGGTGTCCAGCAGGTGTTAAGGGTGTTAAAACTCTTTCCCATTTCATGCTGTCAGCAATGGCACCACATGGAAGAGAAATGTCTCAAGACAAGAAGCTCAGCAAAGCTTTACTGTTCAGGTTTGCTCAGAAGTGTTTTGTGGTCTGCAGGGCTCCACTGGTCAGACTGGTCCAGCTGGTCCTCCAGGATTACCAGGAGAGGGCATACAAGGACCAAAGGTAACAGGAATCAGAGGCATATCAACAGGATACAGTATGAAATGTTTAAATCACATGCACTTTACTCTGTTTGTACAGGGTGATTCTGGATATCGGGGTATACAGGGGCCAAGAGGGTTCCCTGGAGAGGGTCTGCCGGGACAGAAGGTGAGGAGACTCTTATAGCCACTGTCATGCATTCATATTTTGTACAGCTAGCATTAAAGGAATCCTTCACCCAAAAATAAGTCACCCTCATGCTGTTCCAAACTAAAACTAAAAAAAGATGGTGATTTAACTCCAAAAATGACAATTACCTGCAAAAAAAAGGCACATCAAGTCATGTTTGAAAAAAACATGACCACAAATGTGATGTAATTGCCCTGTTTGTAGGGGGATCGTGGGATACCAGGAGCACAAGGACGCAAAGGGGACAGAGGAAGCCCGGGAGAACCAGGATTTACAGGACCCCCGGTGAGAAGAACTGAGAAGGAAATTTAGATTAGTTGAAAAACTTCTCATCTTAGGCTCTTTAATCACTGAGTATTATGATCACTGACAACACTATAATCAACACCTCTATTTAACTACATGTAACACAACATTATGCCTTCTTTGAATCGCAGGGTAATCCAGGAACAAAAGGAGAACCTGGTCTCACGGTATGTGCACAGATGAAATAATTAATTTTCTACTTTGTCAATAAAGGTCCAATTTATTCCAATGTAAAAATGACAGTTTTAAACTGCAATATGTTATGCTGTTGTTGCATGACCTCACCACCATCATGTAACTGTTGGAAAATAAAAAAACAAGTTTGAATTTGTAGACCAATTTTTGGTAAAAAATGACTTGATACAGTGATTCCACAAATGATACAGTATTCCAAGTGTATACTGCTCATTTTGGTAATCCAATTACAACTAAATTTCACAAATAATTACAAAGAAATGACAAGTGATGAAATGTGAAATTAAGTAGAAAGACACACACATTATTATTTAAAGATAAAATGAGATTTTAAAAAACTAAATATAACAAATGACAAGCAATTAACAAAATGACAATCTTAAATTGAAATTAAAGTAAAAACTGTACATATATAAAAGCTAATTTAAAACATTAATATCATCATAGTATATAAATGATATTCAAATAATGCTGAGTAATTGTTACGGTTTGGTGCTGTAGAGAAAAGGCATTCATGGACTTCCACAATCAAGGGGTATTTATTAACACGAAAGAGAAACACTACATCCAAAACACATATGCAAACATAAGAACAGACAAGGAGTGAAGGGAGTGAGTCCATTATAAAGGGAGTGCAGATGATCAGGAACAGGTGCAGGTAATCCATGATTATGAGGAGATGACGAGGAAGTGAGTGCAGGTGTGGAAACAGGAGGATCATGGGAAATGGAGTACGGGAACAGAGGGAACTGTGACAGTAATAACCCTAAAATGGAGATTTATGTATTTTGCAGAAAGAGGAAATAATCACTCTAATCAGATCTATTTGTGGTAAGTAATCAAATTGCAGATCTATTTCTAAATTTGAGTGCTTTGTGATGAATTACACCAAAATTTATTCTGGATTCTCAGGTTGTGGCCGGAGATGCAGAGTAAAACCTCTTGAGCTGGTGTTTGTGATTGACAGCTCTGAGAGCGTCGGCCCGGAAAACTTTGAAGTCATTAAAGACTTTGTGAATACCTTGATCGACCGCGTGTCAGTCAGTCCAGAGGTGACGCGTGTAGGGGTCGTTCTCTACAGCAACAATGACCGGTTGGTCACAAGCATTAATGAGAGTTTAACTCAGGAACAAGTGAAAGAAGCTGTGCGCAGGATGCCCTATATTGGAGAGGGCACTTACACAGGAAGTGGCATCAGAAAGGCCAATGAGATCTTCCGCTTTGCTCGCCCTGGTGTGGAGAAAGTGGCGGTGGTTATTACGGATGGCCAGACAGATCCTAATGACACGGTGAAGCTGGCAGATGCGGTCAAAGAGGCTCATTCAGCCAATATCACCATGTTCGCTATAGGGGTGGTGAATCAAAGTGAGAAAGAATATGATCGTTTCATGAAGGAGCTGAAGTCAATAGCATCCCTGCCCACTGAGGAGCATGTGTTTCCCATAGAAGACTTCAGAACGCTTCTTGGTATGTCACAATGCATTCATTTCACACAATTTAATGGAATGGAGTGTCTGTTTACACTAAGGCCCTGTTTCCACCTGGTATTAAGATGTGTTTTGGTCAATCGGATCACAAGTGGATGACCTTAAATACAAGTGTAAATGGGGTGTAAAACATTTTGAGCTTCTCCACTTTCAACCACTTCCAGAGGTAGTCAAAAACGCATTCCACCGGATTGGTTTCGCAGTGTAAACGCTCAAGTGGTCGAATGTGATCGAACAGCCACTAAAGGAGCCTACTCTCCACCTATTGATCTAATGCATATACATTATGGAAAGTGCACTAGCCAGACAGGATTTAAACTGTCGGTTAAACACCCAAGTTTGGTTTGAAGATGAAATGCGTACCAAGCACAATGTTCTGTCCCCATTCCTGATTTCTAACACACACACAAAGCGTTCAACATTATTTTGTCCATTCAATCGAAAGATCTGAAAAAACCCATACATTTACCCACCAATGGGTATGTGTCTCCCTCGTCCACTTGTGATCCGACTGACCAAAACACATCTTAATATCTGGTGGAAACAGGGTTGTTGGCAAAGACTATTTACACTAACTCCGCCCACCAATGTCTGGTTGGGCCAGACAAAATTACAAAATACTTCTAACTTCTTACAAAAGAAAGGCGGTAACTTTTGACATGATTGACCCGAGTTGAAATCCGCCTTTTTCCAAACTCATTCTTTTCCCTTTTCCCATCACATCAGTTCAGAGTAGCCTTTATTTTAAATAAAAATGAAGAAAATATTAGATAAGTGGAAAAGTGGCTAAAGGGTATTTACTAGGAATAAAATGTTTATCGGGTAGGATTTGGGGTAGGTGTATATGTGGTGAATGTGATTTAACCAAGTACAACATGTTCCTTGATCAATGTTTTCCAACAACAATATTCCAATCAACCAATCAGAAGTTTACAGTTTATGTCAAGTTTAGGCTTACGGCCAGGGTTAAGTGCTTCTACATCAGTGTTATTCGCCTATATTTTTTTTTCCCTCTGATAAATGCTGGCAGAATGTTTATTTTGAACAATCCCATTAAAGGGCTTTATATTTGGACATTGAACTGGGACAGAAGAAAGTATTTTAGCATCAACAAAAATAATACACTTCACCTTTAAAAACCACCAAACGTTCTATACAAATATAAAAAGAATGCCTTAAAATACACATTTAGCTGATGTGTTTATCCAAAGCAACTTTGAGTTCCCTGGTAATCAAACCCTAGACTTTGACTCATCAGAGCTACAGGATCATCTACATTAATTAAATTCATGTTTTCTGTCTCTGTGGTCTAGAATTGGAAAGTAAATTGCTCCAAAAGGTCTGTGAGAACTTTGATGGCACTACCTCCAGTTCCAAGGTAGAGTGACACACACTTCAGTCAACAAGACCATTAGTTAAAAAGTCATATTTGATTTAAGAGCTGCTGTTTGAGGCCTTTTCATTGCTGAACTGCAGTGCAGAATTTCTAAATTAAACTAGAAATGTATTTTTAAAACTGACATAAAATTCCAGCATTTATCATTTTTTTATTATTATTTTTAAAAAATGCAGTTATGACTTCATATTAATTGAGAAACTGACACTTTAATTAATTAAAAAATAAAATGCAACTAAATGGGGCATATTTGGTCTGAAATATACACCATGTTAGCAAAAATGTCACCCTGCAGGATATTTATTATGTTATTTCAACTGCTCTGCTCTTGAAATTACATAATAAATATCCTGCAGTGTGACTTCATTATAATAAATGCATTTATTATGTATTATTATTTTAATTTTATATTATTTAATTTTAAATAGCAGAATTTTTAAATGAAACAGTAAATGAATTGCATAATGCTATTAGTGTGACATCTATATATTATAAATGTATTTATTTATTTATTATATTTTTCTAATTATTATTATGCATGCAATTTTTATGACTTCATATTAAAGCTGCAGTCCGCAACTTTTTTTGGTTAAAAATGATCCAAAATCAACTTTTGAACAAGTACATAACCAGCCAGTGTTCAAAACTATCTAATTATCTTGTCTCGATTCACAACAGTAAGCTTGTAATAATTTTTTTATAATAAAAGCGACATGGCGGATTTCCGCGGGAAATTCAAGCATGCAGCAGTTCCTCTGTGCGTCATTACGTCACGTCCGTAAACAAAGAAAGGAGTCCTGTCGAGAGGCTAGCCAGTTATATCATGTGAGGAAGCTGCCGGTAGCGGCACATTTATAGCCTTTTCTCACAGCAGCTGAAATAATTAAACTTATCATTTTGATGGCGGATTGTAATCCAGAAAGATCCAAATAACAATCAACAATGACAACTGGAGATTCAGCCGTAGCCAAAAAGCAAAAGACATGGACTGTGGAGTGGATACAGAAATTGAAATCTACAGGTAACCCTAATACACACTAAATACACAGTCACGCAGTGCTGATGTTGTTAACAATAACAATTTGAGAACAATATAACAGTAATAATAAATTGCACGGTTTGGCATGATCCGAGCTAAACGATCGTCAGTTAATCTTCATTGGCAGCGTGATTTATTGTAGGCCTAATGCTTTTTTCCTCAGTTGGTCAGAACAAAAGTGGCAGACATGTTACTTGTTCAGATGATATTTTCCAGTGAAAATTCTTATATTGGTCATACTTTCAAGACGTAGAATCTGTAATTCTGAAGTTCAGTATCCACACCGGTTTGGTGACTGACAGCAAGCATTAGATTCATCCGCGTTGACGAGCTGTGCTGAGGCACAACGCACGTACAGATAACTGTTCCGCATATGACTGCAATCGCAGGTTTCAAACAGAGATGGCGACAAAGAGGAAAAACTGCGGACTGCAGCTTTAAGAGCTTACAATATTTGGAATATTTTTATTTTAAAAAATAATTTGTTAAACTGCAGGACTGTTCTAGTAGACAAAAAAAAAAAAAAAAATCTTGAGGCTAAAATCAAAACGACTCAATCTTACTTAGTCAATCTTAGTTACTGTTATTATCCAAGTACTAGTTATGAAGAAATATTTATATTACACTAAATCAATCAGTCAGATGACCCTGGACCCGTCAGTATGTCCCACTACTACAATCCTTAATCAGACGACACGGACATTATCAGCACTCAGGGACGTGCACAGGAATTTTGAGGGGCAGTTGCTCTGACCTAAAAAAAAGGCCACTCCCCTACTTTCGGACGGGTGCCCGAATATGGAAGTGAATGAGGCTTTGCGTTTTTGTTTTTGTTTGTTTGTTTGTTTTAAATCTAGGCCTACGTGAAATTCTGCATTTATTGTACAATTTTTTTACATTTATTTTTTTCCACCTCGGAAGGGCAACGTGAGTCAAGAAGGGCATATGGGCAACCTGAACAACCCCCCTGTGCACGTCCCTGTCAGCACTATTACACCATATTTGGATAGAGATGAACTGAACCTCCTCCCAGATTTCCCTTTCATGCCTTTGGACCGGCGGTATCAGGGCACATACAGGACTGCTCCGACACGCAGACCAACTGACCCGTCGCTACTCAAACAGAATGATTTTACCGCAGGTAAACGCTCATACAGCTGTTCAAAAGTGATACAATATAAATAATAGCAATTCTGTAAACAAAAGAACTACCTTAATCTTTCTATTTTCTCTCTCTCTCAGAGGAGGGGTGCCTAGAGCCTCTGGATCCCGGTCCATGTCAAGAGTATGTTGTTAAATGGTATTTTGATCGTAAGGCCAATTTATGTGCTCGGTTCTGGTTTGGAGGTTGCAATGGCAACAAAAATCGATTTGATAGTGAAAAGACCTGCAGAAAATCCTGTGTGAAAATGTCTTATCATTAAAGCACTGAAACTATAAATGCATGTATATTTGCATATATAATGGCCACAAAAAGTATTTGGCACACCTAAATTGAATTGAGACTGCATTATATAGCAAAATATCAAACAGTGTCTTTAATTTTAAAGAAATATAGAAGACATGGCTCAGAAAAATTAAAAGTAGTTTGATATATGTTGTCATCTAATGCAGTGACATTCAGACATTATTTTGAGCAAACCAACAAAAAACTCTTTCTTCATGGGCAATGAACAAATATTCATACAGAAAAACAATCAGTAATCAGTCTTCTTCCATCAAATGTTCTCATGAATACTGGTTTTTGGTCACATTAAACATCTTTGTGTTTTTTATTTTCATCTATTGTATTTGAAATGTGGTTTAAGTTCACTGGTGCTGTTTTGTTGAATAGTGTTGAATCTGTACTTGTATCCAAATGGTCGCAGGTGATGTGCAAAATACTCCAACATGTACATGTCTGCAGGTTTCACATAATGAAACGATATCGCAAAATCCGCACAGCAGTCCGGGCCCTGGAAGAAGAGGAAAAATCATTCATTTTTGACTAATCTGGGACAATGCAAAAGTGTCATTATGCAGAAGTTAAACTTCAATATACACAAGTCCTATAGAAATCCATATTTGTTTTAAAACATTTTCGTGGGAATCTTATTCATATTTAGTTACTTTTTTAACATTTTATTTTACATTTTACAGTTAACATTTTTTGAGCATGAAAATACTGCTCTATTATTATGATGCTGAGTCAAGAGACATTTTTACAGTTTAAAAATAGTAAAAAACACTAACTAGTGACAAACTGAAATTTATTTTCTGCAGTCTGATGTGTATCTGAGTGAAACAGTGTATTCAACAAGACAAAAAATGGTGGATAAAGCATGTTTTCTATTGCAAGTCTGGCTGTGTTTGTGTAGGTTTAAACTGAATTTAACAATAAATATTCAAAAATATGTTAAAACCTATTTGCCTCGATTCTGATTCACAGTATCTGCAGTTTTTAATCACATTCCGTTGTAACAAATTCTTAATAAATGGCTAAAATGACTTAAAATGTATGAATGTGACTGTACATTATCAGCAAATATCAGAGTCTGCATTCTGGCGTAGAACCCGGAAGTGCTGCACTGTGTTTACAATGTAAACAGTGTAAGAGAATGACAGGGAAGAGAAGAAATTGTTGAATAAAGTAGAGCTTAGGTTTAAATGTAGAATGACACTTTTCAATGAAAAACTGCCAGCTGCACTCACCTGTCTGGTTTTGAAGTAACTCAGGTCTGTTTTCCATTCTTTGGGGGAATGAGGTGGTTTTCCGGTCTTCTAATTTATGTGCAACCAGCATTAGAAGTACAACATTTCAATTAGAGAACACATAAGAAGTGTAGAAGCTAGTTGAGCAAGGACGACCTCTCTGACAGATACTGTGTCAATGGGTCAGTCCTCAGAATCAGGCACTTAAAAGCTTCTTGAAAGTAAATAGCAATTTTCTCAAGAATGATGATCAAGATTTACTGGTCGTCCTTCCACTTTAGGTTTAAGAAGCTACTAGAGACTTATCTAATTGCACATAATTGTCAGACTTCAGAAGAAACCCTTTCATGAAGAATCTCTTTATGCTTTCTACAGACTGTGCGATCATTTCAAATCACACTGTGCGATACAGATCTAATAAACTTGTGTACGACATGTATGTAGACTGTACAATGATGACATTTACTGAATTGTTAGTTAGTACAACATGAATTCCAGAAATGTTGGGTTGGGTTTTTAAATTTGAATAATATGAAAACTAAAAGACTTTCAAATCAGGAGCCAATATTTTATTCACAGTAGAACATAGATAACATAAATTGAGAAATTTTACAATTTTATGCACAAAATGAGCTCATTTCAGATTTGATGCCTGCTACAGGTCTCTTCTACAACGAAGACATGCTGTTGTAATAGCTGCAGTATGTGGTTTTACATGGTCCTGCTGAAACATCATCTGGAGGCGAGCATATGAAGAGTTTAGTTCCAAAACACAATAACTCCATTTTGATTAATTTGAGTAAAAAGGTGTTTTCTTTACCAAGAAAGTGGCAAGATGAAAACCACTATTTTCTGTTTCAAACTTTCACATAGCATCTTTTGGTTATAAAAACATTAACAATTTAAATCTACATTTTGATTTTAAAAAGTTTATTATAAAAACATTATTTTTTACCCAAAATGCAATTAATACATCAATATAAAAGTTATTTTTCAAAATGAAAATACACAACAAAGTAACAATACTGATTTTGGCAGAAACTCAATTGTTTCGAAAATGGCATTTATACCGTTTTGGAACCAACCTCTGAATATGTTGCTCTAAAACCTTTATATTCCTTTCAACCTTCATAGTGCCTTCCAAAACATGCCCATACCGTATGCACTTATGCACCCCCATACCATCAGAGATGCTGGCTTTTGAACTGAACGTTGATAACACGCTGGACGGTCTCCCTCCTCTTTAGCCCGGAGGACACGGCGTCTGTAATTTCCAACAAGAATGTCAAATTTGGACTCGTCTGACCATCGAACACTTTTCCACTTTGAAACAGTCCATTTTAAATGAGCCTTTGCCCACAGGACACGACAGCGCTTCTGGACCATGTTCACATATAGCTTCCTTTTTGCATGATAGAGCTTTAGTTGGCATCTGCAGATGGCACGGCGGATTGTGTTTACCGACAGTGGTTTCTGGAAGTATCCCTGGGCCCATTTAGTAATGTCTTTGACACAATAATGCCAATGAGTGATGCAGTGTCATCTGAGGGCCGAAGAACACAGGCATCCAATAAAGGTCTTTGGCCTTGTCCCTTACGCACAGAGATTTCTCCAGTTTCTCTGAATCTCTTGATCTCTGCCTCTCTAAGAGATCCCTTTTATAGCTAATCATGTTACAAACCAGATATCAGTTAACTTAATTTGTTGCTAGATGTTCTCCCAGCTGAATCTTTTCAAAATTTCTTGCTTTTTCAGCCATTTGTTGCCCCTGTGCCAACTTTTTTGAGACCTGTAGCAGGCATCAAATTTGAAATGAGCTCATTTAGTGGATAAAAGTGTAAAATTTCTGTTTAAACATTTATGTTATCTGTGTTCTATTGTGAATAAAATATTGGCTCATGTGATTTGAAAGTCTTTTAGTTTTCATTTTATTTAAATAAAAAAAAAAAAAAACGTCCCAACATTTCATGTTGTAAAAGAATAAAATGTCATCAGCATACACAATGTTAGATGGTCATCCTAAATTTCTGACACTGTCAGAACATTTTCACAGGCTATCTTTGGTCGTGACAACAGCCGTCTTTGAACCTCTCTCACAGTACGACCACTGTTTAGAAGCCACAACCCAGGAAATCACTACAATTGTTTCATGTTGACCATCTTTCATCTGTGAGAGCTCAAAATCGTACAATGTATACTGGGCATTACAGAGATTACCAAGACTTTAGAAGAATGACACAGGGCAAATCCAGTTATTTTACTAAACGTTATGTGAAACACTGTTCCACAACCTAGTAAACTGCCTTGATGTCTGCTGACTACAAAGACAACTTAGTTCTAAGGCAACATTCTAACTGAAATGGAACATCATAAGTTTGGAACACTTTACATAGGCAGCAACTTGCTTGAAAATCTTAATACTTTTAGATTAACTTTTACCTTCTCATTATTTGTCTCTGAGCTCTTTGGAATGCATTATGGGATTTTTGTTTCTTCACAAAGGAGGGCCAAAAGAAGGTACAGTATTTTAGAAAACAGCATAATCATACTTTTGGAACAGCTTTTGCATGTTCCTTAAAATGCTGCCTACATAGGCAGCTCATTAGGTTTTGGACAAGTCTGGCCAGTAATACAAATAAATGACCTCGGTGAGAGTGATGTGTGTCTCTTAAGGCATACAATTTATTTGCAATTATCTGTCAATTTATGTGTTTTTTAAAACCATATCCAGAGTGTCTAATCTCAGTAGTCAACTGTTGTAAAAGTTTGATACTTTTAATATTGTCAGATTGCACTTATAAACAACTTTTTGGTTTAAAAAAAAAGCAGCATGAGGAAATACTAAAATGAACATAAATCATTAAAACAAAAATGAATGATTGTGAATGTAGGAAAATTAATGATTAATGCTGTCAAAACTTTAAAGGTGCCCTAGAATAAAAAATTGAATTTACCTTGGCATAGTTGAATAACAAGAGTTCAGTACATGAAAATGACATACAGTGAGTCTCAAACTTCATTGTTTTCTCCTTCTTATATAAATCTCATTTGTTTAAAAGACCTCAGAAGAACAGGCGAATCTCAACATAACACCGGCTGTTACGTAACAGTCAGGATCATTAATATGTACGCCCCCAATATTTGCATATGCAAACCCATGTTCAAGGCATTAGACAAGGGCAGCCAGTATTAACGTCTGGATCTGTGCACAGCTGAATCATCAGACTAGATAAACAAGCAAGAACAACAGCGAAAAATGGCAGATGGAGCGATAATAATTGACATGATCCATGATTACATGATATTTTTAGTGATATTTGTAAATTGTCTTTCTAAATGTTTCGTTAGCATGTTGCTAATGTACTGTTAAATGAGGTTAAAGTTACCATCGTTTATTACTGTATTCACGGAGACAAGACTGTCGTTATTTTCATTTTTAAACACTTGCAGTCTCTATAATTCATAAACACAACTTCATTCTTTATAAATCTCTCCAACAGTGTGTAATGTTAGCTTTAGCCATGGAGCACTATCAAACTCATTCAGAATCAAATGTAATACTATACTCACATGATCCGACACATGCATGCAGCATGCATGACGAACATTTTGTAAAGATCCATTTGAGGGTTATATTAGCTGTGTGAACTTTGTTTATGCACTGTATTATAGTCGAGAGTTCAGAGGGCAGGGAACGTGAGATTTAAAGGGGCCGCAGCCTGAATCGGTGCATAGTTAATGATGCCCCAAAATAGGCAGTTAAAAAAATTAATTAAAAAATCTATGGGGTATTTTGAGCTGAAACTTCACAGACACATTCAGGGGACACCTTAGACTTATATTACATCTTGTAAAAACTGGTTCTAGGGCACCTTTAAAAGATTAAAAAAAAAAAAAAAAAAAAAAGAATATTTTTGCAGATCTGTAAAATCATTTATAAAACACTAGAAAGGAGTACATGATAATGTACCCCGGCTCAGTTTTTGGATCTGGGTTGCGTCCCTCATAGAGTCCAAAGTAAAGGACAGAATTGGTTCCACTCATGTCCAGCTGTGAGAGGAACAAAATGTTTTTTTTTAAATCATTAACACATCATGAACATTTTATAGACTGTAACACGTTCCACTGACTACATTTACATGCACCCTAATAATGTGACTACAATGACATTTAGGCAATATTGCGATTAAACTTTACCTCATGTAAACAATACTTTGATCAAATTGATGTGATTAAGTAAAAAAAAATCCATTTTTTTTGGAATTAAAAGAACACAGACGCAGTCGTATCATTTCCATAATGACCAATGCAATCTACTAAGAGCAATGCAAATTTAAGACACGCCTTTTTTGGGTGGTAAATAATGGTGCAAATAACAGTAAATTGACTAGCGCAAACCTTAAATCACCTCGCATGATTCATTTAAATACTCTCCTCCCTTAAATTTTGTGTCTGAAAGGGAAACTCCTACCAATACATATGCAATAAGATCAGCCACAAAAATAACTGTGTCCATGCCTTTTCATCGCTAATGTTTCACTGTGTGTCTTTAGTAAATCCTGACAGTAGTTTTTAACACCAAAACAGGGTTTGCACTGGCGCAAGCTGTTAGTAAATCTAGCCCTATATTTTTTGCATTTGACATAAGTGGAATAAAACAGTGGCCAGTAATACACCTACTGCATGTGAGTACATAATTTGTGCTGTGCATTGAGGTATGTGAATAACGGAGGTACAAAATAACCACAATTCTTAGCAAATAATCAGAATAATACAAATTTCTTGTAAACAGGAGTGAAGAGTTTGCTTGTCTTACTGCGATTAAGTCCTTACTCTGATTATTGGAAATAATCACATTATTGGTGCACATGTAAATGTAGTCACTGTTACATGACCTCATCATATTTCATGTTTCTCCAATTTTATTGTACCTGGGAAGTGATGTCAGTCCTCCATGGATCCACCTGGAGCCCATCGCACCAGCCTCCACGGCCGTACAGCCAGGTGCCATGCTCATTGGGTATTGCCCCTTCAGGTACCCGCATGGCACAGCCCAGGGGTGATCCTACCGGGAAATGCACATCTGTTTTACTCACTGGCAGTGTGAGCACACCACTTTAATTACTGTGATGTTATCATGATGTTATCACACTTTAATCATCCTGTCACCATGGTCCTACTAACCAGCTGACTCAAATATGAGTGTGTTATTGATGGTTCTGTTGATCAGGAAGTGGTGTGATGTCACACAAAATTCACCGCAGAAGTTCTCGTCAGACCCGTGAGCCGTGATAACGGCGTATAACTCCACCTGCCATTTGTACAAATAAACATTTAATTCATGGAAAATGTACTAATATATATATATAACTTTTATTAAAATTTATAAATTAAATATTTTCCATATTATATATATATATATATATATATATATATATATATATATATATATATATATGTATTATATTATATTATTATTATTATTATTATTATTATTAATAATAATAATAATAATAATAATAATAATAATAATATGACTTATTATGACTTATTATTAATATAATAATTCATGGAATGATT